>NW_026704940.1:320000-640000 GCF_029867415.1 Vicia villosa
GCTTACACTTTACACTTGTGTGTACTTCTCAAAAATATTAGTTGTGCAAGTCAAAAAATTAAAATATAATAAAAAATAAATATAATATTTTAAAAATTATTATTATTTTGAGATTGGTTAAAATCAAATAAAACACTATTAGTATTATTTTTTTGAAACAGAGTAACTATAGTTGAGTTACTCAAATATTTGCTCCCCGCATTAGGGGTGGACAATCAGTCGGTTTGTGTCGGTATCGGATCGATACCGGGCCTAAAGCATAAATCCGACACAAATTGCAGTTTCATTTTAATGACCCAATTTTGACTCAAAAAAAAATCGATTATCGTCGGTTTGGGTTAAATCGGTTAAGCGGATAAGTCAGGTGGGTTTTATCGATTTAATATTTATTGGAATAAACTCATTAAAATGACTATTTTTTTTATAAAATTTCACATTATTTTTTAATTGTACAAAAACAAACAAAAATTTTAGAATAATTAAAGAATAACAATTTTTATTATTGATTATTATTATTATGTGATAACATTTCTAATATTATTGAAATTATTTTGGTCATTATCACATTTTAAACTACAAGTTAAATAATATTTAAAATTTTATAGGGCATGTTCTTATATTAGTGTGATAACACAGCGATATCGTTAAACTATAAAATGATAAAAATTTGACAATATTGTGACTTTTATTTTTATAATATGTTAGTTTTATAATAAAAATAAATAAACTAAATATTAATTGAGTTTGGTCGGATTCGATTTTTGACGAATTTAAAATAATCATCTGAGCCCGACCGAAACAACCCTACAATATCCAAATTAAACAACTAAATCAACCCGACACTCAATCTGACCCGATCCGATTACACAAAATAACCAACGGATCGGTCAGTTTAAATCGGATTGATAAATTTGTCCACCCCGCATCAACTCTGTTATCTCGAAAAATGCTTCCATTGGGTTGTTACTTGTTAGCCTATTGTTGAGTCATTCTTTTCTTTTGTTCTTAAGTCGTCTATTGTACAGTACTACATGTGAATCAACTCTGTGATTTGACTATAAGGATATGATATGTGGTGTAAGTTATGAATATGTATTGTGGTCTATGTTATGAATCACAATCGAAATAATTTTAAAAGTGAATATTTTTGTATATATAGGCGGCTAGAATGGTCTTATTTATAGAAACTCTCCCAACTCCCATTCCAAACCGATCCACCGCTTTCGCTCATAATCGCCTCACTAACCAAAATGTCCTTCTCCGTAGATAACCTATATAAATCATGGTATTCATCCTTTAGACTCTTCCCTTCCATCCACGGATCCTTCCAAAATGCAGTTTTCGTTCCGTCCCCAATTTCTGTAGACAAATTATTATCAAACCAATGTTTCCTAAAGCTACCATCCTCCTTGTCTAGCATCTGCAGTCTCTCCACCATAATGAGCTGAATCTATCCACCTTTGTTACCTTAAACTCAGCCTACACGGTACTTACTCTTCAAGATTCTAGCCCACAACATGTCTTTCTCCGTATGTAACCTCCACTTCCACTTTCTTAATAGCGCTAAATTAAATGCCTTTATATTTTTAATCCCCAAACCTCCTTCCTCCTTCTCCTGACAAATTTTATCCCATTAAACCATGATTTAATATTGAATGAAAGATTACAGGTCCTTCTTTTTTTTTAATCAAATGAATGTCGACATATTCTAACTTCCAACATGGATAATAATAATAAAAAAGTTAATTAATTATTATTATTATTATCATATTATTATTATATAAGTCAACTATCATATAAAATTATATCAATACATGTCATAGTTTTAAAAAGAATAATAATAGTTATAGTAGCTATCATATTTTATATTACACCACTGGAAAATATAAATTAAGATTTTAAGTCAAATTAACCTGGTTAAATTAGAATGAATTGTTGGAATGAAATTGTTACTGCATAGCACAGGTCTTTCAAAAATAGAATAGAAACTGGAATTACCTATTTTAACATGTTTTTTACCCAAACACCACCATGGTCACATATTGATTCGTGACATATCGCATGAAGTACTCTGATTTTTGCTTCTATTCACATAATTTCTCCCAGTATATATTTAGTCAAAACTTACCAACGTTGAATATTCATTTCTTCTGCTTTCTTTCATTTCATTTCAACCTTGAATCGTTAGAACAATGCTTCAACTTGAAGTGCTTCTTCTCTATCTCTTACCCGTTCTCTTGTTAATCCTTCCCATAATACTCTTCTTCTTAACAAAATCAAACAAGAAAGAAAAACAACTTTCTTCATCTTCAAGCAACAACATCACAATCCCAAAATCATACCCACTTATCGGCTCTTACTTATCTTACAAAAACAACTTACACCGCCGCATCCAATGGCTCTCCGACATCATCCAAATCTCCCCCTCCGCCACCTTCCAACTCGACGGCGCCTTAGGTAAACGCCAAATCA
The DNA here is from genome assembly GCF_029867415.1 of Vicia villosa. Lineage (NCBI taxonomy): Eukaryota > Viridiplantae > Streptophyta > Magnoliopsida > Fabales > Fabaceae > Vicia > Vicia villosa. The sequence goes on from NW_026704940.1 coordinate 322,473, forward strand.
TCACCGGAAACCCATCCACAGTCCAACACATTCTCAAAAACCAATTCTCCAATTACCAAAAAGGCACATCCTTTACAAACACCCTCTCCGATTTCTTAGGAACCGGAATCTTCAACACCGACGGCCAAAACTGGAAGTTCCAAAGACAAATCGCAAGCCACGAATTCAACACCAAATCAATCCGTAACTTCGTGGAACACATAGTCGACACTGAACTCACCAACCGATTGATCCCGATCCTCAACTCATCATCCCAAATAAACCAAATCCTCGACTTCCAAGACATTCTCCAACGTTTCACTTTCGACAACATCTGCAAAATCGCGTTTGGTTTTGATCCAGAGTATCTAACTCCGTCAGCGTCAAGTTCAACTAACCGAACCAAATTCGCACTAGCATATGAAGACGCAATGGAAATAAGCTGCAAACGTTTCCGTTTACCGTTACCAATCATATGGAAAATAAAAAAATACTTCAATATAGGTTCGGAGAAGCGTCTCAAGGAAGCAGTAACAGAAGTAAGAGAATTCGCAAAAAATATAGTACGAGAAAAAAAACGTGAGTTAGAAGAAACATCATTGCTTCAAACAGAAGACATGTTATCGCGTTTTTTAAGTTCTGGTCATTCAGAAGAAGAGTTTGTTACTGATATGGTAATAAGTTTTATATTAGCAGGGAAAGATACAACTTCAGCTGCATTAACATGGTTTTTCTGGCTATTATGGAAGAATCCACATGTTGAGGAAGAGATAGTGAAGGAAGTGAGGAAAAAATCTGAGTCGTTGGTTTATGATGAAGTGAAGGAAATGGTTTATACGCATGCGGCGTTGAGTGAGAGTATGAGATTGTATCCGCCTGTGCCAACGGATAATAAGGAAGCTGTGAAAGACGATGTTTTACCGGATGGGAGGTTTGTGAAGAAAGGGACGATAGTGACTTATCATGTGTATGCGATGGGGAGGATGAAGAGTTTGTGGGGGGATGATTGGGCTGAGTTTAGGCCGGAGAGGTGGTTGGAGAGAGATGAGGTGAATGGGAAATGGGTTTTTGTGGGGAGAGATTTGTATTCTTATCCGGTTTTTCAGGCTGGGCCTAGGGTTTGTTTGGGGAAAGAAATGGCTTATATGCAAATGAAAAGGATTGTTGCTGGGATTGTTGGGAAGTTTAAGGTGGTTCCTGAGGGGAATATGGATGAACATCCTGGTTTCATTTCTTTTTTGACTTCGCAGATGGAAGGTGGGTTTCATGTCACCATTCAGAAGAAGGTTCCTTGACTGATTCATGGTTGGTAGCATCATTCACGTTAATTATTAATAGTAATTGATAGAAGAATAAAGCAAATAAAGTTGACTTGTTTGTTTGCTTTAATGTTTAGATTAATTCTACAATCTAGAGGCTTGAATTTTAGGATTGAATATGTATACAGTACGTATGATATAGCACATTTTGTTTTGTTTGTTTGTCGGCTGTCGTTGTTGGATGTTGCTTGAGGGATGGTGTCATGTTTTATTTATGGTAGGTACTTGGAGTTTGATAAACACTTTGATAGAAGTTTCATTGAATTTGTATTCATCATTCATTTATTTATTACTGTTTAATTTTCTGAATATTAATTTATTTTTAATGTATTTATATTTGAAATAAATTTAAGAGTACTGAAATTTATAAAACACTCATATTCTCACCACACCCTACCAATACCATTACACTCCAACATGTATAAACACATAATTTATTTTAATTAAAATACATAATAATTAAATAAATACACAAACAATTCAATTAAATCAATTAATTGAATTTGAAGTGTTACACACCCCGTTTAATCCCATCCAAAAGTGGGGTAGGACAGGCCAACTTAAACGTCCGAGTTCAAAAATCAAATCACTCAGAATATTGCCGCGCTCCCGCCCATTTTTAAAGTGGATTAGTCAGGATGTGTCAACTTAAGACACTGAGCCAAAATCCTTAGTCCAACCCGTCAAAAATGATGGGTCTAACGGGTCAAACCTGCCGTTTTGTCACCCTTAGGAAAAATGAGGGACCGCCTATTCCTTTAAAACAGCTCAGAATATTTCCTACTCTAAATTATTATATTTTTTAATATTTTTTTTCTTCTGTTATTATTTTAAAAATGTAAATATTTATATTTTAATAATTTTGTTGTTATTTTTTAAATATTATAATATTGTATATATAATAAAAACAAACAAACTTTCATGCGAACTTAAGAGGGAAAATTCTTAGGTGGACACGTACCTAAGAAATTGTTTTACACACAACCAATCACAGAATTTTAATTAATTAAAAAATAAATACTGATTTTTCTCTCTCCTTCATAATCTCAACCACCCCATGAATCCAATTAAAAACAAAATTAAAATTAAAATAAATTAAAAAAAGGCTCTTTCTTATTGGTTGTGCCTAAGAATGTGGATTTAGGGTCGTGTCCATGCAAGAATTGCTCACTTAAGAGTGCCATGCAAAGTTATAGATCCACATGTCAACTTTACGACATACGTACTCCAAACAAACATAACTGTTAATATCCAACAAACAACGAAGGCCACAGGAGTGAAGAAATTCCTTCATCGATCAAACTGCAGAATCAAAGTAAAAAAAACAAAGCCGAAGACACAAATTATATATCCTTCATTACACCTTGTGGTCATTGGCTTTTGATTTATGGATGACATACAGACAGGTAATAAAACATTTGTTAAGAACAAAATTTCATCGGCATCTATATAAATTTATCCATTTGTTTTTTCATAAGTTCCTATAGCAATGTAAATAACGGTATTATATATTATGATTTATATTCCTCACACAATCCAATGTTGTTCATTCAGATTATGATGCCAACCCCAGCTTTACACAGATCTTGGTAATCTCATCTATTGGGTTGATATTTTTCATAGCATTGCATTATCACCTCAAAAAGATTAGAGATCAAAAGATCATTCCACGTTTAAGATTATCGCGCGCAGGTCACCCCCCAAAACTCGAAAGATTCTCTCATTACGTAGGTAAACAAAAATACGCATTCTATTCAATTACATACATGGATGGATCTACTATTGTTTTATTTATCATTTGGAAATTGGAATGAATCTATATGTAATTTTCTTTGATTTGTTACAGCTAGGCAAATGGGGTTCAAGGATAGACGAATCGGTCCTGATCTAAACAGATTGGCTTCTGAATACATAAGCAAATATGAGGGGTTTGAAGATGATATATATGCCTATTTTGAGAATGAACCAGATGCTGATTCACTTTATGTCAAGTTGGTGGAAGAGTTTGAGAGATGCATTCTTAGTTACTTTGGATTTCATTGGAATCATTGTGATATATTGATAAGTCAGGTATCAGGGATACTTAGTGAGAAATACCAGAGATGTTAGCAGCAATACACTCTAAAACTGAGATGTTTTTGGCTTTGCAGGTGTTGAGCTCGGAAATTTCTGAGCCAAAAAAGAAGTTAAAGAACATAGTTATGGCCGCCACTAGGTGTGTATTTCTAACATTCTCTATGAACACCTAGCATACCTTTATTTTAAAATGAGATGAGAATCATTATTATGTTCCAAAGATTTGGATTTGGTGCAGTAGTTGTTCACGCAAATCCTGATCTCGATCTGGTAGCACAATCTAAGTATTTCGATCTCATGTCAATAATCGAGATCGTTTACCACGTAGAATTACTACCGCAAGAAATTCGGTCCATGTTCAAAAGAGTCGCTAATTCAGAGAGCATATTTTTTCTTTGCACAGGGATCAAAGGTTTGAGAGAGTTGCCAAGAGTCTGAAGGTGGCTAGTGTTTTTAATACATTAGTGGAAGAGATGAAAGCGATGGGTATTGCAGTAAATGATGACTCTCAATGTACAGAGGTAATGGCTCCTGTAGCTCACAGTGATAGGAGCCCGGTCCTCCTTCTAATGGGGGGAGGTATGGGAGCTGGCAAGAGCACAGTACTCAAGGATATTCTCAAAGAGTAAGCAATTACAGCAAGAAATTACAGTTTCTGAACAAAAGCTAAACATTACTTTGTTAGTTTAATTCTGTATAAAGTCTGCTCATAATGGATTGTTTGAGTATATATTAATCTTTAACTAGTTTAGATTCTCCAAAAGGAAGTTCATAAATGTGTTGTTTTTTTTGTTCCAACTATCATTAGTGCTTATCTAGCTTTATAGTTTTGATGTTCAAGACTCATCATGAAATTGTCAAAATAAACAGTATAAGAACCTAATGTTGTTTCTTTATGAATGAAATTTAAGCAGACCTTTCTGGGCAGGAGCTTCAGGAAATGCCGTAGTCATTGAAGCGGATGCCTTCAAAGAATCAGATGTCATCTACAAGGCACTTCGCTCAACAGGCCATCATGACATGATTCGAACGGCCGAACTGGTGAGATAATTGAGACTCTTCTCCACTCTTACCTGCAACTTTATTTCCTGTTTGTAGACTGAATGAGAGTAGATACACATATGTGCTTAATAAGTTGTTTTTATAAAATATCTTGAAGAACTTTAGAATATAGACTGAAACAATTTAATCACATCATAAGTTATATTTATAAACCTTTTCAAACACATGCACATGTATATGTACTGTAAGATTTCTTCTGAACAGTCCTAATAATCCAGCAGTCATCATTTCATAACTGTAGCTTGTAAGTTGTAAATGCTTTTCATTATTGCATCATGGAGTCTGGTCCAAACAGGTACACCAATCATCCACAGATGCAGCATCATCCCTCTTGGTAACAGCACTAAATGAGGGTCGTGATGTAATTATGGACGGCACACTCTCCTGGGTTCCATTTGTTGTGCAGACAATAACAATGGCTAGAAATGTTCACCGCCGCCGTTATCGCATGGGAGTTGGCTACAGAGTCAACAAAGACAGAAGCGTAACTGAAAACTATTGGGAACGAATTGAAGATGAAGAACCTGAACAAATTGGAGGAAAAAAGAGAAAACCATATAGGATTGAGCTTGTTGGAGTAGTGTGTGATGCTTACCTTGCTGTTGTTAGAGGCATAAGGTCATCTTCAATCTTTCCATTTGACAATAACTCACAAATCACAAGGAATGAATTCCTCTTAGATATTAATAACTAGAATTGAATGTCAACAGGAGAGCTATCATGTGTAGAAGAGCTGTGAGAGTAAAATCGCAATTGAAATCCCACAAGAGATTTGCTGATGCATTTATGACATACTGTCAATTAGTAGACAATGCCCGTCTATACTGCACAAATGCATTGGAAGGCCCAGCCAAGGTACAAAGTTCCAACATTATGTTTCTTAACATGTGTTCTAAGGGCACAAGTTAGCATTGTTCTAATAGTATTTATCATGGTTTCTTTTTTATTGTATGTTTAACATCTGCTGCTGCTGACATTATAACTGATGTAAAGTTGATAGGATGGAAAGATAGAGACAGAACCTTGCTGGTTGATCCAGATGAAATTGACTGTTTGAAGAGGGTTGCAAAGTTAAATGAAGATGCCAACTCCATATATGAACTCTACAAACAACCCAACCCAGCTTGTGAAGCCGGATCCGTATGGAAAGACATTGTATTATCTCCTTCAAGGTTGAACATCCAACAAGAGCTCAAATTTTCAATCCAAGAAATTGAGCGCTTGAAATGAGAACTTCAAGGAGCACATAAAAGTTCCCACCTACGCATCTTTTCAGACAAGGATAATCAGATGAAAACCATCAAGAGCAGACAAGTAAACCATGTTGAAATTTGTGACATAAGATTTTTTGTATGTTTTATCAATGTTAGCTAGTTACCTGTATAAACAAACAGCGTGTAGTCAGAATTTTGTAGCAAACTGCTCATATGCAGTCAATGCCTGTAGAGTACATACTGCACAACGGTCAAACCAATCAATCAAACAACCTACATGGAGAAATTCTTTAATAAGGGAGGGCTCGCATAACAAAAGTGGCATGCATCTACAGTAGGTATATCTCGTTATTAGAGTATATCAGATTAGAATCAGTAAAAACGGTTGGTTAGTTAGTTACTATTAGAATGTCTGAAACTGTAATTTGCAATTATTCATAGATGCAGAAAGTATAGAGATGTATGAACAGAATACTGAATTAAGCTTCTCTGTTTTTATTGAATGAATTCTATTACAATTACAATAGAGGCTAATAATATTTATAGGATGCCTAAAGGATAGGGAGAGACTGACTTTAGCCAGTTTACTGATTGACATGTGCCAGTCAGTTAGTTACATCATAGCTTAGTTAGAGACATTACAACAGATTCAGTTACATGGCTTAACATAATCAGTTAGACGGTAATGCTTCAGTAAGACAGGGTCTGAATAAGGGTAGACTCCTGTATTTTTGCTCAGTACTTGACCTGGAAATAACATGTTTCTTAGCCCACCATCTAACCAAATTGGGACCTAGGAACACACAGGCCCCAATCAGCATCACAGAAGGCTTGCAGAGTGATAGGATATGCAGGAACTGGTCTGAGGAGTAGACTAAGTTGAATGGTGCCTTTGAGGTAGCGTAGGATTCTTTTAACTGCTTGCCAATGTGAATCAACAGGGTGACATACCCTGTTGACAGGGAAGCAAATAGTAGGCCTGGTGATGGTGGCGCACTAAAGAGCTCCCACAATGGATCTATATTGAGTAGGACTCGGGAAGGTATCAAAGCCTTCCTTAGAAATCTTAAGGCCAACAATCATTTTGAGGGAAGAGGTTTAGCTTCCTGCAGGTTGGTCTTTGCTAGTAAGTCCCTAATGTATTTTCCTTGAGAGAGAAGTAGGCGCCCATTTGGTTGAAACTTAACTTCAATACCTAGGAAATAGTCCAGATCTCCCAATTCCTTTAGAGTAAAATTGGAACTGAGATAGGTAACTATAGAAGTGATAAGCTGAGTATTGTTAGCCGTGAGGATGAGTATAGTGTTTTTAGAATAAACAAAAAGAGAGGGGTCACATTTACTGGCATAGAAGCCAAGTTGCAACAGTGTACTTTTAAGTTTGCCCTGGGAGCCTGGTTGGGACCATTGTGGAGTTTGCATACTAGGGACTTGTTTTGGGACTAGGAGGTGAGAAAAGCATTATTGACATCCAATTGCTTTAGTTTCCAACCTTGTGAAAGTGCAAGAGGGAGGATGGTTCTGACTGTGACAGGTTTGATGACTGGTGAGAAAGTTTCAGTGTAGTCATCACCATATCTCCGATGAAAACATTTAGCCACAAATCTGGACTTATACTTGTTGATGGACCCACCAGGGTTCTCTTTCACTCTTAAAACCAACTCGCAACCAATAGACTCTGCCATGTGGGAGAAGAACAAGAGACCACGTAACGTTGTTGAGAAAGGCTAAGTAAGATTAAATGGAGCATGTTTTGTGGTTTTACGTTCTGCATGAGCAATTAGGATTCTAGGATTGACTCTTGGGGAGATGATCACAAAATACAATAACAGAAAATCAAGAGAATTCAGTTGAGAATTCTCTCATCAATCTCTTGAAAATTTAGAGTTCTAACATGATATCAATAGAAGCACCCTACAGTCCATAGGCCTCTAGTCCTCCCACCCCAGTGCAGCGCATTGAATTTTCTTTCCCAACGGGCAAACACTCAATCTCTGCCATATCTGAAAAACTTGACTCAGAAAACTATATCCTATGGTGTCAATAGATTGAACCTATAATCAAAGCTCATAAACTTCATCACTTATTACTAAATCCTGCATTCGAAGTTCGGGAACAGTGAGATCAAATACTCCCTTGTGTGGTTACAATCAACCATCTCTCGCAATATGCTTTTGTCACGTTATTAGTTGTAAAAGCTCATGGATGCTTTAGGAAAAATCCATGCATATTTTCAACAACACACAGCGCGAAGCTATTTCAGCTTCGATCGAAACTCCGACACACAGCGGCGAAGCTATGTTCCAGTTCTGCTACCCAACATTGTTATAGCACCGATTTCATGTTAAATAGAGTATTCTGGGACAATAATAATTCGTTTAAAGCCTGTTATGCAATAGCGTTTACAGCACCGCTTTTTAACAAAATTTTATACTAAAGAGAGTACTGTGGGACAATAATAATGTGTTCAAAATCTGTTATGCAATTGCGCTTAACAAAAGTTCAAGTAACTACTAAATATATCAGAAACATTAAAACTTTTCTTTACGGCTAACCATTTCACCCCACCATAACTTTATGATATTACATAGAAATATAGTATTATGTACTTCATAAAGAGAGAGATTGTGTTGTATTGTATCTTTATTTTCAGGTATCCCTTACCTTATGTATGGGCATCATAGATTCTTGGACTTTTCCAATCATTAGATAAGGAAAACCAACTGCCAAAACATATGCGCTCCCTATTAGTTCCAAACCAGTGTCACATATAGTGCAACATGCCACACTTCACCTCAATTTTGCTGTATTGTAACACCTGTTTGTTGTGTTGCTCGCTGGCAGCAGTACCCTGCAAAATAACACCTCATTGTAACAATAATCCTGTCATTATACTAGTAAATGTTATAATTGAGCACCTTGATTCATCATTTTATCTCAACTCTCCTGATTTATCATATGATTTCTTTCATTGCATTATTTAAATTATATAGCCTAACTAATCCAAATTTCTGATAAGAAAAAACAGTTTTTTCAAAGGATGACTTGAAACCCACACATACCTGTTTTCTCAGTTTACAAGAAAACTTGATTATGTTTACCATATGATTCGGATCATGCAAGATTTTTTTCCAAATAGACGCAAAACTTCCAAAAACATAGACCACGGTTGTGGCAATTTTAAGCATTCAAGTCAAACCAAAATGCTACCATAATAACTCAGTAGATCTCCACAACAATTAATGATGAGGCTTACCCCTGGTTCATTAATTTAATTATTCCTGGTCAATTAACTACCATTTAAATGCATTCAGTAACACTAACAGCTAGCATGCACAACTAAAAAAAAAATTTATTCGTTTCATTTTCCCAGAACTCTCCACACAATTACCACCAGAGAAAATCATATTAAATAGATCTGTAGTTATTAGTAAATTCCATTCCAAGAAAACAGCGATACAGCAATCCATAGGTACAGGTAGCACCAAGAAGAATTGAAGATGGATAAATTCAACATGACATCTGCAATAGTTAGGAATAACAAATTGGCATCAACGAAATTATTAATGCAGTTAATCATAATTCCAAAAGAAGTTCCATCCAGCAAAAACAGAACAGCACTAATATCTTCACGTTAATTTATCAAAATCGCGATCCTTTCAAGGAAGGGACTATAACTGCGATCATAATATCATATCTTAGATTTTTTTTAAACATCTATTTTAGTAAACTCTGAGTCGCATTTAACAATGTAAATAAACAACCGGAAATTTACAATACTGGTTCAGAATACGCCCTTAACCCATCCGTGTGGAAAATGCCCAACTAGTGGGATATCGCTTATTACAGCATTTGTAAAAGCTTCCCCGTTGATCCATCCAGAGTGTGATCGTCTTTGCATCTTAACCTATTTGGAAATATACAATTTGATAACCTTGCTTCACATCATTCTAACCCTTTACTTTGAAAACAACATAAAGAAGAACGGGAGCAATTTTTTGTAAAACATTTTGAGCACCCAAAGATTACCTGTTAAATAATTTCAAAATTGTATATTCCTATAAAATCCAAGTCACGTAAAAGCTTAGGCAAGTCACGGACAAAGGACGTATCAAAGAAACCAGAGAACTCAAATTAGTTGTTATTTAAAAGGTTGAAGTCATTACTATGCAGTGAATTAAATTAAAGGCTATTTGAACCAAAATATTTGACCTCTGAATTGTCCAATCTTAAAAATCAGTTTAAAAACAAGTAAATGGGGAAAGCAGCCAATACTACACAGCAAAACTGAATTTTGAGAGCTTGCCCGAATATTTGCCAAAACATTTGAAGCAGCTTTACTAACAGGGACTATAACATGGACAGTAAGATCCTATCTGAAAAAATATGAGTATAACCAAACATATTCATATATGCATATAAAATAAGCTAGAGAAGAAAACATGACCTTAAATCATCCTCGGAAAATTTAACAACTCAATGTATAAAGGCATAACATAAGTTCTAGTAAAAGGACAACATGGTGTTGCAAAGCTCTAAATATAATGGGACTCATAGAATGGTCAGATCAATTGTGATTATGAAAGGTTAATTTCACCACTGAAACCCGTGAAATAATATGACTACAACTCTGACCATTTCAGTTCCTAGAAGAAAACAACCTGGACAAAATGACATAAGTTCTTAAAACCCATAAAATTAAAACACTACTAGCAAACAGTCTAATTACTAAAGCAGCGGGCAAGACAGAGAAATAGAGACGTCAAAGTAGCAAATAACAACGGGAACAGAAACACAGGGTAACTCACAAACTTCAAATCTGGTCACCTGACTCAATACACCTCCATCTGTGGAGTGTCAAATTGTGGAGTATCACTAGTTACAGCATCTATCCATGTTTCATGTTTCCCTGGCAATCCCATCACAGCATAATCTTCAGAATATATGGGAATGCAAGGTAATGTGGAGAGATCATTCGATCCTGCAAGCAGCGCTATTAATAGTGGCAGCGGCGGTGCTATAGCATAGCAGAATTTGAATTTGAATGCTATAGCATAGTGAAATAGCAGAATTTGAATTTGAATGCTATAGCATAGTGAAATTTGAACAACCTTTAATTTCTGCTATTTCCGATTAAAAAAACGATCTGCAAATAAACACAGTTTTGACAACAATGCTTCACATCACCCTAAGCTCAGAAGCAAAGCTTGTATAGCCCACATTATCGCCAAAATATCTGAAGCAGCTTTGCTAAATAGTATAGTTTTTCCTGCTTTTATCTATGTAAAAGACTTTAGAAAACATGCAAAATCTATAGTCATTTTTTAAACCATGCTCACATGTGCTAACATGTCCTTAATGCTCACCTGTTCAATATTTTCATTGAGACTACATATCAAGCATGTGCCAGTCAACAAAAAAAACATCTAACATGTTCAGATCAACCTCATGCTTCAGATGAATCCCCCCATGAAAACCCTAGCTTAATTAGCTTTAAATTCTCAATGCAGTAAATTAGACAACATCAAAAAATGCTGCAAAAGAGGCACAGATTTAAAATAACACTCCCTTGAATTATTTCATGAAATCCGTCATTGAAACTCCAGTATAGAAGTAAATCCCTTGAATGAAAAGCAACAACGTATGTTAATGAAGTAAGAACACGGCAAGAACCAAAAAGGGATTTTATACCAAAGGTGCATAGATACTAGATCTCAATAAACCAACATTTAGGAATTTTATACCAAAGGTGCATAGATAAAATTCAATCACAAAACCCAAGGATTCTTCAAATGTCACAAAATCAAAAATTAGGGATTTTATACCTAATTGCATAGCTGAGTAATGCAATCACAAACAAGATTCCATAAAATCAATAGGAAAAAACCAGATCTATTCTATTCCATAGTAAAGTAATGCAATCACCGCCAAAAGGAATTTTATGCAAACCCTAAATCAATACAAAGAAATGAACAAGATCTGAAGAAAATCACCGATTAAAACACAATTTTATTCCTTTGAGCAACCTTAACACAAGATTTAGAGATTTATTCCAATACTACATAAATGCGATCTAGATCTGAAATCAGTCCAATTCAAAAACCAGATCCATTCAATTTGTAAAACCATTTAACCAAGATTTAAAGATTTACCATCAAGGATACAAAGAGAAAATGAAATAGAAAAGATCTGCAAAAATTCACATTGAAACTCTAAAACCCTTCTAGCTTTCATTTATGTTTAGCTCAATAATAGTCGAAAATTACATAGCTAGAAAAAACTGTGTACCAGACAATGAAAATAAAAGTTTAATAAATTGAGAATTTTTTGACAACATCTGTGCCTAAACCGGATACCAAAGAAAAATTTACAGCTAACGCTACAAACACTAGCTTCACTAATTACCCTCACACCATTCACTTCCTCCCTCCTCTCTTAGCCGCTGCCTTCTTCACCGGAGTCTTTGCCTTTGCCGCCGCTTTCACCGGAGCCTTCTTCACTGGTGCGGCCTTCTTCGCGGCAGGCTTGGGTGCTGCAGCTCTCCCAGGTGTAGTCCTCGTCGAAGTCCTAGCAGCCTTAGCAGCAGGCTTGGCAGCCGGCTTAGCCTTAGCAGCTGGCTTAGCCTTGGCAGCCGGCTTCGCTTTAGCAGCAGGTTTGGGCTTAGCAGCTGGCTTCGCCTTGGCAGCGGGTTTAGCTTTGGCAACTGGCTTAGCCTTAGCTGCGGGCTTGGCTTTGGCAGCTGGCTTGGGTTTAGCAGCTGGCTTGGCTTTGGCAGCTGGCTTGGCTTTTGCGGCAGGCTTGGCTTTGGCAGCTGGCTTGGCTTTTGCGGCGGGCTTAGCCTTTGACTTAGCAGCTGGCTTAGCCTTGGGCTTGGCTTTGGGCTTTGCAGCAGCGGGCTTCTTGGCGGGCTTTGGAGTAGAGGACTTCGCTGGTAGCTTGTAAGATGCTTTCACCTTCACGAGCTTGTCAGAAGCAACAAGCTTCCTGAGCTGAACCAACAAAATCTTCTTGAAGCTCGAAGGAAGCTGCTTGTACTTCTCTTCAATGAATTTCGCAATCGCGTACTGGCTCGAACCGTTCCTCTCCTTCAAAGCAACAATCGCTTCCTTCACCATCTGAGTCATTCAATTTCAAAGAAAAATCAGAACATAATCACAAAATGGGAATAACGATAATGAATTACATTGAGCAGAAATGAGTAAGGATAAGTACCTCTTCATAGGTGGGGTGGGTTTTGGGTTTGGCCGGAGCTTTCTTGGCCTTGGGCTCTTTGGGGGCCTTCTTGGGCTTAGCAGTGGGCTCTTCGGCTTCATTGACAACTGGTGGGAGAGTGTCAGCGGCGGCCGGCTCCTCCACGATGGGCTGCTCGACTGCGACGGTGGTGGGCTCTTCAGACGCCATTGCTTGAACTTGAAAATGGGGGAAGTGAGAGAGAAAGATTGGATATGATAATTGTTTTCTTGAAAACGTTGAAATTTTTGTTGTGAGAATTAACGAAAATTACGTGGTTTATATAATATGTGAATTGAGAACAACATCCAAATGCTGGATTCTGATTGGTCCGTAGCTCTACACAAGGATTGATCCATTATTGAAGTTTAAATGTCAACCCTTGGATGTAACACTATCGACGGTGCGTGTTTCCTTTGGAGGAAGCATAAATGGGAAATTTTAGGAGAATGGATCTTGGAGGTAATAATTTAGGTGTGCTTTTAAGCTCGAATGATTTGATTGTATCTCATTGGTTTCTTGATGGATTTGAGTGAGGTTTTTTGCAAATGGTAGATTATTTTGTGATCTTTCTAATGAATGTTTAAGCGTGGTAAATGGTTTGGTAATTTGGGAGAAATTTGGCTTTGAAGCCACATTGGTTTTGATTAAGGTTTCTTGTGATGGGATCATGGTTTTTGGATAATTTAGAGGAATGATTTGAACTTGGATTAGATTTTAAGAGTTGTATGTGATAATAGGCTAAATGATGAATCCGTTGCATCGAGAATTTTGAAATTCCGATGAGATTTGACTACTTAACTATTGATTATAAGGCCACCAAGGTTGAACAAAATTTATCAATGAACATTGGTTGATATTTGTAATGTATAGAACAATGAATTTTTCTCAAACATTTTTCTGATGAATGATAAAAGTTGAAATTCATTTTCACATATAGAGTTTTGTTACTGTTTAGAGGTGTTAATGATGATATTTTTTTAACTTTGAATTCTTCAAAATCAATTATAATATTTGTGGTATACTAACATATTAAGAAGTGTTTTTCTTTATATGTGTATCATGGTTTTTGAGTTAGGATTATGATTCATTTTCTCATGAAAAAATTAAATTGATTAGACTATAGACTTTGTGATTATCTGTATTATGTGGTGATAAGCTAAAGTTTGTTAGTTAAATTCATTATTGTCCTTGTTTGAACAACTTGTGAGCTCAAATAACACATATTTCACCTTATTTGAATTCTAACACATAAAACTTTGATTTTTTTTTAGCACAATGCTTTGGTATTTAACCACCAAAATATTAATGATTCATACATGTCCACCAAATTATTAATGAATAATGCTCAATTATCTATTTAAGTTTGTGTTATAGTGGTTTATAGAGGTATTGTCTAATAAATCAATACAACATTTTTACCCATTTATAAATTTCATTGTTTATTGACAAAAACTCGTGATAATGGCATGATGGATTGAATCATACCCATTTAATTATATAGAATAAATACAGTTTAAAACACTCGTACAAAATGATAGGCTAAAATTAAAGTGAGGAGTTATCTTCCATAATAAGTAATCAGAACATAAGTCATATGTGTAAATTATGAATGAATCGCCTGAATCATAAATCGTTGACAAATTTGATGCACAATTCAATCATTCGAATCATTTTATTGAACTTGATTACTTGATCATTGAGTTAGCTGTAGAACATCTGTTTCTTTTTATACATAGTCGCGCTAGCTCACAAATATGTTACTTTGGGAATCGAAGTAAGATTATTTTCAAGGGAAAAGATCATGTTACAAACTCGTATGACATCGTGTTGATGATCCAATTCGATTTTTAGAACCTTGCATTCATCATTTCAAATTCAAATATTGAGATACATTGTTTTTTCTCTTGACTAAAAGATAAGTTAAGTTTGAATTCAAACTCGAACATTTCTCCCATTTTAACTGTTACACACATTCATATCCTAATTAGTCAAAAATTTAATACTATAAAGTGGGAAAAAGTAATTCAAATCTTTATTTTTATCATTTGAATTAATACTTTATGGTGACATTTGGGGGTGGTTATGAGTTTCTTATTCTCTTTTATTTTAAAACTTATGTTTGAAAAACAAACACATGTTTGAGTAAAGAGGAATTAGTTTTTTTACCTATATTAGAAATAATTTTAACTTAAATCTTGAAATCACTTGAGTGGTTTTTAAAATTATTGTTTTTGCTTTTACGATTTACCACTAACATGTCATCACTAGTAGTTAGCGACTACCATTGTCACATCGTCAACCAACAGTTTGACCATTGATAAATATCACTCACACCACCTTCAATCACCATTCTAGCCACCAATTATCGCTTCAACCACATTTGATCATCACCAAACACTCTTTAACAACCACCAAATCATTATTCGGATCATCTGCATCTACTCTCATCAATCACCATTCCGACAATCACCTAAACCACAATCGGTCATTCTATGACCATCATCATTCATCACTTCATCCACGTTCAATCACAAACTTGGTCATAATCTACCATTACATTTACTATAACGGCTATCACTGATCACCACTTTGACAGACATCTACCGCCTAAAGAAACCACCACTTTCATCCATAATTATTAAAAATCGGTACCAAGGGACACGGTGTGAACGTCGAGTTCCTACAGACGCATCAATGTTTTGTACCTGTCGACCTCAAGTTTGTGACACTGCGGCTACGGGCTATTGTTCACTTTGGGTGTAAGAACCCTCATGACTTTGTCCTTTAAAAACGGCGTCTCATTGGGTTGAGGTGTATGTGTGTTATGTATAAACTATCATTATCCTCGATTCTCAAACAATATGGGACTATTTTAGCCAACCCGAAACACTAGGAAGGCATTTCCTCGAGTCAGGAAAGAAAAGTGAAGCACTTAAATGATGGGAAGGCATTTTGATGTGCATGTTCCCCATTACTTTTGCAATTGATTCAAGGCGTTTCCACTTTCGATCAAAAGTGAACAATGTCCTCATAGGCCAACCACGATTGCTAAGACTCCTCTGGCTAATAATTGTCCAACAAACCTTGGGGACAATTGTTCTGAATCGGTTAGAGACCCAAAAGCTAAAGCATACTCCAATATCAATCTATTCCAGATGACCTAACGTACAAAAGCCTTCATGCATGTCACACAAGATACATTATTCTGATCTCCACTTTTACTATATTCATCTTGAATATTGAATTGACTTGGGCGTTGGAGTGATAACCTTGCAAGTCCACTCTGCACAACCGTATCAAATATCAGTATGAGGTCAAAATCATTTACCATCAATACACATCAATTTTGGCTCTGCAACGGAACAAGATTAATTAAAATAATAATTAAACTTTTATAAAATAATAAATAAATATTTTAATATAATATTTCAATAAATAAAATATTATTATGAGCTTAAAGTGCATTATCGGTATAAAATATTTTACACGGTCAGTGCATCACAACCCTTAAAAATGTTTTATATGTGATTTGAAAAAAAATTCAATCGTCCACAAAAATTAAAAATTATAATTTCAGTGACAGTGTAAAACTGTTTCGATGTATTTTTAATAAATTCTATTATTCTATTATTATCGTAAGTTTTAACATAGGTAATGTAATTCAGGAGTTAGAAAAAAAAAAAGTAATGTTATCCAGACATTTCTAGATAATTCTCTCAACAAGTAGAGAAACGGTAATATTATCATTAGATAGTTCTTTCAAAAAATATGGTGTCAAAACTGTCATTTTAAATTATTTATAGGTTTTTTTTTATTATTTTGTGAACTCATGGTAAAACGAAATAAAATGAGATTTGACTTTTCAAAAAAAACATCGAATTTAAAACTAAAATCCAAAACAAATTTAAATTGAATAACATAAATTATAAACGAGATCCAGCACGGCGCCTAAATCATTTATGTTAGATTTTTTTAAAAAAACATTAATTATAAGTTTATTTTAGTTTTTTTCGCGTATTAATTAATAATAAGTCAAATATAAATATAGACAAATATGTAGAAATTCAATGTATGTTCAAAAATCAGATAGAGATAATATCAAATTCAAATCTGAAACTTTCGTTAAAAAATAATAAAAATAATCTTTTTAGAGTTTATGATATCGTGTATCCAAGTCAGCTTTAAATAATAGAAGAGTTTATTCAGTAAAAGTATTTAAATGGATAAAAATATAAAAGCAATAAAAACTAAAAGATTTGGTCACTCTTTTTTAACATTAAAGTTACAATTACCTTTTTTATTGGTTAATTCAAATGCTTTATATTAATTGTATAGATTAATTTTTCAAATTAACTTTAATTTATTTATGAAATTAACAATTTTTTAAAAATATTATTTATATGTACCGACTAAAATCAAAATCTCAATCAAATAATTAAGATATTCAAAGATAACACTTCAGTCAAAATCTCAATCAAATAATTAAGATATTCAAAGATATAACACTTTGGTCGTATTATACTGATAAATTTTTTAATAACTTATTAAATATTGCATAATTTACTAATCATTAGTTGATTTAGTGGTGATTGATGTTGGATTTGGTATGAAGAATCACGGTTCGATCTTTGCAACTGCGATCGAGAGGGGACTTGACTCATTTGATGTCATGGTTGGCCTTTCGAACCGGACTATACCGGTAGTATAAGCCAAAAAAATTAAATATTGAATAACTTACTATTAAATAATTTAAAATTAGAATTAACTCATAGTTATTTAATTTTTTAATTAAAATATAAAATAATTAAATTGGAAAGACTATTTTATTAAATTAGAGAAAATCACTAGAAAAAAAACTCTTTTTCAAGTAATTTAACAATGATCTACTTTGACCGATGGTGGCAAAAAGACATGTCGGTCATGTTTAGGTCTCTCCCGCAAAAGTCTTTTAAATATAAGACATGGCAGAGTGGGCATAGTTAAGTGAGAGGACCTAAAACTTCTATCCGCCCTCCAAAAAAATGAGGGTAAGACGGAGAATACGCGGACTTTGCACATTTTAGGCATAAAAATGTAAAATTTTATGTTAAAGCTCGTGCTGCAAAAGCCCGCAAAAATACACGGTGGAGCAGGACGAACATATTAGAGATTGCGAGCCTAAAATCTTATCCCACCTCACAGAAAATTGGAGACAAAACGAACATGTTCAACAGGTCGGATCCGTTTTGCCTCCCATAATCTAAACACATAAACTTTTATTAAGGTGGAGAAAGGCATTGTAATGTCGTAGTGCTCTTGATAGAATATAAAATAGTTAGAGGTTACTAATAATGATATATAAAAATTTCACTAGATAATTTTTAAAAATAAAGAAATAAGTTAGCTACCTTTTTAAGAATTTTCTTCATCTCTCTATATAACAATTTAGTTTGTCCACTACTTTAAGGATGATAGCTTGTAGCAAATGTGTACTTAATCTTATATTTAGCCATAAAACTCTTAAAAAATTGCAAACATGGGTTCCTTCATCACTAATGATGATTTTTTGGGTGTCTTGTCTAGAAAAGGTTTTCGATTAAAAACTTAGTCACTACCTTAGCATCATTAGTGGGAGTTGTTATTTCCTCTATTCATTTAAAGACATAATTTGCAACCACAAGTATGTAAAGATTACCAAAGGTAGGAAAATGGTCTCATGAAATTAATGTCTCACACATCAAACAATTCAATTTCAAAAATATTAGCGAGTGACGTTTCTTGTTTCATGGAGATATTTTCTACCCTTTTGGTGTTTATCACATATTTTCATGAATTTATTAGTATTTTTAAATAGAGAGGGCCAAAGATAACCTTGTTGAAGAACTTTAGCAGCAATTTTGGTTCCTCTCGAGTGTCCTCTATAAGGTGCATTATGACAGGCTAGTAAAATATGGTGTGTGAAGGTTGAAAAACACTTAGAAGGGGGGTTGAATAAGTGGGTTTTAAAAAACTTTATGACGAAAGGATAATCAGAACACAACTATTTTTATCCTGGTTCACCTTCTCAATAAGGTTACCTCCACTCCACCCTCAACAAGGTGCTTTGCCTCTCTCAACCGAGGTCTTAATCCACTATAATCAGAACCTGATTACACTTGCATGACCAACTGCCGTGACTCACAATACAATGCACGAGCCAAACTGCTGGTGACTAGCGTTCCCGCACAAGCCAACCGCTTGTGACTAACCAATCTTCTAAGACTCAACTAGTCCTAGACTTCTTGAGACTTCTGACCCACTGGTATCTCAAGGACTTAGTTACCACGTAACTTCTGTTGATAGTGTATAGTTTGCTTCTAGAAAGTTGTAATCACCACTGTGATATTTCACTAAGATTTAGTATAGAACAATAAACTCATAATATGAATAAGGTTTGGAAGGACAAAACCATTTAGGTTAGAAATGTAGGATTCCCATCCTTGCTTATGGTAGAGGTTTATGTAATAGTTACCTCTTTTAGCTAGCCATAGGTTTTATTCTTTGGTGACAGTGAGGGATGTTTGGGACGACATGCTGGAAGGAAGTATTGATGAGAGAGCAGAAAACTGATAATAATTGAATGAATGGATGTTAGAAAGGGGAGGCTTTTTATAGAGGTTGATGAGAAGAGAAAACGTCTGGACTAGGTAATCAATGTATGAACTCGATGCATTATGGAATGAAGAGAATGAGAGAAATATTGCAATGACCAAGAAAATAGTAGCGTTATGATTGAAAACATGTTAGGGATAACGTAGAGAATTAATGCAACAGTTACCAAGAATTATTACTCATTTTGCTTTACACGCGCGTCCTTTCAGATTTTGAACATGTGCTCAATAATCTCAGGTTTACATGAATTTGCAGTTTTATATGCTGAACTTTTGATTCATCTTAGAAAACAGACTTCTGATCCAGGGGGTCAGATATTTCTAGATGATAACTTTGTAGTTAGTTTAACTTGCACTTCAGAATTTAATCATTATTTCATTCAGGACACAAATCCATACTAATGTTCTTTAGAATGAACTTGAATTTATCTTCAAAAAGAGGTTTTGTGAAAATACCATCCCATTGATGGTCTGTATCAGTAAAGTTTAAGCTTAATATCCCTTTCTGAATATAGTCTCTGATGAAATGATGCTTAATTTCTATGTGTTTAGCTTTAGAGTGAAGAATAGGATTTTTGGAAAGGCATATTGCAGAAGTGTTATCACAGAAAATGGGAATCTTACGCTCATAGATGTGATAATCTTCTAACTTACTATTCATCCAAAGCATTTGAGTGCTACATCTTGCAGCAGCAACATATTCAGTTTATGTAGTTGATAGTGCAATGGTGGCTTGCTTTTTGCTATACCAGAAGATCAAATTATTTCCTAGAAACTGACAGCTTCCATATGTACTTTTACGTTCAATTCTATCTCCAGCAAAATCAGCATCACAATAACCTACTAAGTTGAACTCTTTAGATTTTCTCTAACATAATCCAACATTAGTAGTGTTAGAACAATAATTGTTCTGATCAATATTCTTAGTTTTGATGATAACAAGTATATGAATTTTGTATGATATAATGTAGTACTCTAATACTATGCAATTTTCGTTTCAGGAATTATATAAAGAGTATGCACAGAATCAGCGCAAGAAGCACTGACTCAGAAGGTTCAGCATGCAACATCAGAACATGGTCTGGCAAGACATCAGAAGATGGTCAAGCAGAATCAGAACATGGGTCTATGGAAGCATCAGAAGAACTTGAGATCAGAAGCAGAAGCACTGAAGTTCTCATGGTATCACGCTCAGAAGCACTTCAAGGTCAGAAGACAAGAAGATGCTATGCACCAAGCTGTTTGACTCTGATGATATTCAGACGTTGTTTACACAAACATCATATTAGAAGCAAGTACTAGACTGGCAGGCTACGCTGACTGACAAAAGGAACGTTAGAAGCTATTAACGGCAACGTCAGTAGACACAGCGGAAACAAGGCTCGAGGTAGTTGACAAAAGAGTGAAACATTAAATGCAATGTTGTACGGATTACGCAAAGCATTAAATGCTCCCAACGGTCATCTTCTCAAGTGCCTATAAATATGAAGTTCTGATGAGAAGCAAGGTTACGAATTTTGAACCCTGAACCAAACTTGCACAAACGCTGTTCAAATCAAAAGCTATCAAACTTCATCATCAAGCTCACTACATTACTGTTATAATATCTTAGTGAGATTTAAGCTTAAACTTAAGAGAAAATCACAATTGTGATAATAGCTTTATAACAAGCATTGTAACTCTTAAAAGAATTTGTTTACATTAAGTTGTAAGAACTAGAGTGATCAGGTTGTTGATCAGTATACTCTAGCAAGTCTTAAAAGTTGTCTGAGCAGTTTGTTCCTAGAGTGATCAGGTTGTGATCAGGATACTCTAGAAGACTTAGCAGTTGTCTAAGTGGAAAACCATTGTAATCAAGTGTGATTAGTGGATTAAATCCTCAGGTGAGGTAAATCACTCCAAAGGGGTGGACTGGAGTAGTTTAGTTAACAACGAACCAGGATAAAAATCATTGTGCAAATAGTTTTTATCTTACAAGTTTTAAAGCTACACTTATTCAAATCCCCCCTTTCTAAGTGTTTTTCTATCCTTCAATTGGCATCAGAGCGCCGGTTCTAAGGTGCAAGCACTTAACCGTGTTTAGAAAAGATTCAGGAAGAGAAAAACACCTCAGTAAAAGATGGCTGGTGAAATTCCAACAAACACATCTACATCTACATCTGGCTCTGCTGAGCAATACAATGGAAATGGTAACAATGGTTATACTAGACCACCAGTATTTGATGGTGAAAACTTTGAATATTGGAAAGATAAACTGGAAAGTTACTTCCTTGGTCTAGATGGTGAATTATGGGACTTCTGATGGATGGTTACAAACATCCAGTAAAAGCTACAGGCGTAAGGCTTACCAGACAAGAAATGGATGATGATCAAAAGAAACTTTTCAAGAATCATCATAAATGTAGGACTGTTTTGCTGAATGCTATCTCTCATGCTGAGTATGAGAAGATATCTAACAGGGAAACTGCCTATGATATATATGAGTCATTGAAAATGACCCATGAGGGAAATGCTCAAGTCAAGGAGACTAAAGCTCTTGCTCTAATCCAGAAATATGAAGCCTTCAAGATGGAGGATGATGAAGATATTGAGAAGATGTTCTCAAGGTTTCAAACGTTAACTGCTGGATTGAGAGTTCTGGACAAAAGCTACACCAAGGCTGATCATGTAAAGAAGATCATCAGAAGCTTGCCCAGAAGATGGGGCCCAATGGTGACTGCATTCAAGATTGCAAAGAATCTGAATGAGGTTTCTTTGGAAGAGCTAATCAGTGCCTTGAGAAGCCATGAGGTAGAGCTGGATGCAAACGAGCCTCAGAAGAAAGGTAAGTCTATTGCATTAAAATCTAATTTTAAAAAATGCACTAACGCTTTTCAGGCTGAAGAAGTAGATTTTAAAGAATCAGAATCAGAAGAAGAAGATGAACTGTCCATAATCTCCAGAAGGGTAAATCAACTCTGGAAGAGCAAACAGAGGAAGTTCAAGAGCTTCAGAAGTTCAAATAAAGTTGAACGAGGAGAATCTTCTGGTGGTAGAAGATCTGACAAGAAGAAGGTCATCTGCTATGAGTGCAATGAGCCTGGACACTTCAAGAATGAATGTCCAAAACTTCAGAAGGAGAATCCCAAGAAGAAGTTTCATAAGAAGAAAGGTCTTATGGCAACATGGGATGATTTTGAATCAGAATCAGAATTAGACTCTGAAGGAGAGCAAGCCAATCTTGCACTGATGGCCACAGTGGATGATGGATCAGAATCTACATCAGAATCAGATTCTGAAGAGGTATTTTCTGAACTATCTAGAGATGAATTAGTTTTCAGTTTGACTGAACTTCTGGAACTCAAGGCTCATCTTAGTATCAAATACAAAAAGTTGAAAAAGCAATTTGAATTTGAAACTAAGAAGCTGGAATTGGAAAATTCTGAACTGAAGGAAAAAGTTTTAAAATTATCCAAAGATAGTGGATCTCCTTCTGAATCAGAAAAATCCATTCCTAGTCTCAATCATATTCTGAAAGAATATGACTCGAGCTTCAAAAAGTTCCTATCTGGAAGTATTGGCAGAAGTCATCTTGCTTCTATGATATATGGTGTTTCTGGAAACAAAAGGTTTGGTTTCGGCTATGAGGGTGATACCTCACATAAATTTGAACCTGTTGATGATTTGAAAATAACATACAAGCCATTGTATGATCAGTTCAAATATGGCCACGCACATGATATTAGGCTCATTTCACATGCACAGAGTTTTAACACTGTACACACCAAGAAACATGTGACACAACCTAAGTAATATCATGCTGACAAACTTAAAGAATATCATGCTGTTCCTCCTGTTAAGTATTATGC
The DNA here is from genome assembly GCF_029867415.1 of Vicia villosa. Taxonomy (NCBI): domain Eukaryota; kingdom Viridiplantae; phylum Streptophyta; class Magnoliopsida; order Fabales; family Fabaceae; genus Vicia; species Vicia villosa. The sequence continues at coordinate 345,832 of NW_026704940.1, forward strand.
TAAACCCAAGTTCAATCAGAACTTGAGGAAGACTAACAAGAAAGGACCCAAGAAAATGTGGGTACCTAAGGAGAAGATAATTTCTGTTGCAGATATCCTTAGCTGCAAAGAAGTCAAAGCACAAAATGTCATGGTACCTGGACTTTAGGTGCTCGCGACACATGACGGGAAGAAGGTCTATGTTCCAAGACCTGATGCTTAAACCTGGTGGAGAAGTCAAGTTTGGAGGAGATCAGAAGGGCAAGATTATTGGCTCTGGAACCATAAGTATTGGTAACTCTCCTTCCATAACTAATGTACTTCTTGTAGAAGGATTAACGCATAACTTATTGTCCATAAGTCAATTAAGTGACAATGGTTATGATATAATCTTCAATCAAAAGTCTTGCAAGGCTGTAAGTCAGAAGGATGGCTCAATCCTATTTACAGGCAAGAGAAAGAACAACATTTATAAGATTGATCTTTCAGATCTCGAGAAGCAGAAGGTAACTTGCCTCATGTCTGTTTCTTAAGAGCAATGGGTCTGGCACAGAAGATTAGGACATGCTAGTTTGAGAAAGATTTCTCATATTAACAAACTAAATATGGTCAGAGGACTCCCAAATCTGAAATATAAATCAGATGCTCTTTGTGAAGCATGTCAGAAGGGCAAGTTCTCCAAACCTGCATTCAAATCTAAGAATGTTGTCTCTTCCTCAAGGTCGTTAGAACTTCTGCATATTGATCTGTTTGGCCCAGTCAAAACAGCATCTATTAGAGGGAAGAAATATGGATTAGTCATCGTAGATGATTATAGCCGTTGGACATGGATAAAGTTCTTAAAACACAAGGATGAGTCTCATTCAGTGTTCTTTGAATTCTGCACTCAGATCCAATCTGAGAAGGAGTGCAAAATCATAAAGGTCAGAAGTGATCATGGTGGCGAATTTGAGAACAAATTCTTTGAGGAGTTCTTCAAAGAAAATGGTATTGCCCATGATTTCTCTTGCCCTAGAACTCCTCAACAAAATGGAGTTGTAGAGCGAAAGAATAGGACTCTGCAAGAAATGGCCAGAACCATGATCAATGAGACCAATATGGCTAAGCACTTATGGGCAGAAGCAATAAACACTGCATGTTATATTTAGAATAGAATATCTATAAGACCTATTCTAAATAAGATTCCTTATGAATTGTGGAAGAACAGAAAGCCCAACATTTCATATTTTCATCCTTTTGGATGTGTGTGTTTTATTCTGAATACTAAAGATCATCTTGGTAAGTTTGATTCTAAGGCACAAAAATGTTTTCTTCTTGGATATTCTGAACGCTTTAAAGGCTACAGAGTATACAATACTGAAACATTGGTTGTAGAAGAATCAATCAATATCAGGTTTGATGATAAGCTTGGTCTTGAAAAGCCAAAGCAGTTTGAGAATTTTGTATATATAGATATTGACATATCAGAAGATGTAGAACCAAGAAGCAAAGCTCCAGAAGCTGAAAGTCTCAAAAGCAATGGATCAGAAGATCAAGTTGCTGCATCTTTAGAAAATCTCAGAATTTCTTAAGAGCCAACAGTCAGAAGATCTTCTAGACTCTCCTCAGCTCACTCAGAAGATGTGATCCTTGGAAAGAAAGATGATCCTATCAAAACAAGATCATTTATAAAGAATAACAATCAGAAGCAGTGATCAGAATCAGAAGGTGTAAAGTTCCTTCAGAACAACACAGCTGTCATCAAGTAGTTTCTGATGGTGAACACGTGTCTGTACGGTTAGTAAAAAGCGTGAGGAATCTGATGGGACGCCGTCCTAGGTAAATGTGTTAAATCATTTCTTTTACCATGTTCTCTCACCTAACGTCACTCATCATTTAATGCAATTGATTTCTTTTGATTCTGTAACTGTTCATTCTCAAAATTTTATTGCATTCTTTTTCAAATCCGTCTCTATAAATACTTTTCAAATCATAACGTTTATCTTTTCGTGCTCCCAAATCTGCAAATGCTCCTTCTGCAATTGTCTCTAGGCATGTTTTTACTCCTCCTTCTGAACCTCAAACTTCTACCCAACCACCTCCTTCTGAACCACAAAACACCTTCACCATACCAAATCCTCCTCCACCTTCTCTTTCTACTCCTGTTTTTAAACCCTACACCACTAAATATCTATCCCCCAACTCCTTCTGATAAGCCATCCTCATAAACCCCCATCATAATTATTCCATCCCCACCTACTCCAATCACAGATATTCCTTCCCCCTCAATCATCCCCACAAATATCCCATCTTCTTCAAACACTGCACCTCCACCTTCTCTATCCTCATCCTCTAACTACCAGAAAATCCAACCCTTACTGCCTTCTCTACCCTGACTACAAATTCACCTTCAACCCACCTGAACCTGAACCCCATATCTACCTGGAGTTGTTCAGAAATGAAGTGATAAGCAGGCTGGACCTTTTGAAGGATGCTTTCTTCAATGGTCTTGATGATGTTTCTACAAGAAACCTCTGGAGAAGCTTTCGCCAGAATTTTCAAGTAGGAGCTATGAGAGTTCAGAAGAGACTAGTGGTTGCTGCCCCTGGCTATGCTGGTTATCTTCTGGAGGGTGATAATGGTATCTACTATCATCCCATCAGGAACAGTGTTGCTGTTGAGGAGAAGAGGTTTGTGGATGAGCTGGAAGAAGCAAGAATTGCTGCTGCAATGGAAGCTAACCCTTGCAGGGAGATTGTGGTCTGGAGACCTTAATATCCTGTTCTGCTTGGAGACTTCAAGACACTCTTTGAATTTCTGAGGGAAAATCCTTCTGAGGAAGACCCAAGCTTGGTCATTCCAGAAGTTACTGACCCACCAGAAGTTGAAGGTCCTTCTGCTCCACGGAATCTTGTTGCCATTCTTCAGGCTCTTGAGAATGGAGATTCTGAGGTTCTTGTTGCAGAGTATGGAGATGCTTCTATGGAAGAAGCAGATGCTGAAGATCATGTTGCTGAAACTATTCCTGTTGAGGAACATCCTGCAAATGATCTGACTATGGAAGTTGCGGATCAGAATGCCATCCCTCTGGAAAGAAGTTGTGAAACTTCTTCTGATGAACCTTCCCGTCTTGCAAGGACTTTGGAAGTCATTCAGAAGAACCAGGATGAGCAGAGAACGATCAATGCTGAGTTTCGTGCTTTCATGGAGAGGCAGAATGAGAGCAACAATGGGATTCATGATATGCTGGCCAAGATCATGTCAAAGCTAGGGTCATCTTAGTCATTGAGTCTTAGATTGTTTTCTTTTGTTTTGCTGCATCTGTTTTTCTATGCATCTTCCCTTGCCCTCCCTCTTGTACTTCTGACAATCTTTTTCCTGTGCTTAATGAAATTATCCTTTTCTTCTATGTGTTTGTCTTGTTTTGTTTTTCATCTGAATCTTTTGTGTTTTTTATGTTATGACAAAAAGGGGGAGAAAAATGTGATAAATGATCTAATTTATTTTATCAGTTGCTGGGAGAAAGGCTTCACATTTCTAACAGAACTTGCAAAGTTCTATGTCTTTTGCTGGGAGAAAGGCTCCACATTTCTAACAGAACTTGCAAAGTTCTATGTCTTTGAGTGTTATTTTGCAGGATTTGAAGATCCTCTTTAAAGCTCAACATGAGAAGCAAAGAAATGAGGAAAAACAATTCTATAAAGAATCAAGCTCATGGAAAATGAAGCAAGCTGAGTGCTATAAAGCTTCAAGAATCAGAAGCAAGAAGGAAGAATATTCTGATATTCTGATGATAGAATATACTTTCATTCTTATTCCTTTTATGTTCTGATGCATGTTTTTAGTTACAAAATATGCTCTGAAACATCATATTTGTTTGCTCTGATACATACTATATGTTCTGAAACATATTCTATGTTCTGATTCATTCATGCTGACTTTGGTCGTTTAGTTTGTTCTATAACATTTCAGGATGTAAAGATGCTCTGATGATGCTCTGGTACATTCAGCAATGTTCTGATACAATCTAGCATGCAATGATTCAAGAAGAAATTCAAGCTCTGAAGCTGTCCAATGGAAGCAAGAATCAGAAGCTATGAATATTCTGAAGATCTAGGAAATTCAAGTTCTGAAGCTGTCCTATGGAAGCAAGAAACAGAAGCTGTGAATGTTCTGAAGATCTAAGCATATGTGAACGTCTCAACTGAAATACTCAGGGAAGTCTTTTATTTATAAAATTCTTCTAGTATTTATTTCAGGGGGAGATTATTTATCTCAGGGGGAGATTGTTAATCTCAGGGGGAGACATATTCACACAATGTCTATATGCTTATGCTATAGCTGTGTAATTGTCCTTAGCCATCTCTTTTTCTGATCGCAAATTCATATCATTTATGTATGTTTTTGTCATCATCAAAAAGGGGGAGATTGTTAGAACAAGAATTGTTCTGATCAATATTCTTAGTTTTGATGATAACAAGTATATGAATTTTGTATGAGATAATATGGTACTCTAATACTATGCAATTTCCGTTTCAGGAATTATATAAAGAGTATGCACAGAATCAGCGCAAGAAGCACTGACTCAGAAGGTTCAGCATGTAACATCAGAACATGGTCTGGCAAGACATCAGAAGATGGTCAAGCAGAATCAGAACATGGGTATATGGAAGCATCAGAAGAACTTGAGATCAGAAGCAGAAGCACTGAAGTTCTCATGGTATCACGCTCAAAAGCACTTCAAGGTCAGAAGACAAGAAGATGCTCTGCACCAAGCTGTTTGACTCTGATGATATTCAAACGTTGTTTACACAAACATCATATTAGAAGCAAGTACTAGACTGGCAGGCTACGCTAACTGACAAAAGGAACGTTAGAAGCTATTAACGGCAACGTCAGTAGACACAGCGGAAACAAGGCTCGAGGTAGTTGACAAAAGAGTGAAACATTAAATGCAATGCTGTACGGATTACGCAAAGTATTAAATGCTCCCAACGGTCATCTTCTCAAGTGCCTATAAATATGAAGTTCTGAGGAGAAGCAAGGTTACGAATTACGAACCCTGAACCAAACTTGCACAAACGTTGTTCAAATCAAAAGCTCTCAAACTTCATCATCAAGCTCACTACATTGCTGTTGTAATATCTTAGTGAGATTTAAGCTTAAACTTAAGAGAAAATCACAGTTGTGATAATAGCTTTATAAGAAGCATTGTAACTCTTAAAAGAATTTGTTTATATTAAGTTGTAAGAACTAGAGTGATCAGGTTGTTGATCAGTATACTCTAACAAGTATTAGAAGTTGTCTAAGCAGTGTGTTCCTAGAGTGATCAGGTTGTGATCAGGATACTCTATAAGACTTAGCAGTTCTCTAAGTGGAAAACCATTGTAATCAAGTGTGATTAGTGGATTAAATCCTCAGGTGAGGTAAATCACTCCAAGGGGGTGGACTGGAGTAGTTTAGTTAACAACGAACCAGGATAAAAATCATTGTGCAAATAGTTTTTATCTTACAAGTTTTAAAGGTACACTTATTCAAACCCCCCCTTTCTAAGTGTTTTTCTATCCTTCAAGTAGTACCTTTCAGATACCTTAGAGTTCTCTTGACAGCAGTCAAGTGTGATTCTTTGGGATCTAATTGGAATCTTGCACATAAACATACACTAAATAGAATATCAGGCCTAGATGCAGTTAGGTAGAGTAATGATCCAATCATACCTCTGTAGAGCTTCTGATCTACCTTTTTACTTACCTCATCCTTGCCTAAAATACAAGTAGGATGCATTGGAGTTTTTTCTTCTTTTGATAATTTGAATTTCTTCAGAAGTTCTTTGACATATTTTGCTTGACGAATGTAAGTGCCTTCATAAGTTTGGTTTATTTGAATTCCTAGAAAGAATTTTAGTTCACCCATCATGCTCATTTCAAATTCTTCTTGCATAAACTTAGCAAATTCTTTTCCAAGAGAGATATTAGAAGTTCCAAAGATAATATCATCCATATAAATTTGACAGAATAATATATCACTTTTGAATTATTTTTGAAAGAGTGTTGTATCAACTTTCCCTCTTGTGAAACCTTTCTCTAGGAGAAATGAACTAAGTCGTTCATACCAAGCTCTGGGAGCTTGTTTTAAACCATATAAAGATTTCTTTAATTTGAAAAGATGTTCAGGGTAAATATGATCTTCAAAACCAGGAGGTTTATGAACATACACTTTTTCTTCAATGTAACCATTTAAAAATGCACTTTTAACATCCATTTGATAAAGAGTTATGTTAAATTGAGCAGCATAAGCAATTAATAATCTAATTGACTCTAATCTGGCGATTGGAGCAAAGGTTTCATTATTGTTAATGCCTTCTTGCTGACTATACTCTTGAGTAACCATTCGTCCCTTGTTTCTGATGACTTCTCCTTGCTCATTCATTTTGTTTTTGAAGACCCACTTTGTTCCGATGATGTTGAATCCTTTAGGTCTTAGAACTAGATCCCATACATCATTCCTGGTGAATTGATTTAGCTCTTTTTGCATAGCAATGATCCAATCTGTGTCTTGGAGTGCTTCATCTACTGAAGCTGGCTCTATCATTGATACTAATCCAAATAATTAGTTTTCATTATTTCTTAAGTATGCTCTAGTTCTGATAGGACCGTCTTTCTTGCCCATGTTGACATCTTCTGAATGATGTGTAGTTAGTCTTGGAAATATTTTCTATGAGTTTTCTTCAGAAGTTCTCATATTTTCCATGGTTGATGAAGTTTCTGATGTTTCTTTGTCTTATGAGTCATCAGGAATCAAAGGTTGATCTTCTATATCTGCAAGATTTTCAGTCTGCTTTGGCTTTTTATGACCAAGCTTATCATCAAATCTGATATTGATTTATTCCTCAACTATTAATGTCTATGTGTTATATACTCTGTAGCCTTTTGAGCGTTCAGAATATCCAAGCAGAAAACACTTTTGAGCCTTAGAATCAAACTTGTTCATATGTTCTTTAGTGTTAAGAATAAAACAAGTACAACCAAATGAGTGAAAAATATGAGATATTAGGTTTTCTTATCTTTCATAGCTCATAAGGAGTCTTATCAAGAATATGTCTTATGGATACTCTATTTTGAATATAACATGTAGTGTTTACTGCTTCTTCCCAGAAGTGCTTAGCCATATTGGCTTCATTGATCATTGTCCTAGCCATTTCTTGTAATGTTTTGTTTTTACGTTCAACAACCCCATTCTGCTGAGGTGTTCTAGGACAGGAGAAGTTGTGAGAGATTCCATTTTCTTTGAAGAACTTCTCAAAGAGATGATTCTCAAATTCTCCTCTATGATTATTTCTGACCTTAATGATTTTAGATTCTTTTTCATTTTGAATTTGTTTACAGAAGTCAAAAAATACAGTATGTGCTTCATCTTTATGTTTTAAGAATTTAACCCACGTCCATCTGTTGTAGTCATCTATAATAACTAAAACATATTTGTTACCAATTATTGATGCTGTTTTCACTGGACCAAATAAATCAATATGTAGAAGTTCTAAAGGTCTTGAAGAAGAAATAACATTTTTAGATTTGAAAGAGGATTTTGAGAACTTTCCCTTCTGACATGCTTCACAAAGAGCATCTGAGTTGAACTTTAAATTGGGCAATCCTCTTACTAAGTTGAGTTTGTTAAGCTGAGATAATCTCCTCAAGCTAATGTGTGTCAATCTTTTGTGCCAAACCCATTGCTCATCATTTACAGACAGAAGACAAGTAACTTTTTGAGATTTAAGATAAAAAAGATCAATCTTATAAATTTTATTCCTTCTTTTACTAGTAAAAAGAATTGATCCATCTTTCTGACTTACAACCTTGCATGATTTTTTATTAAAGACTATATCATAACCATTATCACTTAGTTGACTGATGGACAACAGATTATGAGCTAATCCTGCAACAAGTAAAACATTAGTTATAGAGGGAGAGTTACCATTACCAATAGTTATTGATCCAATGATCTTTTCCTTTTGGTTCCCTCCAAATCTGACGTCTCCGCCGAATTTAAGTTCCAAGCTTTGGAACATAGGCCTTCTTCTCATCATGTGACACGATAATCCAGAGTCCAGGTACCATGACTGGTGTTTTAACTTCACTGCTATGGGCATATGCAACATAGACAATTTTCTTCTTAGGTACCCATATCTTTTTGGGTCCTTTGATGTTAGTGTGCTTGAAGCTTTGTTTTAGCTTGGGTCTAGCATAATATTTTTTCAGAGTAGGATGTATATTTAATATTGTGAGTGTGACCAAATTTAAACTGTATGTGCAAAGGTTTATATTTTATTTCCATGTCATCAACTGATTTAGGTATATATGGCTCCTTGCCCCGAGGTGTTTCATAGCCAATTCCATTTTGATTGCTTCTACTAACATCATAAATCATTGAGCCTATTTTGCTTCTGTTTATGCTTTTAACAAGAAATTTTTGAAAACTATCATCATATTCTTTCAGAATATCATATTTTAAGGTGCTATCCGAATCAAGAATCTTTGTTTCCTTTTCTTCTATTAGTTGTGTGGTGCTTTCTTTAAGTTCAGAATTTTCTTGTTTAAGTTTCTTTGTTTCAGTTAATAGATCAATCTTTAGCTTTTTAAATTTAGTTCTTAATCTATTATGTCTTTCTAAAAGGTCTAATAAGCTTTCTTCAAGCTTTTTTCTAGTAAGTTCAGAAAATACATCATTTGATTCAGCTTCTGAGTCTGAATCATTTTCTGTGGTGGCCATGTATGCTATGTTGGCATGATCATTTTTTGAGTTGTACTCGTCGTCAGATGATTCAGAATCATCCCAGGTAGCCATCAGGCTTTTCTTCCTTTCAGGTCTCTTCTTAGGCCTTTCTTTTTGCAATTTAGGACATTCACTTTTGAAGTGTCCTGGTTCATTGCATTCATATAGCACACATCATTTCTTCTGCTAGGCCTCATGTATTCAGAGGTTTCTCTTTTATATTTTGGTCTTCTGACATTTTTGAACTTCCTTTGCTTGTTCCTTCAAAGTTGATTTACTCTTCTGGATAGAAGAGACAACTCATCTTCTTCCTCTGACTCGGACTCACTTAAGCATTCTTCCTTAGCCTGCAAAACATTAGTTTCAGATTTTTTAAAAGATTTAAGAGCTATAGACTTACCTTTCTTTTGAGGCTCATTTGCATCGAGCTCAATTTCACGACTTCTTAGAGCACTGGTGAGTTCTTCAAGGGATACTTCATCAAGATTCGTTGCAACTTTGAATGTTGTAATCATTGGTCCCCATCTTCTTGGTAGACTTCTGATAATTTTCTTTACATGATCAGCTTTGGTGTATCCTTTGTTTAGAACTCTTAGACCAGCTGTTAAGGTTTGAAATCTTGAGAACATGGCTTCAATAGTCTCATCCTCTTCCATCTTGAAGGCTTCATACTTCTGGATCAAGGCTAGAGCTTTTGTTTCTCTGACTTGAGCATTGCCTTCACGAGTCATCTTGAGTGACTCAAATATATCATGTGTTGTATCTCTGTTTGTGATTTTTTCATATTCTGCATGAGAGATAGCACTTAGCAAGATATTTCTAGATTTGTGATGATTGTAACCATCTACGACAATATCCCATAGATCAGGATTTTGTCCTAGAAAGAAACTTTCTATCCTATCTTTCCAATATTCAAAATTTTCTCCGTCAAACACAGGAGGTTTTATGTAGCTGTTGTTGTTGTTTGAATCATTTGCCATAGTGTTTTCCTTCTAGATCTTTTTTTGACATGGTTAAGTGCTTGCACCCAGAACCAGGCGCTCTGATGCCAATTGAAGGTTGAGAAAACACTTAGAATGGGGGTTGAATAAGCGGGTTTTAAAAAACTTTACGACGAAAGGATAATTAGAACACATCTATTTTTATCCTGGTTCACCTTCTCAATAAGGCTACCTCCAGTCCACCCTCAACAAGGTGATTTGCCTCTCTCAACCGAGGTCTTAATCCACTATAATCAGAACCTGATTACACTTGCACGACCAACTTCCGTGACTCACAATACAATGCACGAGCCAAACTGCTGGTGACTAACATTCCCACACAAGCCACCCGCTTGTGACTAACCAATCTTCTAAGACTCAACTAGTCCTAGACTTCTTGAGACTTCTGAGCCACTGGTCTCTCAAGGACTTAGTTACCACGTAACTTCTGTTGATAGTGTATAGTTTGCTTCTAGAAAGGTGTAATCACCACTGTGATATTTCACTAAGATTTAGTACAGAACAATAAACTCAGAATATGAATAAGAGAATTTAGCTTCTGAGAGTTTTTCTTCACACTTTATGATTTATCAGAGTTACAGCGTTCTTGTGTGATCTTTCTTATTTCTTTCTATTTTGCTCGTTGTGTTGTTGTTGTTGTATATTTGTTCTTCAAACTATCATGACTATATATAGCTTTTAGGATTTTTGACCGTTATGTTTGAAGCTTTGTTGAGTTCATTCAGCATTAAATGGTTTGCATGTTGTCCTTGCTTTTGCTTTCTTCAAGAAATTTGCATGTGGATAGCTTCTTCAATCAACCCTGGAAATTACGCTTTTGAAGTCTTGCAGCTGTTTTACTAATGATTATGTCTTCAATGTTTAAATTTGAATCAATTTGTGTAATCTTCTGATTAGCTTTTGTTCTTCAACTTCTGTTGTGAGTATGTCTTCACCGTGTTGTATCAGAAGTTGTTTTTTAGTTGTGTTAGCTTGAATCATTATTTATAATCTTCTGTTCAGCCTTGTTCTTCAACTTCTATTGTAAATATGCTTGCATCGTACGATATCAGAAGTTTCCCTAGCTTTACGTTCTGATTCTTCAAGTTCTGATTGTCGGTACTGGTACATCTTTTGAAATTAGAAACATATGATTAGAGTACCATGTTTGCTTTATACAAAATTTGTTTGCTTGTTATTATCAAAACACTAAAATATAATTAGAACCAAACTATGTTCTAACAGTGTGCCTTTGGATAATCCACGCATCTTCTTAAAATTTGATTAACACACTTCTTATAGAACACTGGCTCTTCCCATAAATAGTTATTTGAATTACAGAAGAATCTCTTTTTTTGTTAAGAGTTGAATTCTGGTGGGACATATCTACTAACCAAATAGTTCACAATAAATGCATACCATGGTGTCACGGCAAAAGTCATCTAAAGAAATTATTCATCAAGAAATTCTTATGTGATAGTCTCTCTATCATGCCTCTTTACTTCATCAGGAAGTCTTGATGAACAATCTGCCACCAAGTAGGATCTAAACTTGTCAAAATCAAACACAAGAACTAGTAGTTCATTTTTTGTGGTGGTGTAGTTGATTTGATCCTCTATTAATGTCTTGCAAGCATAATAGATTGTGTGATACACTTTATCGTGTCTTTGGCTCAAAACAACTCCAATAGCAAAGTCAATTGCATCACACATTATCTTAAAAGGTTTTATCAAGTCATATGCCTTCACAATTGGTGCAAAATTTAACGTTTTCTTTAAGGTTTTGAAAAATTTTCACTGGAGACATATAGCACGTCGAGTTGCACTAGTTGGCATAAAGGTTTTGTGATTTTTGAAAATTCATTTATGGACCTTCTGTAAAAGAAAACATGACTAAGAAAACTTCTTACGCCTTTGATGTGGGACGGTGGTGACAATTTTTCAATTACTTCAATATTTGCCTAATCTAATTCCATTTTTTTTTTGAAATTCTATGTCCCATGACAATTCCTTATTTTTTCATGAAATGACACTTCTCTCAGTTTAACACCAAGTTGTTTTCTTCATAGATTGCGAGTACTAGCTCCAAGTTATCTAAGCATTTCTAAAATGATTCTCCAAACACACAAAAAAATCATCCATAAACACTTATGTGGAACATTCAATAAAATAAAAAAGAAAGTCATCATACATCTTTGGAAGATTGTTATTTTTTTATTTTTGGATTGACTTGTTTTTATAGGAAAATGGAAAGAAAAATGTCGCAAAAGTTATGGAGCACATCTCGACTCATTTGGTTCAGTGTTTGATTTTAGAGGTTACTGCAAAAGATGGTTTAGGTTTGTTCGATGTTTAAGTTTGTTCAGGTCTAAGTTTTTGTTAGAGTTGTTTGACAGAAAGATTTAGTTGTAATAAACTTTATGAACAAGATGTTGTATGACATCTTGACCCAGGCATTATTCTACTACTCAAATTGAGTTTTTGATGTTCCAAGTACTGGCTAATTTTTGTAGGAAACTTGTCGAGCAATATGTTCAGCACATGTTGTGTGATATATTGGCATGCAAATTGGGTTCTAATTATCTTCGGATTATTTTTAGATTTGTTTCAATTTTAATTTCTTCAGAAGATGCTCAATATTACTTTTGGAAGAAGCTTGTTAATCCAAATCAATTTCAAAAAGATTTTATTCAAATAAGAAGATTTGATTTGATTTGATTGGATTTGCATTGAAGAAATGATTTATTTTAATATGCTTTATTTTGTCTAAGATTGTGCAGATATTGATATGTAAGATATTTATTGAAGATTTGATTAAACAAAGATTCCATGAAATATTTAATTGGATTTAGATTTGCACTTAATGAAGAAAACTCCAATCTCTATTAAAGAAGGTTTAAAGTATGGTTCAGCTTGTGGAAGAGTTTGCAAACTGAATCCTCTACTTGAAGAGGTTAGAATTTTATTCATATCAAGTAAATATAATATTTGAAGTGTTTAATGAAGATTTGGAATTTGTTGTTCGCAGAGTGCAAGATGTTGAGCATAATTTCCCAGATATCATGTATCAGTAAATCATGGGTTGCTTGCTCGGAGCTTAAGATAAATTGAAGTATATATGTTCCTTTTAAGATTTGTTTCCTTTTTTGTTATATTAGAGATATAAGTATGTGAGCATGTGTTTAGATATGGAAAATATCTATTCTTAGCAAGATTGCTTTTGGTGTGCTTATTTGTTTAAGATTTATATCAATCAAGGATCTTAATCTTCCTAATAAAGGTTTGATTTATCATGTGTGTTTTTGGAGGGAGTGATATGAATCAAATACAATGAGAATAATTAAGATATTCAAATTTATTTAAGGTGATCAATCTAGATTGGGAATCATCATTAGTGAAGATTGATCTTACGTGCTTTTTCAGAAGTCCAACTAAATTCATTACCTAAATCCTTATGAAATTTTAGAGTTTGGCTTTTGTGGCTATATAAGGAGTTCATCTCCTTTGAATACTCAAAGATTCGAAGAAATGTCTACTATATAGGAGATTGTTAGTTAAGTCTTGTTTTTGAGTTTTTGGTTGTAATACCCTATTCCTAATTCTATAAGCTTTATAACAAAGTATTTATATTTTGATTGTTTCATATTTTCAAACATATTGTAATTATCCAAACACGGGAGTGTTTGAGTGAAACTTTGAGGGTTATCTTATTAAAAGGAGCCTGAATGAATTTTCACGGGTACTATTATGAAAGTGGCCTTGAATTGGGAGAGTTCAGAGTAAGTCCATTTGTCCTTCTGACTATTGGGAGTGGAGTCATTCTATAGAGTCTTGAATAGAAATTCACTGGTAGTATTAGAAAGAGCGGCATTTGTAACGCATGTTTATTTAATTAATTACTTAATTTAATATTTTTGGGTTATTTATTGATGGATTTCGGAATGTTTGTGAATTATTGGAGTTTAAGTATTTTAATCGGAATTAATTAATTAATTAGTGATGGAGAAAGAAGAAAGTGATGGTTTGTTTGGGTTGTTGTGGTGGTGGACAGTAGTATTATTGGGGGTGTGAGTTGATCCCAACTAGGATTATTAAGCTAAGTCCAAAGGATATAATAAGTTATGAAGGAATTAGGTTTTATTAGTAAGGGAAAAGTAAGGGTTAGCCTTGGAAAAGAGAACAAGAGGCAGTTGGAGAAAGTGCTCGTGGGGAAGTTGCAGAGAAAGATACGAAGAGTTGTTGTGAAGAGGAAAAGTTGCAAAAGAGGCAAAAGTTGGAATCCACGGCGAAGCTCGGATTCAATCGGAGAATTATAGAGCGACCTCCAATCCAAGGTAAGAGAGAGGTTCAAACTTTATAACCGGTATCATGATAAATGATATGTGGGATTTTTTAGTGTTGAAATTCCTACTGTGTTTGGCTTATTTTGTTGCATGTGTTTGATTGTTGCTGTTGCGATGTTTTTATGAGACCGGTAAGAAATTCATTTGAATGATTGTTATAGAAGTTGTTATGTATTGATTTAAGATGTTTGATATTCATACAATTGAAGGTTGTATTACTATATCGATGGTAGAAGTATCAACCGGATGAAGTCTGGAAATTGTAGAACAAATAGGAAGAATAAAGGAAATTGCCGTGAGAGAAGAAGAATGGTGGCGGGGCCCCATAAATAAGGGGTGGGCTCCCCAGCGAATGGCTAACAAAAGAGAATTCTGGTGGGGGCCACCTACTTATGGGGTGGGCGCCCCAGACCACCAAGAGAAGGGACGAACGTCCCATAAAGGAGTGGCGGGGGCCACTTAATTCTTTTTCCCCTAAATTATCTTTTTGGCCTAATGATCATATAGCTAATAATAATTAGGTAACTGATAATTTTAGGAAACATTTTAATATGACTTAAGAAGTGAGTAATTGAAGGGTTGGTACAAATACCTCAGGAACAATATTTAGTAAAGACTGGAATAATATTTGGTAGTGTGGTATGAGTTTAGCAGGAATAGTATATCATTAGCATGGAGATATATTGGTAACGAATGCACCTGTAGCTAATGACAAACCAAGCAAATTATTAGCTGCATAATGAGAAACGATTGGCAAAAAATATAACTGAAATCGACACAAAAGTAGTAGTACATTAGGGTCATATTATATCAGTAATAATCCATATGCCATGTAGTTTAACCAAAAGTCATTTCCTAATTTACTAAGGTGATAGTAATAACAGATGTTATCTAATTTAAAGTCAAGCCAATGGAGTTGAATAAATTACTAACAGTAACAGTGTTATAAATAAAATAGCAGGGATCTTTAATTAGTATTCAATACCTGTTAGTAGATATAAATTCGTAGGAGGATTATTAATTTGGCAGGAGGATAATGTAGTAACGTATAGTGACAATGTAAATTTTATAGATAGCAGTACAGAGCGAAAGGGTTGGCAATTTTAGCAGACGATTAATGTACCGGGTTTAGTTAAATTGTCTTAATGATACACAATTAGTATTCATAGGACTTTAAATAATAGTATTGGTATATAGAAGTTGTTGTGTTGTTGTTGTTAAACTGCAAAACTTGCAGGAGGTGGTGATTATATGTTGTGTTGTCTCTATTTTAATGGAAAGATAGTTTTATAGGCTATATGGCCAATGTTGCTTTGTCGTTAAATTGCCATGAATTATTTGTTGTTGATTTTTAAGCTTAGGGATCCCATCACAATGTTGGTACGAATCATGTGTGGGAGCTCGTCATCCACCTTGAGCCCCTTGAAGATGATTGCATTCCGTAATACCCATATGGAATATATTGTTTCAGCAGCAGCAGACTTAAGGATCAATCTTCTCCAGCCTTTTCTAGCAGTTTCCTCACATAACCACTTATTCTCATTATTCTAGGCAAGCGGTATTCTATCAAAACCAATCCAGTTCATAATCTTCTTCCAAATAGCTCCAGTGATCACACAATCAAAGATGAGATGTTCTTGGGTTTCCTCCTTCTTGCAGAAAACACATTCCCCATCTGTTATAACTCCAAATCGAGTCAGTCTGCTTTTTGTAGGTAACCTATCCCATAACGCAAGCCACATGATGAATCTTGCTCGAGGCCTCGCAGCATTATGATAGAAGATTTCATGCCACGGAGTAGGGGGCTTATCACCTCTAAGCTCATAATACATATGTTTGGTTATGTATTTTCTAGTATGGAGAGAATTGTTCCAATAGGTACTATGATTCAGATCTTCTCGGTAGCTCATCGTCTTTTTCATAATCCAAGAGCAGTTGGTAGGTATCCTCCACATATCAATAACATGTCCCTTCAGATAATATACATGCATCCATATAACCCACAGTTTGTCAGCCTTGGCTGGAGATTCCAAAGAAGCTTAATAATTGTTGCTTTGTTCCAACAGTTCAGCTTCACCAGGTTCAGCCCTCCAACTTTTTTAGGTTCACATATAGCATCCCATGCTATTGGAGATTTCCTACTAATCTCACCATTGCTACTCCAAAGGAAACTCCTGCAAATTGCATAGATATGATGGATCACCTTTTTTGGCATTGGATATACTTGAATCCAGTCGGATGTCATATCATTCAACACACTCTAAATAAGTTGTCTATGCCCGCGTAGCTCAGTATATTAGTTGTCCAAGACTGAATCCTCCTAACAATCCTATCAATGAGAGGTTGGTACAAGGCAATGTGTAGTTTTTTGCTGGTGATTGGAACCCCAAGATACTTAAACGACAAGTTACCTGCAGAAAAACCAGTGATAGCCAGGATATTAGTTTGATCATCTATGTTAACTCCCCCAAAGAAAACCTTACATTTATGAGGATTGGCTTTCAATCTAGTTGCTTGGGAAAAACCTTTAACTTCCTCCATAATAAGCTGAACAGATGTAGTGTCACCCCTAGCAAATAAAATTAGGTCATCCGCAAAGAAAATATTGGTAATGCCTAATTTCTCACACTTAGGGTGGAATTTAAATTGAGGCCTACTTTGTAGCTTTCTCAAACATCTATGCAAATACTCCATATTTAGTATAAAGAGGAGGGGAGAAATGGGGTCGCCTTGTCTCAACCCTCTCTTGTCCTTAAGGATTTTACTTTGTCTATTATGGATAGAGTACCTATAAGACATAGTGGTCACATATAGCATAATCCATTTTGTAAAATGAGAAGGAAAGTTCATTTCTCTCAAGATACACTCCAGGGCATACCACTCAACAATGTCATATGTATTATGGAGATCCATCTAGATAGCACACCTGGGAGACAAATATTTGCAGTTATACCTTTTAAGGAGCTCCTGAGCCATGAGGATATTGTCATGAATCACTCTACCAGGGATGAAGGCAGATTGACTGGGATCCACCAGGCAGCCAATGACTTTGCTCAGTATGATAGTTAAGATTTTTGAAATGATTTTATACAATGTGGTGCAGCATGCTATTGGCCTCATGTCCTTCATTTCCCTTGCTTCATTGTGTTTTGGGATAAGAGTCACCAGTGTGCAATTTATGGCAGGGTAAAGTCTATCAGCCTGGAAGAACTCCTTTGTTGCATCTATAACCTCCTTCTTAATTACATGCTAGCTAGCCTTATAGAACTTAGCATTGTATCCATCAATTCCTGGAGCTTTGTTATACCCAATGCTTTTTAAGGCATTAGTAATTTCATTCTCAGTGATAGGTTGCTCTAACTCCACTCTTTGTTCTTCCCTCAATTGAGTTCCATTCCTTAGGGCCATGATATCCACATGATCCAGGTTATCTGAAGCAGTCCCCACCAGGTTGGTATAGAACTTCAGGATCTCCTCCTCCAGGTCTTGAAACTCAGTTAAAAGCTTTCCATTCCGATCTTCCAGCCCAAGCAGACTCTTCTGTTTATTCTTTTGATTCACAATAACATGGAAGTATCTGTTGTTACCATCCCCTAATTGCAGCCAATCCACCTTAGCTTTTTGGCTGAGAATTTTCTCCTCAATATCAGTCCCTTTGATAATCTCATCAGTCAAGTACTTGGGTTGTTCAATAAGATCATTATTGAATTTATCTTCCTCCAGAATAGTTTGAACTTTCTCAAGATGATCTCTACTATGTTGAATTCTCTTAACTCCATCTGTGGTGACTCTATTGAGTGAAGTCATGACCCTTTGCAACCGGATGAGTTTCCTCCAGCAGATATACATAGGCCTGCCCTCTATAGGGATTTGCCAATTCTCCCTTAAGGTGTCCGTGTAATCTTCTCTATCAGTAACACAATTGAGAAATTTAAAATAGGGTCTAAATCTGTGATCAGTGATGCTACTGTCAAGTCTCACCTTTAGGGGGAGTGATCTGAAATATGAGGCTGCAGCACATCTATCTCACATCTAGGGAATGCAATATACCACTCTCCATTGCAAATAGCCCTATCAATTTTGCTATAGATAGCTCATTGACTGTGCTTGTTAGAACAAGTGTAGTGGCTCCCCCTAGTTTCATGCTCATAGAGGCCAATGTCATTCATCAATTCTTCTAACTCAATGTATTCTGCTCTATGAACCTCATTACCTCCAATAAGGTCATGTAATTTCAGAACATTGTTGTAATCCCCAATGATCATCCAAGGGCCATGGATTTGTGGGGCTAGCATATGAATGTTTTTCCATAACTTTCTACGGTTCTCCAGTTGACTATGCCCATAGACTAATGTGAGGTTAATTTGGACCCGATCATGTTTCATTAGACAGTGGATGTGTTGCTCAGATTTTTGTTTGATATTAATATCCCAGTAACCTTTATTCCATATAAGCCAAAGTCTCCCATTTGGATGGCAATTATATTTATCTACATAACTCCAAATATTGCCCATCCAGTTGCAAATCTTATTGGCATTATGTTCCTTCACTCTAGTTTCTATCAAAATACAACAAGTTGTTTGAAGCTTCTTGAGGTGGGTTGCAACCTCCATACACCTTGCCTTCTTATTCAGCCCTCTCACGTTCCAGCTGATAATCATGGGACAAGGAAATCCCCCTCCCCTCAGTTTCACCATTTATGAGGAGATTAAATTCATTATTACGTTCCAGCTGGTTTTTGTTACATACTAATTCTTCATTACAATGTTTTGGGCTGAAAATGAAGAGTTTTCTATTATTTGGATACACTTGAGTTGCATTTAAACCAAGACTATGTGACATAAAGCAAACTATTCAGAGTACCAATAGGTGGTAACCAAGGCTGCTGTCAAATAATTTTCCCAATGCTTTTACTGTTCACTCTTTTTTTCATTATATTGTCTTTCTCCCTCAACATCTCTCTATTCTTTCTATACTATTCTTTTCTCTTTTCTATCAAACATCACATTTTTTCTCTTTTCTCTGTAAAATCAGTGATTTTTTTAGATCTGTGAAAAAGATAAGTGAGGTTTTCAGATATATGAAATTAAAGAAGATATTATTTTGTTGTTTCATCAATATATGTTCTTCATGGTTTTGTTGATTTCATTTTGCACAGATCTTTTCTTCTTACTATCTTAAATATTTTTTTCTAGGTTGTTTTACTATGATATGAAACGGCCTTCTGGTGGATCTGAAATCGAAACCACCAGATCTAAAATCAAATCGTGAGCAATATATGTGTGTTGCAATGCTGAAACTATGATGTTGCGGTTTTTTATTCTTTGTCTTTTGTGTTTTTCACATTTCACCTTCTTCTTTTAGATTTCACTTTGCTAAACTTTTGTGTTTTTGATGTATGAAACAGGAGCGATGCATAATAGAAATAATAAGGGTTTTGCATTATTAAATATTTATACTGTTAATTTTAATGGGTGTTGAATTGGTTTTTTTGTTGTTGTAGCATATGAATGGTTTTTAATGTTAAGAGTATGATTATATGATATGAACTTTTTTATTGTATTTATAGATACTTTTTATTGCATTTGGTAACCTCTTATCACTGCCTCCAAAAGTTGATGTGAAACTTCATAAATTGAAAGCCATACACATGGGAAATTCAAGCTAGCAGTAACATTGACTAGGATATCACAGGTTAGTCAGTAAAATGAAATTAAGCTAATATGGTGTTTTATCAGAATATTTTTTTAGAGTACTTTTTGACATTTAATATTTGAAATAAATTATTAATTTTTTTCTCACAAATCTCTTTCATAAAAATTTATATTTGCAGGGTTTATCAGTTCTCCAAGTACGTGACTTAACCCCGATTTTATATTTGCAGCAAAAAAATTATATCAGAGCATATCCAGATTTAAGTAAGAGACACTAATAACACAACTAAATGCGGTTGTAATTGTAATATTTCTGGAGATACTTATAAAACATTTATATTACAGATACAATGATACAATTTCTAACATGAATTGTTTAGTGAAATTTGTACATACCATTGTTTTATGCAATTTGCAATTGACAACACTAACGTGAATTTTAATTAATGCCAATTTAATTTGTATAAATTTGACAGGTTGTTCTTGCTCCAGTCACACTTGGTCTTCTTCTCAATACATTTGCAAAGCCAATTTTATCTATTCTTCCGCCTGTGATGATATTTGTTGCTATGATTTGTACTTCATTATGCATTCGCAATCCTCTTTCTATAAACAAAAAGTAAATTTTGTCCGACGAAAGTATTATTTGGTTTTTATTTCATGTTGTTGCCTTCATCTTTTGTAATGTGAGAACATCAATGTCTTACCATTTCTATATTGTCCTAACTTTCTTGTGGAATGCATCTACAATCTCTTTTGTAATGCAATACAACTTAGGAT
This sequence comes from Vicia villosa, assembly GCF_029867415.1. Taxonomy (NCBI): domain Eukaryota; kingdom Viridiplantae; phylum Streptophyta; class Magnoliopsida; order Fabales; family Fabaceae; genus Vicia; species Vicia villosa. Next base: position 366,315 of record NW_026704940.1, read on the forward strand.
TTATTCACAATTTTTTAATGTATTTGAATCGTTACTAAACAATAGTTTATGCATAAGAATAAAAGTATTGCTGAATTTTGATGTATTAATTTTTTTTTTGATAAAGATGTGTTATGTGGTGAGAAATTAAAGTTAATTTTTTTTATAATAAGTAAAATAATAAACTTTATAGGTTTAAAAATATATTTAACATATAATTTAAAATAGAATGTAGTTGAATCAAACTGAACAATTCTGTTATAATATTTTATCTTAATTTTTTATTTATAAAATATTTATTTGATTTTGAATATGAATATATTATGTATGAATATACTTAGTAGATATTGATTGTTTTATTTATAAAATATTTAGTTTCCTTTACTTAAAATCTCTATTATTATATTTCTTCAGACTTTTTAAAATTGTTATTTAATTTTAATTTGTTGATATTGATTGCCTTTTTTTATAAAATACTAATTTTGTTATAAAACTAACTAAAACAATAAAGAGATCAAAGAGAGGAAGAGAATGGAGAAACTAATATTGTATTATCTTCTTCCAAAAGTATCATTTACATCACAATGTGGATCTTATTTATATGATCCAAGTGAGATGTAAAGTCACATATATTAATGGAGAATAGGAAGATGAAAAGAAGAATAAGGATGAACATCCACCTTAATATTTATTCATAACACTCCCGCTTGGATATCCATTGAAGATATGCCTCGTTAAAACCTTACTAGAAAAAACCCGATGGGAAAAATTCTGGTGAAGGAAAAAGAGTACAATATCGAATTGCCTCGTTAAAAACCTTATCAGGAAAACCCAATGGGAAAAAACCATGGTGAAAGAAAAAAAGTGCAAAACATATGTATTTCTCCCCCTCATGCAAACATTTACATGTGAGACGATATTATTTGTAGTAGTTGCTTAAAATTTCTTCTTGGAAGTGACTTCATGTAGTGATAATAGTTATGCAGGATTTGATGAAGTTGTTGCCATGAGTTGTTTCATAGATCTCCATGAGATGGTTGTACCATCACATGTAAACAAATAACATGTTTCTGATCTACTATTGTGAGAATCTGACAAGTAACCAGCATCTCTAAGATAATGAAATATATGTTTGACTTTGTTTAAATGTCTTAGTGTAGGCGAATAATTGTATCTTGGTAATAGATTGACCACAAACGATATATCGAGACGTGTATAATTAGCAAGGTACATTATTGCTCAAATTGCACTAAGATATGGTACTTCGGGACCAAATAATTTTTGTAATCATTTTCTTGAGGCCTGAAATGATCTTTCTCTACATCTAATGATATAACAATCATTGGAGTAGACAACGAATGAGATTTGTCCATATAGAAGTGTTTCAACACTTTTCTATATAACCTTCCTGATGTACAAATATTCCATTGTCCAAATTCTCAATTTGTAAGCCTAGACATAATTTCGTTTTTCCTAGGTCCTTCATCTCAAACTCTTTCTTTAAGGAATTTATAGCTTCTGGAAGCTCTTTAGAAGTTCTAATAATATGTATGTCATTCACATAGATAACTAGTATTGCAATTTCTTTTCCACATCATTTTATAAAAATACAAGTACAAATTGAGTTATTTGTATATTCATCATTTAGTAAATATTCACTGAGGCGATTATACCACATCCATCCATGTTCTTTCATCCCATAAAGAGACTTGCTCAATTTGATGTAGTACTTTTCTCGAGATCCACAATTACGTGCCTCTGGTATATTGAACCCTTCAGGGAGTTTCATGTAAATGTCACTATTAAGTGAACCATATAAATAAGATTTCATTACGTCCATCATGTTCAAATTAATCCCTTCATGTGTTACAAGGCTAATTAATTATTAAAAATCGATTGAATCCACTACAGATGAATATATTTTTATCAAAATCAATCTTAGGTCTTTGTGAAAATAATTGAGAAATAAATCAAACTTTATATCATTCTTTTCTTTTTCCCAAAAACTCATTTATATCCAATTAGTTTCACACCTTGAGGTGTTCAGACTACAGGTCCAAAAGTGAGTCACTTGTAAAGTGAGTTTAATTCTTCTTCAATTGAATATATTTATTTTGGCCAATTCTCACTTAGTCTACAATCTTCAATAGACTTTGACTCATGATCCTCGTTATCATTGATCACTTTTAGCACTATATTGTATACAAAGACATTGTCAATATTGACTTTATTTGGTTATCTCAATTTCGGTTCCATTCCATTTCATCCATGACATAATTTATCGAGATCTCTTTATTTCATATTTCAAGTACTTGATTTGTTCTTCAGGAACTGAAAATTAAATTAGGTCAAAGTGTTCTTAGCATTTTCATATCCTTACTTGGGTCATATTTAGTTTCTTTTCTTAGTATAGGACTTTTAACATTGGAACCGACTTTCATACCACGCTTCAGGCGCAACAGCAACTAATTTGCAATATTATATTATCCAATAGGAGAATCCACTTCGAGTGGAGTATTAGATGTCTAAAGAATGGATCTTCGGGTCCATTTTCTTTTTATGAACATATATTACATGATATTCAATATCAATTTTAATAATATATGTGATACTTATACAGGAATTTCTAAAAAAAAAAACCAGAAAACAAGATCTTAGTCTAATTAGTTGAGAAAATAATTTCACAAATTTCTGTTTGTGAGTAGACACATATGCATGATATTTTAGTCGACGCAAAAGTTAATGGCATAAAATTGAAATTTCTCAAAAAAAATTTTCCTTTAGAAACACACAAAACTTTATTGGATTGAAGAAACTTCTGGTTCTTCAATATAAATTATTCGCATCATATTATATTCGAGATGACCCAATCGGTTTTACCAACGACATATTTAAGTGTAATTTGTAAACTATTGATTTATAATGACATATGCTTAAATTGTACTAATATAAGTGTAGTACAAGCCCGAGAGAAAAGACGATAGCTTTTCTATTATACATTTTATGTCCAAATTCATTTGTTTAATACAAAGATATTCAATACCTCCAGTATAATTCATGTGAATTATCTATGACGAAAATATTTGACAAGACAAAAAGAGAACATAAAAAAAGAAAATATAAAGGATTAAAGTTCATTCGAATCTCGACTCTATCAAAATATGAGCTTACTTTCGTGTGCCTTTGAGATGGACTAACAAATGCCATCCATACATTATACTTGTAAAAAGAAAAGAATAGTATAATTAAGATTTATATGAAAAATCTAAGCGCTATTGTAACAGCTTTAGACTATTGATATATTCTTTAATAGATCGCAATGTTTTAATTCTCTTGTTAAAATATTAATATTTAGAAATAATGTGAATAAAGAAATTGTATCTGCAAACGTTGATCATCATAATAATATCTCATGATTTAACACTTTAATCATACACATGCATATGAACATATTATCAAAATCATATCACTAAAATTATATCATCATATATATATATATATATATATATATATATATATATATATATAGAGAGAGAGAGAGAGAGAGAGAGAGAGAGATTTATAATTCTCATTATGAAATAATTTATACTTTAACAAATTTAATAAGTATATTACAAGTTTTTTTACATCGAAACACAAATTTCTTTGTGAAATCCTTCTGAAATACTTCACTATTATTGATCCAATCCATCTAGAATTCGATAATATAGGTGATGCAATCATTTTTCAAATTTTTAACATAATAGATGCAGTCCTTCCGTGATTCATTAATATTATGATAAAATTCTTATAATATTATAGATCCAATATTTTAAGGTGTGAGAAATCCTTATTTTAAAATTTTAACTCTTCAGAAATTATATATCACAAATGATCTCCGTAGTGTTAAAAAGAAACAGTTATTTGCATAATCCTTCTAGGAAGCTAAAAAAAAAAAACCTTAAAAGTCATGTCACAAATATTCACATCAATTAAGAAAAATAATTCTTTAAGCAATCCTCCTGAGATATCTTAACATTAGTTTAAGAGAGATTTTTTTTTGTGTAGTTCTTCAGGAACTCAATCACAATCACAATTTTTTTTATAGTTCTTCAGGAACTCAATCACACTTTGTAGTTCTTCAGGAACTCAATCACAAATCTCTTACTAATAAAAAAAATAATATTTATAATCCTTCACGGATGCTTGATAAGTTCTTCAGGAACTATATAACAAACTTAATACTATCTTTAATAGATATTTGTTAAGTTATTAAGGAACTTTATAACAAACATGTTGTTTTGTAATCCTTCAAATATTATTGATAATTTAATAAGATATAATATCAAAATTCAACACGGATAATGAGAAAGTAAAATAATAAAATAATTAACTAATATTACCTCTAACAGTTAGGGCTTCAAATTTTTTTTTCAAGTTTGGTAGAGCTTCGTGCTGATAACGTGTTATAAAACTAACTAAAACAATAGAGAGATCAAAGAGAGGAAGAGAAATGGAGAAACTAATATTGTATCATCTTCTTCCAAAAGTATCATTTACATCACAATGTGAGTCTTATTTATAGGATCCAAGTGAGATGGAAAGTCACATATATTAATGGGGAATAGGAAGATGAAAAAGAAGAATAATGATGGACATCCACTTTAATATTTATTCATAGTGAATTTATTATTATATATATATATATATATATATATATATATATATATATATATATATATATATATATATATATATATATATATATATATATATATATATATATATATATATATATATATATATATATATATATATATATATATATATATATATATATATATATATATATATATATATATATATATATATATATATATATGAGGCAGATTGTAATTTTACATCTTGGCAACATTGATTAGTTTTGATTGTGAATTTATTATACATATATGAGGCACATCAATTTCATCTAGAAACTGCATTTGACTTTTAAATGTTTAGTTTTTGGGAAAAAATTGTTAGTAATATATTAAAAAAACATAAAAAGAATTTATGGTCATTTGAAAAACTGAATTAATTAATTTTATTTTTATAATGGAAAAGGAAATGTTTTTTAATTCATATTTTTAATTATATTTATCAATAAATTAAAAATAAAACTTAAAAGATAATTTATCATTAAATTAAAAATAAAATATTAATCACGACTTAAACAATCTTCAGAGATTTCCAACTCTTCAATTTTTTTCTAAATTTTTTAATATTAATTCAATATTAAGCACAATTGATAAAAGTTCTATTGTTATCAAAAATGATATTTATGATTCAAATATTTTTTATTCAAAATGGTATACGGGAAAAAATCAATTATTGATCCAAATGTTTTTATATACAAAAATTTACTATTGATCCAAATATTTTTTTTAAATGATACCTTAACAAAAATAATATTCGTATGTGGAATGGTATTTATGATCCAAATATTGTTGATTCAAAAACGGTATACGAAAAAAAATCTATTATTAATCTAAATATTTTTATATACGAAAAATGTATTTTATGATCCAAGTATTTTTATTTAAAATTGGTATACTGGAAAAATTTATTATTAATCTAAATATTTTTATATACGAAAATTTACTATCGATCCAAATAGTTTTGTAAATGATGCCTAAACAAAAATAATATTTGTATACACAAAAAAAATCTATTATTGATTCAAATAATTTTTTATACGAGAAATAGTATTTATGATCAAATATTTTTGATCCAAAAATTGTATACTGAAAAAAATCTATTATTGATATAAATATTTTTATACACGAAATTTTTTATTATTGATTTAAATTTTTTTCTTTTTTAACCTTCTATTTAAAATAAATTAATTATGTTATCAAATACGTGTAACAGATCAGAACCTGTGAGTTTGTTACTAGTAGTTTTTAAAAAGCAAATCAAAAAGGTCTTTAGGGCCCGTTTAATTAGTGTCTGTAATAGACCGTACATTGCAGGGTGCAATAAAGTAAAGCCCACAAAACAATTTTACATCCATTTGTTTTATTTTTCTTTGCATTTTCATTCTACCTTATATTTAACACTCTTTTTTTCCTAAAATTATAACTCAAATTATTTACTATAACAAACACTAAGAGTGTGTTTGGATGAGGTATTAAGGTAATTCATTTTTAGAGTATTAAGGTAATTCATTTTTAGAGTTTTGGAGTCATTTTTTATAAAATAAAATTTTTTGGGATCAAATTAAAAAAATTGAAAAGTAGGGACCAAATTGTAATTTTTAAAATTTTGAAGGACCAAATTGTAAATTTTAAAAATTAGTAAGGACTGATATGTAATTTTTTAAAAAAATTAGGGTCAATTTTATAATTTTGGAAAATATGAGGACCAATTTGTAAAATTTGAAGAAATAATAGTAACAAATACATTTTATGGAGTATGAAGGAATTTCAAATTTTTTGGTTTTTGGTGTCATTTTAAAATGATTAAATTTAACTTAGATAAAATACTCCATAAATTTCCACCATTTTAACAATTCTTCATTTATGTATCCAAACAATAAATTTTGTGCAAATCATTTTAAATTCCCGCAAAATATTACATTACCTCATTAAAATGCTTTATCTAAACACACTCTAACATATTACCACACCAAAAACACACGTATAAATAAATTAATCACTACACATACACTTATGTATTCATTCGTATCAAATAGCACGTAGATATACTTCTCATTTAGTCTACTTAAAGATGCTCATTATACTCCTATTCTTTTTTATATAAAAAAAGAATTTAATATTAGATATAAAAAAACACGAAATAAGAAATGATACATCTGTCTCAAATTATAAGACATTTTGATCATTTCACACGATTTAAAAAATATATAAAATTTTACAAAATTGCCCTTCAATAATTATATTTGAAATCAAAATTAAAAAAATAAAAAGAAGAAAGAGAAATAAATAGTTGGGAATATATTAGGCAATAACTCATTAATGATACATAATTTTTTTTTGACTAAACGACTTATAATTTAAGAGAGGGAGTACAATACAAATGCACTATCACACTTTAAAACCAAACACAAAGATATCTCCCTCAAAAAAATTGTACTTTGTACCCCTACTTTGTCTTTGTACTCATATGGTTAAAAATTTTGGACCAAAATACCCTCGCATAAATAAGGTACTTTTTTCACAGTTTCATCTTTTCACCCGTTTTACTGAAAACGCTCCGAGTACACAAAGGATTTCCAAACCGGAACACGCTATCAAACTCTTCTGATTTACATTTCTTACAAAGTGGAACACATTTTCAAGCTCTTTCGATTCACAGCAAAGCATACCCAAACTGATCAGGTAAGTCTTCTGATTTACACTAACACACACCGAAACACTTTGGCAAACTCTTCCGGTTTAGGCTAGCACACACCAAAACACTTTAGAAAACTCTTCCGGTTTAGGATAGTACTCACCAGAACACATTTGAAAACTCTTCCGGTTTATACACTCACACACCAAAACACTTTTTTGCAGGAGTTCCGGTTCGTAATTTTGCATACCGAAAGACTTGCAGTGAGTATTCCGGGAAGTCTTACATAGGGGTGCAATTGTCTCGTTTTTTGGGTGAATAGTAAAAAACAAAATGGTTAAAAACTTTGAAAGGTAAAAGTGTCATTTTTTTTAAATTGTAGGGGTACAAAAGCAAAAATAGGGGTGCAAAGTAAAATTTTCCTCCCTCAACTATATCATTTTTAAATAATAGGAAAAAAACCAATGAAAAAACACTTTCCAACTAAAAACAACATTTCATAAAACATAGATTTGTTATAAACTACAATATTAATTTTAAGGCCCAATGACAATTAAAATTTTGATTTTTATCAAATTTGGTTTGATCGTTTTTGTTCGATTGGTTTAATATTTATTTGGCCAAACAATTGGTCCATTAATTATAAAAATATTTCAAGACAGTTTTTTTTAAAGAAATTTAAATAATTTTTTTAAATTGATTCAAATGTTAACAAAATTAAATCTATTAAAAATTGTAAACTTCTTTACATTATTAGGAAATAAGTTATATTTATATAGTTAAACTTCCAACACAAATTTTCTATTCAATATTTATCACAGTAAATTGAGATTGAAGAGAAACAGAATTTTTCAGAGTAAGAAAAAAGTGAAATTAGTTGGGATTTAATAAAAAATTTAAGATTATAGTTTATGTTAACGGGCCAACCCAATAGTAATAAAAATAATATAAATAAAGAGGGTTATTTATTGCACCCCATGAATTACTCATACATTCATACATTCTATGAAAATTCTAAAATAGTCGTCAATTTTATATTTTAAAATCCAAACGCATTTAAAACTCAAATAAATTATGGAGATTAGTGATTGCATGTATCAGCAAGTATACGGAATGTATCAGAGTAATATAAAAGATTGTCGAACCCACATAAATCAAACGGTCAATCTATCTTTACTATTATGATGTTTATCTAAGTCGATCGTTAGAAGGTTTGTAATGAACAGGAAAATAAAGTAATAAATTTTTAATAAATATGATAACAATAATGCTAGAGTGTGATTCACGTTGATCAAGCAATATTCTTATTATTTCTAAATAGGATTAAATACCAGACAATATTTTCTACTTTGAAAAAGAATTAATAAAAAGAAACTTTCGCTCTCGCGTATTAAGAACCAGATTTTACTCTCTAATCTTTACGGGGTTGTCAAATTTCCAAGTTGCATTTGCGTTAAAGTAGTAAATCCATTTTTTAAGGAATTAGATCCTTTACTCGGTTGAAAAGTGATATCGGTTTGAAAGTTTAACTTAAAATGGTTTCCGACTTTCGCTCAGACAACCGGATCCTTAACCTATAAACGCATCCGCAAATAGTTTTAAAACCGTTTTCTAGAAATATCAAATTTTCCTAATTAATCAACAAAGTGCTTCCGCGGTATTTGTTAACCAAAAACAAATCAATTTTAATCTTAAGTATCAGAAGGCTTTCGATCTTATCCAATGTATTCACGACTTTACTTTCATAATAGTCGGCCAAATTAATTTCAAAAAATTGTATAAAAACTAAAACAACCCAGGGTATCAATCTTAAGAAATAACGAATAGAGTACCGCCGGATCGACGGTCCTTACATTCCAGCCCCAATAATTTAGTTGGACATAATTACGGAAAAAGAAGAAGGTTTTTGTTTGGAAGATGAAATTAAATATAATGATAAATAAGGCGATGCGATCAAATAAACGTGCGAGGAAAATAAATAGACTGAATATAAATTAGGCTGAATTAAATAAAAACTTGCTCTAAAGAGGCTTGAATCTGAAACAGGAAATAAATCAAAGAAAGACTTGAATCTGAGAAATAAAATAGCTGCAATATTAAAGGTTGCTCCAAACTCGATACAAACTCAATCAATGGTGCAATATCTCTCTGGTGTGAAGAGACTAAGGCTTACAAATTTGACAGTATTTAAGTTTGTACTAAGCTTGGATAATAAAAAAGCGAAGCTAAAAATACCTATTTATAAAGTTCCAAAGACCTAAAACATCATGGGGATGTTGTTGGATTTATGGGAGAGAAAATAGGAGAGAGTTGGGTGAATTGGAGACCAAGCCAAGCCCATTTGTAACTGCTGCATATTTTCATAGTGTGGCGACCGCCACACCCATCATGGCTAACGCCATGAGTGACTATGACTTGGTCTTGTGACTGTTAGTGCGTGGACCAGTCATGGACACCTTTATGGTAAACGCCATGGTGGTTTCCTTGAGTGTAAAATGTCCCTTTCTTCTCAGTTTTTCGTTCAAATTACTTTGTTTCTTCGCGTATTATTCCCATTTGACCAACATAATACAAAAAATGAAGATTGTAATACGGTGAACTGACTTTTTAATAATCGGAATGTCGCGGTAAGCAAGAGTCGCCACCGACTTTTATTTTATCCAAACAGATTCGGAAAGGCAAAGAGAAACAGAAAAAAAACCTTTTAAAAGAAATCTAAGTTCGGGGGGTAATTTATGCAAAGGGAAGGTGTAAGGCACCCTTTGCATCCATGGTTTTCCATGGGCTCTTAATTGCTTTGCTTGCTCGTTTTCAGAAAAAGTAGATGAAAGAGATAGGGACTTTAGCTTGTGAATAAGCGTTGCCCTTTTGAAAATTATGAGAAAGAATATAATAAAAAAGGTTTGAGCATTGCAAGGCAATTAGGGGCAATTACCTTAAACTCAGATGATAGGTCTCTTTTTGCCTTTCAGAATGAAAGGGTCTATCCTTGCCATAAGAGGGCAGGAAGCCTTTCGTTTGGAGGTTGAAGGGTCATCGAAGCATCCTTTGCCATAAGACTGTCCCATGCCATAGAAGGGCAGGTAGTCTGAGGCAAGGATCAGAATAAGCCATTTTCGTAGGCAACCAGAAGATACCTCAGCCTTTTTCCGTAGGCAACATCCGAGGGTCGAGGTCATTTGTGTATCGAAGGCAGCATCATTAGGGTCGTGACCTTTTTATCGAGGCAACATGGCTGAGGTATCCTCGAATTCGAGGGACGTGGCTTATTCTGCAAAAAAAACACGAAGGCAACAGGCAACAGGCAACAGGCAACAAGGCAACAGAGAGGTTACCCCAAAAGGGTGCGTGTGTGCAACAATCACGTGATTATGTTCAGATATTTATCTTTTAATTAGTTATTCTAATTCAGTTTAAATTTGCACTCCCTAAATTACTAACCACGCAGTATATAAAGCAATAAAGGGAAGGGGGAAAATGAAACCAGCGGAGGAGAGGGGATTTGTAACCAGCGGATCCCTTAATAGGGTTTGACATAAGTAATAATAAAACAAAAAAGAAGAAAAGATTTAGGGTTACCAATGACGTAGCTTTGGCATTTGACAAACCCTGAAAGAAAGAAAAAATGGCAAACAAAAGAGGGTGAGTGCATTATCGGTTCGGGGACAATTAGGGTTAACCTTAATAAAATAAAAGATAAATAAATTAATAATGAATAATAACTGATACTTAGCTTTGGTTCGATTTGATCTGATATGGTTAGAGTCGGAGGAAACCTCGGAGGTAACCCTGAAAAGACATGGCAGAAAGAGAGGGTGAACGCAAGGCAAACCCTAAAATAAAATAACATAAATAAAATTTAAATTGAATTTAGAAATAAATTACTTAACTTTGGGATTTGTCGAAGGCGCGCGCTCGGGGCGAATCATATTGCTAACCCTGATCATGCACAAAAGAAAAATAAAAATCAGTGTAGGGCGTGATCTTCACGAACCCTAATTAGGGTACGAAGTTGAATAAAATAAAATAAATAATTTAATTAATTATTGGTCTCGCGACCTAATTAATTAAATCGGAATCAGGAAAATAATTTGAATGTAATAAATATTTTTTAGGAGATTTTTGGAATTAAAATAAGGAAAATATGAATTTTTGAAGTAATAAAAGTAATTGAATATAAATTAAAAATGATTTAAATAAATAATTTTTAAAATAAAATATTTAATTGTTATTATAATTATATTTTATAAATAAAATTTTATAAATTAATTCAGGTAAGCAAACAAATAAATATGTATAAATATAAATATATAAACATAAATATATAAATATAAATATATAAAAATAAATATATAAAAATAGAAAATTATGTAATTAAAACTAAAAAAAATTAGAAAACACTCAGCTGGATCGTGTGTGGCAGGCGCTGAAGGACCATGGTGCACGCGCAGGTTCAGGCTCGTTGGATGGAGAGATGAAGAGATCTGATGGTCTGGATCGTGAGGATGCATGCTAACGCGTGTTGCGTATCGCACTGGATCCAATTCTGGGGGAAGTGGGAACGCGCCAAAATTGTTTCAAATGAGCCACTCACGTGACGACACGTCATCGTCCCTTCCACCCAAAACCTGCAACAAATTATTTTACACCGCTTTTGCAGGGGGCGCTGTAAAAAGCTTGTTTTCTACACCTGCGAAAACAGCGAATAGGCCCAAAGACATACAAAAATATTTCGCGAGGGTACCATTGCATTCGTATGACCCTCACGAATCTAACTATGGTCCTGATTTATTCAAAAGATACCTGTATCAAAAAGCCCTAAAAATAGCTTCAAAACCCTAGTATGGCATATTGATCATAACGGCCTAATAACGCACATAACTATCCAGAATCGATCATCACACATAATAGAACACAAATATGCAATTAAAGTTGACTAAAGATGCATGAATTGGCAAAATCGAACGAGTTTAGAGAAGTGCAAACCGAGTTGAATAGGGGACGATTCTGAGTGTGTTTCTTGCGTATGAGTGATGGAATCGACTCAGTGATGTCCAGGGAAGGTCCTTGAACGGTTGACTCCCTTTGAATTGCCTTGTATCTCAAATTCGAATTTGAGATTTTCTTGGTTTTTTGGAAGCTCGGATTAGGGGTTCTTAAGCTGCCAAAATCTCTCCTAATGCTTTGTGTTTGTTGTGTATATATAGGTGAAGAGATTAGGTTAATAATTTTGAGGAGGATCTTGATGAATCCTTGATTGCCATTTAAGAAAATTTGATTGAAAATTTCGGAAAATATGTTTCTTGTTTTGTCCAAACTCAATCTTTTCTTCACATGCTTGCTTTGCACGAATTTTAAATGAAAATTGGAATATCTTGGTGATTAATGATGATTGAATTTGAAGAGAAAACCAATCTTTCCAATTTTTTCATTTAATTAAATATATGATTTTAAATGAATAAAAATTCAAATAAAATCAAATATTTATCATATTTTCGTGGCAAATAGATTTTGGGCTCTAAATGAGTTATGGATCAAGATTGAATAAAAGTTACTTAGGCCCATTTGCAAAAATATTTGGATTTCTTCACATTTTTCCCTTCAAAATGGTTCAACTTTGACAAGGCCTATCTCCCTCAATTTTTGAGGTATGGAAGTGTTCTAAGACATTCTAGAAACCTTAGAGAGTCCTCTAACCAATGTCTTTGGTCTCATGTCAAAATCATTTTTCATTCTCATTTTATGACCTTTTGAAAAACATGTCATTTTGTTGTCTTTTGAGAAGGACCTATAATGTATGAAGCCATATCTCTTAAACCATTGACCTATGGGCTTTGATTCTTGGACCATTGGATAGAGGAATGAATTCCCTTCAAAATGAGCTTTGGTGGGAATTTTTCTGATGAAGTATGAATATTTGGTGAATTTTCAAAGTTTGGTTGACTTTTTCAGTTCATGCCCAAAATAGTAACCTTTGACTTTTGACTTTTCTGATCTTTCCTTGCATCATCATGATCAATCCTTGATCACATGATGATTTTAGGGTTCTGAGGATATTGTTGACCAAGTATCTTGAACTTTGACTGTATTTTGACCTGAAATGACTGTTTTGCCCTTGAGAGTCGACTGTTGACCTAATCAAGATTTGAGGAACCAAATTTGTTCTGTTTGACTTGAAACTTTATATGGAGATGCTTTGGGATGTTAGTGACCTTACGGAACCACCTTGAGCCATTGATTCAATGGTTTTCCTCTGAATTATTCAAACCCTAGTTTAGGACTTCTGTGTGGGAGACTGTGTTTTGGAGCTTTGTCTTTTGATTTGGTTTTATGTATGAAAAATAGCATGGGCAAATTTTGGGGTATGACAGCTGCCCCTGTTCAATTATCTTAAACCTGAAGATGTAGAGTGGTTTGCGCGCCAGTCGGTATCTGAAGGTGGAAGATGATTGAACATAAGAATACCAAGAAATTTGCCCTAGTTGAAGTGGGGACTTTTGTCGGAGATGGGCTTTAAAGATGCCATCCGGTAGTTGAAGTTTGAGAAATGTCGTTTGCGCGTTGATCGTGTCATTACCGTTCGTAGTAAATGAATTAGATCTTTTGGAGAGATGATCGTGTCTACATCGTTCGTGATGATAGAATTAGACTCTCTTGTCGTGTCAGCACCGTTCGTAGTAACTGAATTAGACCTCTGAAATTTGATCGTGTCAGTACCGTTCGTAGTATCTGAATTAGATCTTTTGTCGTGTCAGTACCGTTCGTAGTAGCTGAATTAGACTGAGAAGGTCAGTGATCGTGTCTACACCGTTCGTGATGATAGAATTAGATCTCTGAGAGTTTGATCGTGTCAGTACCGTTCGTGATACTTGAATTAGATCTTTTGTCGTGTCAGTACTGTTCGTAGTAGCTGAATTAGACTTTGAAAGTGATCGTGTCATTACCGTTCGTGGTAAATGAATTAGATCTTCGAGCGTTGACCGTGTCAGTACCGTTCGTGATACTTGAATTAGATATTTTGTCGTGTCAGTACTGTTCGTAGTAGCTGAATTAGACTTTGAAAGTGATCGTGTCATTACCGTTCGTGGTAAATGAATTAGATCTTCGAGCGTTGACCGTGTCAGTACCGTTCGTGGTAGCTGAATTAGATCTTGAAAACGATCGTGTCATTACCGTTCGTGGTAGATGAATTAGATCTTGAAAACGATCGTGTCATTACCGTTCGTGGTAGATGAATTAGATCTTTGGAAAGTTGGAGTTTTCGTTCGTTTTTCTGTACCTGTATTCTGCAAAAGGTAAGATTAAATTTATGCAATGCCATGATGCATGGGTTATATAATGAGTCCCTCAAAATAAATGAGAAACTTTGTATGTTACGTATGAGTTCATTATGAGGTAATGCATGCAGTGAATGAATATGTTTATGACATAAGATGTGTGAATATGATTTATGTTGTCTTGATTTGAGAAGATAAATCTCTACGTCCTTGTAATTTTGATGTCTGATCTTGTTTTGAAGATGCTCAGCTGGGGGTTTATAATTTCTGCTTGGGGATGATCAGTAACTTGATGTTCCCTGATTGGGGATTAGAGATATTAATAAACCATGTTGGAGAAGAGCAAAGTGCTGGAGAACCGATAGTGTTGAAGATGTAAACTCTGTTGGGGATTTATATCTTTATTGGACGAGAGTATTTGAAGATGTCTTCTTAATGATTACTCTGTGGGGATATGATCTTGCGAAATCAGCTTTGTGGGAAGACGCAGATGTCTTGAATGTTGCCCCCAATATTATAGTGACTACCAATCCTGGATTTGTTTAGGACACGTCACTGAGTACTGGTCCAGATATTGGACTGAACTTGCATAGATTTGCCCAAGTTAGCAGGAACTTTAGAATGATTCGCCTTGCGAGGACTTGGTGAGATGTACACTATGGGCGATATGCCCCTAGTAATCATAGGCTCAAAGACAAGGCCCCACATTGATTGGAAATAGGTTCAGATTTACTTGGATGCATGCCCCTGATTACTTTTGACGACTTTGATTCATTTTTATTTTTTTGGCATCCATGAGAGATTCTCGGAATCTTGACTTGATTGCCCCTGTTTAATCAGGAAAATAGTTTGAAACCCACTCGAGGTGTATGCCTTTGATTGTTTGGCTTTTGAGAGATTCTTGGAATCTTGACTGGATTGCCCCAGATTGATTGGGCAAAGCGTGTCGTGCCCCTTGTATATGTAGGAGACATTGCTTTTCGGAGTAATCTTGTCTGTCGGGATAGCTTTCAGTCATTAGTTGCACCCTGTGCAAGTTCTTTCTGATGCTAACATTTGAAATTATGTAGCAGAATACGTTTAATAATGAATTCATGAGATGCAATGCATACGTTTGTCTTGAGTTTTAAGAAACATTAAAACAAGAGATGTAAAAGCGTGATATTTGTAAAACATGCTATTTTTTTTGCAGAAGCGAAATATCCACTCAGCATCTTAGTAAACCTTAAGGAGTCGGGATACCTTTTTGTGACAGTATGCTTTCGAACTAACCATGCTTCAGTTAGGACTTTCAAGGGTTGTAACGTGGCTTGGTTCACGGTTTAAGAAACAAAGGATAATGGCTCAAAATTTGATTGTACCCATCCCCTTCTTCGTGATGATCTTCAGTCCTAAACTCAGTAAATTCGGCTTATGCATTCAAGTTCCAAGAGACTTTTGGATTTGCACCTTTGATAATGATGATGGTTCACAAGCAAAGAGAACTTTTGAGATGACAGTCACTTCTTCCTTTTGGTAGTCACAACATTGTGTTGTTCAGGATTTTATTGACTTCTTTTCTTTCATCTTTTTGATATCCCTAACTTTTGCCTGAACTGTCTATTTTGAGCTTACAGTCAGCGGGATGCCTTGATTTTTGCCCAAGTCATCTTTTTGATTTTTGACTTAGCAGGCTTTTCTTTGTATATATGTTTTTTCATTTTTTTTTTGAAAGATATTGACTGCCTTGCTTGATGAACCATCATTGTCTTTTGACTGTTATCTCCAACGCTTATTTGATGTGTGCGGATGAACGCTTGTGATTGAAACCTTTGTTGAAAGGTGTACTGAATGATTCTCTTAAAATAGAATGCACAACCAAATTAACTGAGCACTACCCTGCCCCAGGCTATGATCAAAGGATTTTGATTAGTACAAGAAAGGAACTTCTACTTCTTAGGCTCAAAGGGGTTGACGAGGGATTAACATCCTTATATCTCCACTGTTTAGGAATTGAAACAATGCCTGTACATCGTCAGCATAGTCCGCTCAAAAGCATACTGTATGAGGTTGCGGTATCGTTTTCGTCATCCTCCCTTAAAAAGCTTACAGCTTAGCCGGAGTTGAGTATCACAAAACATATGCAGAGTAACGACATAATTTAAAAAGAGTGATAGCGAAATAATTTATTCAAGACAAACATATGCAATGCACTGATGATGATTATTAAAACAAATTATGTCTATCATAATTGGAGTGTTTAAACAAACAGAACAGAAATGGCAAAATGAAAGTAAATCTAATGATCTAAAAAGTTCATCCTTCTAGGTATCAATCAATCTTTTTGTGATTAGGCATAGGAGTAGTGATCGCCACAGGAGTCTTGGGATGATAGAATTCAATTTCACCAGCATCGATCATGTCTTGAATCTTGTTCTTCAATGGCCAACAATCATTCGTATCATGCCCAGGGCTATTGGAGTGATATGCGCACCTTGCATTAGGATTATAACGAGAAGAGGAAGTACTAGGATTCCTCGGAGGGTCCTTCAAAGTGATTAGCCCTTTTTTCAGCAATTGTTGCAACGCTTCGGCCAGAGTCATATTGATCTTTGCGAATTGGCGCTTAGGTGTATCTGACTTGTGTCTTTGTTGTGGAACTGGTGTAAAGGTCAGAATTGTCCCCACAGATTGGTCGGGTTCATTGTGACCTTTCCGATTGTACCCAGTATTGACCATATGAGGTTTCTCAGGTGAAATGACGTCAATGATCTTGCAATCAATGAGGTCTTGGATCATGTGCTTCAATGGTCCACAATCCTCTGTATCGTGACCAGGACTGTTTGAATGATAAGCACATCTTGCATGGTACTTGTACCCAGGAGTGGGATTAGCAGGAAGTGAATATGGAGGCAATAGAGTTATCGAGTTCTGATTGAGCAGTTGTTGCAGAGCTTGAGACAGCGGCATATGTAACGGAGTAAATGACCGCTTAGGCTTGGATCTCTGATTATCTTGACCACCTTGATACTTATATTGATTCTTCTCCTTCTCGATCAGAAGTGCCTTCAATTCTTCTTGCCCCTTGGCCAAGTGAAAGATTACTTTTTGGAACTGGTTATTCTGAGCCTGAAGGTTTTTGACAGATTGTTCGAGATCCATCTTTCTTACTGAAATAAACAGCGGAAAGATGAGGCATTTGTTTTTATGAAACCTGTGATGCGATGTTTATGAATGATATGATTATGCATATGCAATGTTTTCAAGGACCTTAAAATTTAAATTTACTTTTAAACAAGAAAGAAAGAACAAGCTTTGTTAATAATAATAATAATAATTAAATTGTTCTTTAGTTATGGTTCTTTGCCATTTTGGCTTACAAAAATAAATATGTAAACAACTAGGAATAATAATAACAATAAACTAGAATTTTTTCCAAGCTTCCCATGGACGCTTCCTCTTTGATCCGATGAAGTTGTTGACGTTCTGTTCTGCTTGAAGTAGCCTTGTGAGTTCTAACACTTGTTTCTCTTTGGCGCGGAAATGAGCCTCAAAAGTATCCCTTTCTTCTTTCAATTGGACCCATGATTTTTGTAGTTCTTCTAGATCAGTGGGCATGTCTGGATGGAGAACAACTAAAGGAACCTTTTCTTCACATTCAGGTTCAACAATCACAGGTCTAACATAAGGATATGGCATGACAAAGCGTTGAGCGCGAGTGCGTACCCATCTAAGATAAGGTTCCGAGGGAAGGGAGTTCTTTTGCCCCCAACTTTTGCTATCCACCCTGTACACCTTGTTCCAAGCGCGTATGAACTCTTGGCGTTGATTACGAACATCTTCTTCATAATTGAAAACAACCCCTTCAATGAGCAAGTGATGAGGACCATCCCTTCGAGCATAACCAAATTGTCGTAAAGCTAATGAAGGATTGTAGGTGATTCCTCCTCTAATGCCAAGGAGAGGCACATTAGGGAATTTCCCACAATGATCGATGATAGTGACGTACTCTTGAGACATAACATGCCAACGGATATCTGAGTGAGAAAGTGACATGATTCTTCGAGACCATTGCATCTTTTGATCGTTTCTGACTACTGAGCGTGGAAGGTGCAAAATAAACCACCTAGCCAGCAAGGGTGTGCAACACATAAGAGTCCCTCGCTTCTTCATGACACGAGAGTGAAGGGAATGTAGAATATCTCCAAGTAGCGTAGGCACGGGGTTGTGAGTCAGAAAAATCTTGATTGCGTGCACATCAATGAATTGATCAGGATTAGGAAACAAAACCAAACTATATATTAATAAAGCCAAAACATCTTCAAAAGCATGGTAGCTCATGGCCTTCAGAAATTGTCGAGCTTTTCCAAATAAGAATTTGGCTGAGAGACCTTCTACTCCATTCTTGGTGTCCCAGTTGGAGGCGATGTCTGATCTCTTTAGGTGAAGTGCAGCAGCAATAGTCTCGAGTTTCGGAGTGCTTTCCAATCCAGTAAAGGGTAGATGCTTAGATATAGGTACACCAAGTAAGTTTGAGAACTCCTCCAAAGTAGGTACCAACTGATAATCCGGAAAAGTGAAGCAATGATGTTCGGGATCAAAGAATTGGCATAATACTCTCATCATATCTTCTTCAAATTGAGAGGTGACCAGTCGAAGAAGATAACCATGTCTTTCAGCAAACTTAGAGTCTCCAGGGACTTCCAAGGCGAGCTCCTTAAGCTCAGAAGGTATCCCTACAAAGTTGAGTCGTACATAATCTCTGGTAGAAAAAGCCATGTCCTACAAAACAGTGTAAATATAAATTTCTCGGTCCTTGAAATTTGTTAGTGGTTATGATATGTCATGATGTTATGATGTTATGATGCCAAGTAGATAACAAACACAAACAAGTCACACGATTGCCTTAAGGGTAGGCTTGCATGAAGTTCATAGGTATATACCCTTCTTCCTTTCGTTTAGTTGGTTCAACCTGTCCTAAAAAGTAACCAGGTTCTATGGTGCTCATATCCCTGATCTTTCTCGTGGGCATTGTCTCAACATAGCACTCAATCGGCCAGCCAAAAGCATCCCTTGAGTCCAATCTCAATGAGTGTAGCATCGAGTATCAACCGGCTTCAGTCAGGAATCCGAAGCCAGCCATCTCGCTACTTCTTATAAGCCAAAGTCAAGTTCGACTAAGGTTCTAAGGGCGAATTAGTGCTCATGACACCACGCGGTAGCCAAATGTCTCCTCGATCAGATTCAAGGGCCATCAGGACAAACCAAAGCGTCGCACTAACGGTGGCCACCAGTTCAACCGTAACGATACATGTCGTACAGCCTCCCTGGTCTCATGCCACATACTTAAGGTACACTAGATCCGGGTGTAGGACCTTTCACACAGCAGAATACCCAAAACAGCCCTGCAAAAGTAAAGCAAGCAAAACAAACAATAGAAAACATTTAAGTGAATCCTAAACTTTTAAGGTAACCCCTCTTAATCGAAAAGTCCCCAGCAGAGCCGCCAGTTCTGTAATACGGTGAACTGACTTTTTAATAATCGGAATGTCGCGGTAAGCAAGAGTCGCCACCGACTTTTATTTTATCCAAACAGATTCGGAAAGGCAAAAAGAAACAGAAAAAAAACCTTTTAAAAGAAATCTAAGTTCGGGGGGTAATTTATGCAAAGGGAAGGTGTAAGGCACCCTTTGCATCCATGGTTTTCCATGGGCTCTTAATTGCTTTGCTTGCTCGTTTTCAGAAAAAGTAGATGAAAGAGATAGGGACTTTAGCTTGTGAATAAGCGTTGCCCTTTTGAAAATTATGAGAAAGAATATAATAAAAAAGGTTTGAGCATTGCAAGGCAATTAGGGGCAATTACCTTAAACTCAGATGATAGGTCTCTTTTTGCCTTTCAGAATGAAAGGGTCTATCCTTGCCATAAGAGGGCAGGAAGCCTTTCGTTTGGAGGTTGAAGGGTCATCGAAGCATCCTTTGCCATAAGACTGTCCCATGCCATAGAAGGGCAGGTAGTCTGAGGCAAGGATCAGAATAAGCCATTTTCGTAGGCAACCAGAAGATACCTCAGCCTTTTTCCGTAGGCAACATCCGAGGGTCGAGGTCATTTGTGTATCGAAGGCAGCATCATTAGGGTCGTGACCTTTTTATCGAGGCAACATGGCTGAGGTATCCTCGAATTCGAGGGACGTGGCTTATTCTGCAAAAAAAACACGAAGGCAACAGGCAACAGGCAACAAGGCAACAGAGAGGTTACCCCAAAAGGGTGCGTGTGTGCAACAATCACGTGATTATGTTCAGATATTTATCTTTTAATTAGTTATTCTAATTCAGTTTAAATTTGCACTCCCTAAATTACTAACCACGCAGTATATAAAGCAATAAAGGGAAGGGGGAAAATGAAACCAGCGG
Organism: Vicia villosa; assembly: GCF_029867415.1. Lineage (NCBI taxonomy): Eukaryota > Viridiplantae > Streptophyta > Magnoliopsida > Fabales > Fabaceae > Vicia > Vicia villosa. The sequence continues at coordinate 387,272 of NW_026704940.1, forward strand.
AGGAGAGGGGATTTGTAACCAGCGGATCCCTTAATAGGGTTTGACATAAGTAATAATAAAACAAAAAAGAAGAAAAGATTTAGGGTTACCAATGACGTAGCTTTGGCATTTGACAAACCCTGAAAGAAAGAAAAAATGGCAAACAAAAGAGGGTGAGTGCATTATCGGTTCGGGGACAATTAGGGTTAACCTTAATAAAATAAAAGATAAATAAATTAATAATGAATAATAACTGATACTTAGCTTTGGTTCGATTTGATCTGATATGGTTAGAGTCGGAGGAAACCTCGGAGGTAACCCTGAAAAGACATGGCAGAAAGAGAGGGTGAACGCAAGGCAAACCCTAAAATAAAATAACATAAATAAAATTTAAATTGAATTTAGAAATAAATTACTTAACTTTGGGATTTGTCGAAGGCGCGCGCTCGGGGCGAATCATATTGCTAACCCTGATCATGCACAAAAGAAAAATAAAAATCAGTGTAGGGCGTGATCTTCACGAACCCTAATTAGGGTACGAAGTTGAATAAAATAAAATAAATAATTTAATTAATTATTGGTCTCGCGACCTAATTAATTAAATCGGAATCAGGAAAATAATTTGAATGTAATAAATATTTTTTAGGAGATTTTTGGAATTAAAATAAGGAAAATATGAATTTTTGAAGTAATAAAAGTAATTGAATATAAATTAAAAATGATTTAAATAAATAATTTTTAAAATAAAATATTTAATTGTTATTATAATTATATTTTATAAATAAAATTTTATAAATTAATTCAGGTAAGCAAACAAATAAATATGTATAAATATAAATATATAAACATAAATATATAAATATAAATATATAAAAATAAATATATAAAAATAGAAAATTATGTAATTAAAACTAAAAAAAATTAGAAAACACTCAGCTGGATCGTGTGTGGCAGGCGCTGAAGGACCATGGTGCACGCGCAGGTTCAGGCTCGTTGGATGGAGAGATGAAGAGATCTGATGGTCTGGATCGTGAGGATGCATGCTAACGCGTGTTGCGTATCGCACTGGATCCAATTCTGGGGGAAGTGGGAACGCGCCAAAATTGTTTCAAATGAGCCACTCACGTGACGACACGTCATCGTCCCTTCCACCCAAAACCTGCAACAAATTATTTTACACCGCTTTTGCAGGGGGCGCTGTAAAAAGCTTGTTTTCTACACCTGCGAAAACAGCGAATAGGCCCAAAGACATACAAAAATATTTCGCGAGGGTACCATTGCATTCGTATGACCCTCACGAATCTAACTATGGTCCTGATTTATTCAAAAGATACCTGTATCAAAAAGCCCTAAAAATAGCTTCAAAACCCTAGTATGGCATATTGATCATAACGGCCTAATAACGCACATAACTATCCAGAATCGATCATCACACATAATAGAACACAAATATGCAATTAAAGTTGACTAAAGATGCATGAATTGGCAAAATCGAACGAGTTTAGAGAAGTGCAAACCGAGTTGAATAGGGGACGATTCTGAGTGTGTTTCTTGCGTATGAGTGATGGAATCGACTCAGTGATGTCCAGGGAAGGTCCTTGAACGGTTGACTCCCTTTGAATTGCCTTGTATCTCAAATTCGAATTTGAGATTTTCTTGGTTTTTTGGAAGCTCGGATTAGGGGTTCTTAAGCTGCCAAAATCTCTCCTAATGCTTTGTGTTTGTTGTGTATATATAGGTGAAGAGATTAGGTTAATAATTTTGAGGAGGATCTTGATGAATCCTTGATTGCCATTTAAGAAAATTTGATTGAAAATTTCGGAAAATATGTTTCTTGTTTTGTCCAAACTCAATCTTTTCTTCACATGCTTGCTTTGCACGAATTTTAAATGAAAATTGGAATATCTTTGTGATTAATGATGATTGAATTTGAAGAGAAAACCAATCTTTCCAATTTTTTCATTTAATTAAATATATGATTTTAAATGAATAAAAATTCAAATAAAATCAAATATTTATCATATTTTCGTGGCAAATAGATTTTGGGCTCTAAATGAGTTATGGATCAAGATTGAATAAAAGTTACTTAGGCCCATTTGCAAAAATATTTGGATTTCTTCACATTTTTCCCTTCAAAATGGTTCAACTTTGACAAGGCCTATCTCCCTCAATTTTTGAGGTATGGAAGTGTTCTAAGACATTCTAGAAACCTTAGAGAGTCCTCTAACCAATGTCTTTGGTCTCATGTCAAAATCATTTTTCATTCTCATTTTATGACCTTTTGAAAAACATGTCATTTTGTTGTCTTTTGAGAAGGACCTATAATGTATGAAGCCATATCTCTTAAACCATTGACCTATGGGCTTTGATTCTTGGACCATTGGATAGAGGAATGAATTCCCTTCAAAATGAGCTTTGGTGGGAATTTTTCTGATGAAGTATGAATATTTGGTGAATTTTCAAAGTTTGGTTGACTTTTTCAGTTCATGCCCAAAATAGTAACCTTTGACTTTTGACTTTTCTGATCTTTCCTTGCATCATCATGATCAATCCTTGATCACATGATGATTTTAGGGTTCTGAGGATATTGTTGACCAAGTATCTTGAACTTTGACTGTATTTTGACCTGAAATGACTGTTTTGCCCTTGAGAGTCGACTGTTGACCTAATCAAGATTTGAGGAACCAAATTTGTTCTGTTTGACTTGAAACTTTATATGGAGATGCTTTGGGATGTTAGTGACCTTACGGAACCACCTTGAGCCATTGATTCAATGGTTTTCCTCTGAATTATTCAAACCCTAGTTTAGGACTTCTGTGTGGGAGACTGTGTTTTGGAGCTTTGTCTTTTGATTTGGTTTTATGTATGAAAAATAGCATGGGCAAATTTTGGGGTATGACAAAGATAAACAACAATAAAATATATGAAAATTGAGTCAAATATATAGTGTGTATTGATGTTATCAAACTCTCTCACACTGGAACCATTGTTTTTCCTCAAGCAAAATGAAAGTAAACAGTGACACTCGATATCTACTTTGGGCATAAAGACTTTACTTTGAACAAGGTTATGTCAATAGGTACTAATTCACAAAAATAAGGGCATCGTAATATCACATTCCTCATTTAGCGGGCATAAGTCTCCCTCCTATACAAACCAATTTGTATCATGTTGTTATGCTTAAGCCTAACCTACTCGTCCCATTTTTCATCCTTTTTCATTCAGGCACAATCACATTAAGCACGTTATCTGTACATACTCATAGTAAGGCGACCAATTAGTGATTATGATCCTTTGCATGAGGTTCTGTGTGAAGTTAAGACTCTCCATCCAATGTGTTTTGATGAAGAAAAAATGAAAGTAAAATAATCATGTCAAACAGTATGGAAAAAGTTTCAAGAACAGTGTATCAATTCAAGTGTCAAAGTCTTATCATGAATAAAAGTTAGCACCAAATTATTCAAGATTAAAGTTGAAGACTAAGCATGGATCTTGATTAATAGAGGTACAAACATGCAATTATATTGATAATTTTAGTGCTCAAATTATTCTCCAAAAAATCACTTGCATGTATTGGTCATTTGTATTCAAAATCACATTCAAATATAATTTTTTTAATCATATTTGAACCATGTTAAATCACTTTTAAATATAATTTTTTATCATGTTTGAACCATGTTAAATCACTTTCAAATATAATATATTTACTTGAATAAATCAATAGATGTTGTATTAGGTTGATTCAAATATTTAGACAATTCTTTAAATATTTTATTTTTTTCAAACAAGCAGTTTTTGGTAAATTGTAGCGTTTTTAGCCACCGTAACAACACTAAAACCGCCACAACTTACAATGTTCTGAAACAGTATTTTTATATTTGAATTTTGAAAAATGCTGCGAACTTGTTAAGTCAGATAACCGTTTAAACTGACTTAAAAATTCCTGTATGGATTTGAATAAAAAACAACTTTTTAACACCTTTTCATGCACCTTTTCATGAATCCTTTTCATTTTAACATGGCATTTGTTCATAATATTTTTCCATGAATTCACCATGATTCATAAAGATGTTATGCTTATATAAATACATGAAATTTAAAATTACATTTCACATTTTCCATTGCAATTTAACATCATATTATTTACTCAAAATTTCAAACAAGTGTTTTTGTTCTTAATATTTCATAAAGAATTTTCTACATGTATGTTCATAACATTCTAGAAAATTCATATCATTCTTATAAATACTTGAGCGCTATATTGTCATTATAAATTGCTTGTTTGGAGAGAAGATTAATCCTAGTGATTGATATACGTTCATTAACTTTACTACTCAAATATTTTCCAAAAGTGTTTTGTAATTGATTGGTGTCCAGGATTGTTGGAAACAAGAGAGTAGCAAGGAAAGGATTATTTTTCTTGTTCTACTTGGTTGGTTGTATCTTGCTGTTCAGAATATGAGTTATTTAGAATGCAACCCAGAGAATTCATTCTCGACTTACAAAAAAGATTCGTTCACTTAGTAAATCATTTAAGTGCACTTGGAAAGGAACTCACTACCGAGGAATAAAATCTAAAAGTTCTTAGATCCTAAAGTAGAGAATGGCAACCGAAAGTAACGGCGATATCCAAGAAGAAGAATCTATCTAGAATGACTTCCGCAACATTGTTTGGTAAACTTCAATAATATGAAATGGAACTCGGAAGATTTGAAATGCATGAAATCCAAGTAAAGTATTCAAAAGACATTGCCTTAAAGACAAAAGTCAAACATCATGATAATAATCAAGAGGATGAATCCACTAGTGAAGAAGATAACGAGTTTATCAAAAAGTTTGAAAAATTTCTAAGAAAAGAAAAAGGAGGTAATTAAAAGGGAAGCACCAACATGGAAAGTTAAATGCTTTGAATGTGGGGAAAAATGACATTTCAAAAGTGAATGTCCTACACTTGAAAAGAAGAATAAAAATTTCAAGAGAAATAAGGACAAAAGACCAAAGAAAGAATATGTAGCATGGGAGGACAATGAAATAAGTTCATCTTTAGATAAAGGACATGTGAATCTTGTATTGGTAACAACACACTATTCCAATGATGAAGACGATGAGGTTAGTAATGAATATTCTCTTTATAATGATGCACAAGAGGCCATAAATGAACTCTTGAATGAATGCAAAATTCTATACAAAACAATAGCATCTTAAAAGAAAAAAAATCCGTCTCTAGAAGAAAAAGTCGAGACAATGGAAAAAGAATTTAGAGATGAAAAACAAAAGATAATTAGTGATGAAAAATAGAATCTTGTATGTAATAATTGTGAATCACTTTCATTCCAAATTGTTCAATTAAAAGAGTTCTTGAAAGGTATGAAAAAAGACAAATTGGGTTAGAAGGGTGTTAGAACAAGATTTGTTCTGATCAATTATCTTAGTTTTGATGATAACAATAATATGAATTTTGCTTAAGATAATATGGTACTCTAATCCAATGCAATTTCCCTTTCAGGAAATATATATAAAGAGTACGCATAATTCAACGCTCAGAAGCTTTGTCTCAAAGGGTTCAGCATGCAACATCAGAACATGGTCTGGCAAGACATCAGAAGATGGTCGAAGCAGAATCAGAACATGGGTCTATGGAAGCATCAGAAGAACATGAGATCAGAAGCACTGAAGCTCAGAAGATGGTATCACGCAACATAAGCACTTCAAGGTCAGAAGATCAGAAGATGCTATGCACCAAGCTGTTTGACTCTGATGATATTCAAACGTTGTATTCACAAACATCAGATCAGAAGGAAGTACAAGTGGCAAGCTACGCTGACTGACAAAAGGAACGTTAAAAGCTACTAAAGGCTACGTCAGTAGACACAGCGTGAACAAGGCTCGAGGTAGTTGACAAAAGCGTATAACATTAAATGCGATGCTGTACGGAACACGCAAAGCATTAAATGCATTCAACGGTCATCTTCTCAACGCCTATAAATATGAAGTTCTGATGAGAAGCAAGGTTAACGATCCTGAACAAAACAACGCTTATTAACTTGCTGAAACTCTGTTCAAATCCAAAGCTCAGAATCTTCATCTTCATCAAAGCTCACTACATTGCTGTTGTAATATATTAGTGAGATTAAGCTTAAACGATAAGAGAAATATCACAGTTTGTGATTAACGCTTTTAAGAAGCATTTGTAAACTCTTGAATTGATTACATTAAGTTGTAAGGAACTAGAGTGATCGTGTGGATCAGAATACTCTAGGAAGTCTTAGAAGTGAACTAAGCAGATTGTAACTAGAGTGATCGTGTGGATCAGTATACTCTAGAAAAGTCTTAGAGGGTATCTAAGCAGTGTTCCTGGAGTGATCAGTGTGTGATCAGTAGACTCTGGAAGACTTAGTTGCTGACTAAGTGGAGAACCATTGTAATCCGTGCGATTAGTGGATTAAATCCTCAGTTGAGGTAAATCATCTCTGCGGGGGTGGACTGGAGTAGCTTAGTTAACAGCGAACCAGGATAAAAATAACTGTGCAATTTATTTTTATCGTCCAAGTTTTTAAAGCTACACTTATTCAAACCCCCCCTTTCTAAGTGTTTTTCTATCCTTCAAAGGGGTCCTTAGCCAACAAATATTTTCTAATGATAAAAGTGGTCTTGGATATTCAAAGTTTAACAAACCAAGTACTAATAAAACTATCTTTGTTAAGGAAAGTGACCAATCCAACAAGGAAAAAGTGAATAAAGCACAAAAGGTTCATTATTATCATAAAAGAAAAAGTTTTGTTAAGAAGAAATCTTATACTCCCTAGATATAGAAGCAATTGTGTACCTACTTGTTTTTATTGTGGTATTATTGGCCACACACGTAATGCTTGCTATGTTAGAAACTTTAGTGTAGCAAGTGGATATTATGTGTGAGTTAAGAAGGAAACTAACTATGATGGACCCAAAGCACATTGGGTACCAAATCAAACTTAATTTATTTTGTAGGTTTGCTTGAGGACCACTTTAAATCTATGATGTTTTTATAAATGGTGGTTATAAGCATTTGATGGGAGACATAAACTAATTTTTACATCTAGTTCTAAAAGATTAAGGGAGAATGTGAAGTCAAGACTCTCCATCCAATGTGTTTTGATGAAGACAAAATGAAAATTAAATAATCATGTAAAAAAGTATGGAAAAATCTTCAAGAGCAGTGTATCGATTCAAGTGTCAAAGTCTTATCATGAACAAAAGCTAGCACCAAATAATCAAGATTAAAGTTGAAGACTAAGCATGGATCTTGATTAATAGAGGTACAAACATGCAATTATATTGATAATTTTAGTGCTCAAACTATTCTCCAAAAAATCACTTGCATGCATTGGTCATTTGTGTTCAAAATCACTTTCAAATATAATTATTTTTTAATCATATTTGAACCATGTTAAATCACTTTTAAATAAATTTTTTTTATCATGTTTGAACCATGTTAAATCAATTTCAAATATAATACATTTACTTGAATAAATCAATAGATGTTGTATTTGGTTGATTCGATTATTTAGACAATTCTTTAAATATTTTAATTTTTTCAAACATGCAGCTTTTGGTAAATTGTGGCGTTTTTAGCGGCCGTAACAGCACAAAAACTGTCACAATTTACAACATTCTAAAACAGTAATTTTATATTTGAATTTTGAAAAATGCTGCTGTCGTACCCCAAAATTTGCCCTCCTCTGCTTATCTTCAATGGCTCAAGTCACTCTCTCCTATTCAAAATTAGGGTTTGCATTGCATCAAAGGATTTTGAACCTCTGAGGCCCCAAATGGATCTCTAAGTGTCTCACACGTATCAATGCACCTCCTTGTCAAAAGTCAAGCTTCTATTCCAAGGATTGGTCACTCAATGGCTCGGACGACTAATAATCGGCTGTGTTGACCTAAAAGTCAACTATAGTCAAAATACAGTCAAACTTCAAGATTTTTGGTCAATATCAAGTACGTGAGATTATATCCATCATTTGATCAAAATTTGATCATGATCCATCAACAGAAACTCAGAAATGAACAAGTGCAAAGGTTCAAATTAGGGTTTTTTAAGGAGAAAGTCAACTCAACTTTGACTGGCCATAACTTTCACATGGAGCATCAAAAATTCCCCAACCAAAGCCTATTCCCAAGGAAATTTCATCCTCTACAACTTTGATGTTGGGCCCGAAGTCAAGAAATGCTTCATTCAAGAGATATGGTCCAATACATTATAGGTCTTCTAGAAAGTCAACAAAAACACCTTTTGGGTCAAAGCTCATAACTTGAGCATGAAAGCTTCAAATGAGATGAAACCGAAAGGTTCATTTAGAGGACTCTTTAAGCTTTCTAAAAAGTCCTAGAATGCATTCATATGATTAAAATTGAGGGAGATACGATATACACAAGTTGGTCGAATTCCAAGAAATACATGAAACCCTAATTGCATAATATGGTATTTTTGGATTAATGGGCCCAAGTTTTGGACTTTAAACATGATTGACACATAAATAAAGGTCCATAAAATTATTCCCACATGTTTATGATATTTATTTGATTTATTTGGATTTTATTCATTTAAAATACTAAAATAAATTAAATAAAACCATAAAATAGTGAAATAAATTATAGGAGTTTACTTTTAATCATATGAAGGCCCATGTGATATCATAAAATAGTTACAATTTCGTTAGCATGGTCCATAAGGCAAATTTTCCAAATATAGAAAGAGATGACTTTTCAAACATGTTTCACTCTCTCCAAAAACCTAATATCCAAGCCCACATATTAACCCTAATGTGATCCCTTATAAAAAGAGAAAAGAGATTCAGAAGAGGGGGTTGGTTTTCTGGGACAAAAATAGGGGCAAAAGGACGAGGGCTTCAAAGGTGGAAAAATCAATACAAGGTGCAAGTTGCTAATAACAATTAGAATCAGTTTGAAGGTCTCCCATTCGTGCCATTCCACTCAGGGAAAATCGCATAGCAGGTCCAGGTAATTCATGATGGGTAAGAATGTCTAGAGTTCACATACTATAATCAACAACCTTGTTCATATTTCAAATCGTTGGATTTTTCGGGTTATTGTATTTAAATGAGATTGAATTACACTAACGTGTTCCTCAAGTGATTTAGACAAGATTTGGGCGTGCACATGGGGGAAAAGACGCGTGACTGTAAAACTACCATGGCTAGGGCACACTCTTGTTCCGGTTCGGATCACGTGTTACAGGTGGTTTCAGACCAAAACGAGTTCACCATTGAATTCGGAATACCTTGTTTAGTGGACCTGGGCTTTTTACGTTTTTGTTCATCGCATGTTTGTAGGTGTTGCAAAATGTGCAGGAAATCCAAAGGAAAATCGCAGGAAATTTGGCGGATAAATCCGCAGCAAATTCTGCAAGGCTGGAGGTAGGAGATGATGATGTGGATGCTGACCCTTTGAATGTCCACGTGCTTACACGCTAACCGCCAGTCAACCGTGTGGAGTCTCTCTCATCCTTTGAGTGGCTGCGCAAGAAGGCCAAAGGGACCCACTCTGTATTTCTTTTGACTTTCTTTACATTTACCAAGATTTAATATATTTATTTTTTGTTGACTGCATGAGAAACAACAAAGAACGTGTAGCCCTGTTGGTGTTACATGAGCGCAGGTAATTGTTGGGTCCTGGGTTCGAACCTGGGACGATAGCAAATTTTTTCCAATGAATTTCTATATGCGATCCCATGCAGCACACTCAAACATGCGTACAATACACCCTCGCTTTCCCACCATGGGATCTCCTCTGATCCAGATCTAACGCCCAAGAATTGATGGCGCACCATACACCCTCAAACGCCAGCAACAAGGGATCACAGCCAGGTTCTTCTATAATTATTTAAATATTTAGATTAAATGTTAGTTAATTAGTTTAAGTTAATTAAATTTATCTAATTAGGATTAGGTTAATGAAATTAGGATTAGGCTGGAGTTTAGGATTTCTCCCGATTAATTCAATTATCTCGACTATTCGATTTAATTGTTTTAATTAATTTAATTGTAAAAACCATAAAAACCCTATATACATATATTAAAATACTAGGGTTTGCCCCATCCCATTGCCCAAGGATATTAGGATTTAATTTATTATTCGTTCCGACTAAATCTATTGGTCGTGATGGTTAATAATCGATTAATTTAATTAATCAAATCCTATAAATTAAAATACAACTATTTTGCTAAATGGTTTTAACCATCTTATTGGTTATGATGATTAGCATACCTTATCAATTTGTTATTATTTGTAATCGAATCTATCGATTATGAGGGGTAACGATAAATTAATAAATCAATAATAAAACATATTAATTCATTATTAGTGATAATCGAATCAATCGATTTGAATTGGTAATGATGCAAAACCCCAATCTTTTAACTATGGTGATCAAACCTATTGATCATTGCGGTTAATTGTGCCAAATCAGGGTTGTACGCCCAAATCCTAAAACATTCAAAATACACTAAACCACGATACTACAGTGTTTCAACACTGCGATGTTCACAACTACGATAAGGTAACTCAAAATACCTTCGAACATTCGCATTTCAAAACAACTTCAAAAAAATTCAAATACAATCAAATTCTAATTCTAAGGCGTACAATCCTGTGCCCGAACTACGTAGACTCTGATCCTCCATAAGGAGGTACGTAGGCACTTGGCAACAAGGCGAGTCCCCTTCCCTAAAATCTCAAAATTTCCCCTATTCAAATCCTTAGCTATAAACCTTGCCATAAACCTTTATCTTTGAAGTTTAGCCTTTAGGAAAGGGTTGAGGGTGCCTAACACCTTCCCTCGACCTGAATATAGTATCTTACCCCGATCTCTATACTGCGTAGGGTTTCCTATTCGCCCTTCAGAATAGGATGCGACTCTCTAAGTTTAAATTTTAGGCAGGTTGCTACAGCTGGCGACTCTGCTGGGGACAACTTAACAGTGAATTACTATGCTCCTAAGGCTTGAGAGGGTTTAGGTTTAGGTTTGTGGCAAACGGTTTAGGTTTGTGGCGAAATTTTCAGGGTTTGGCTAATTAGCCTAAATTAGGGTTTATATTTCTTTATATGTAAATATTTAAAATTTTTATTTTATTTATTTATTTAAAATTTCACCTTTTACATCAATTAATAAATACCTGTTTATTTAAATAATGACTGTTTATTTAAATATTGGATATGCATTGCATTTTGTAAACCGTAAGCAGCCGGATTTCGAGGTTAGTTCAAATATTTAAAATTTATTTATTTATTTATTTTCCTCTGCAATTTCGTCACTGCAATTTAATATTTATTTAAGTGAATATTTTTATTTCTATTGCATCTTCTGAGATATATAAGATCGTTGTTAAACCTAAGTGTGGGGGTTAACTTTGAGACCAAAAGGGGACATGAATCGCCTTACGAGTCTCACTGATAACTCCACTCGGAGTGGGTTAGGTATTTGGAAAGGTCCGAAACGAAGCTTGACTTTGTGGAGGGCTGGACTGGATACTTAGCTGATCTCTCCGGGAACCTACCCCAAAAATTCGAACCTCATGGATAAAATGAGTAGTTCCAAAATCCGAAGAGACGAAAAAGTCTCGGAGGCTACGAACGACCCCATGAGACCTTCTAGAACCCCCCTATAAAAAGGTTGGCTCCCAAGAGCCGCTACGTCGAACCTACGAACCTAGGACTTTTGTGCTGCTGTGCTCTTTATATGTTTGCAATTTATATACTTCGAGTATCTATGCGTTTCGATTTTGCAGGTATCCCCACGTGGTCCCTAGCCTGTAGGGACTCTAATTTCTAAAGACCATGTCTTTCCCACGAAGGACATCACCATCTATGCATCCCCTAGCCTGTGGGGATTTTATTTTTATATCCTTGTATTCTTACAACTACGCGTCCTTCCCACGAAGGACATTTCCATTAACGCACGTCAATTGGCCTCTCGATGGCCATGCGATCTAGTGACTGTCTCGAACGGTCATCTCGTGCCTACACCTACGCACTCCCTAGCCTATAGGGATTTTCTTTCACACCCGTGTGTTTTCACAACGACGCGTCCTTCCCCGAAGGACAACTTCACTAGCATGCGTTCGATTGGCCTCTCGATGGCTATGAAATCTAGTGACTGTCCTGAACGGTCACTCCATGCTTATTCCCGCGCACCCTCTAACTTGTAGGGTTTGGATCTCCATTTACACATCACATCCCTAGCCTGTAGGGATTGCTCTTCTTCCATATCGTCCTTAGATAGGCTGTGTTCCGCATAGAGAACCTTCCCACGAGGGACAAATTCATTGGTACACGTTGATTGGCCTCTCGATGGCCATGAGATTGAGTGACTGTCTTGAACAGTCACTAGCCTCTATCTTCTGCATACTCTCGAATCCAAGGGATTTCCCTTAGCGTGTCATAACATTTACCCTGTAAAGATTCCAAGAGGGTCTAATGTCGCCTCTAAGGCTATTCCTATGATCATATGTTACACGTCTGCATTGCATACACGGAGTTACAATATGAGGAGTCTCTCGCTTACGCGTGCATTTGCATTTTCATGCATTCATACATTCACATTTGCATTTCTATCTTCGCCCGCATCCACACCAACCATACTAGCCGGTTTCCCGAAACTCCCAAAAATCAAAGGATCGTAGACTACGGAGCAAGGAGAATAAAAGATCTTAGTCTTGCTAAATAAAAAAAAGATGCCTTTCGCCATGCCAACCGCATGTCCATGCCTTGTCATAACAGGATTATGAATACAATGAAGGTTGTCATCGAGCAAGGATTAGTTCAACAAAGAGTTCCCTCATAGATACACTCAAGATGTATCTAGTTATAAAGGGGTTCATCTTAGAACATATCAAACTTTCAAGGACGTTCTACGATAACCTGGGGTAAGGGTCAGTCCAATTGGGGCAATACCCTAAGCAAAGGTGCATGACTCCGATGGAGGGAATGCGACATATGTCAACCCCATACCAAAGGAAAAAGGGTTATAGGTGATACTATCCTTGGGAAAAGCAAAAGAGGTTCAGTCAAAGGAAGCTCATGAAGTTCCGATACGACGAAAACCCACCGCTGACGATTTATTCTCTACAGGTTTGACATGTCCAAAGAAGAATTCGAGGTTACCCTTTTACTTCTACAATTCTAAATAGCTAAGGAGTAAAACAAGATCAGTGGATCTACAAAGGAGTTTATCCCTAGGATCAATAGGTGTTTACCGTGCTCACAATTTCAACTCTACAATCGCTAAGTGTCGCTCAGGATAAAAGTTGTACCTTCGGATTAGCAATTCTAATGGGATGACCATGCAGGTTTTGGAATCAATTCATTCATTTCATTCACTCACTACTATGACTTTCCAGTCACACACTCCTATTTTTAGGGTTATTAACAAACTTGAGGGAGAATGACGAATACAAATGACTAAGTCCAGCTAAACGTATGCTTTCAAGGTAAGACCAAGCCGAGGATGTACAGGCATTGTTTCCATTCCCAAACAGTGGAGATATAAGGATGTTAATCCCTCGTTACCCCCTCGAGCCAGGAGTTGGAGTTTGTTTCTACTTTTCAAAAGAACCTTGATTTTAACCAGGGGCAGGGTAGATGTCAACTAATTCAATGATGTATTTTGGTTGCCAAGAGAATCAGTCAATCCAAGCATAAGGTTCAAGCATATCTTCTTCCTCGCATTCATCCAAGATTGAGGAAGCAATGGAGGTAACATTTACAACACCTTCTTCCTCATTACATCATTCAAGATCGAGGAAGTATCAAAGGCGAAGCTTACAAATCAAAATCAACATAGCAGTCACAACATGCAATATCCAAGAATCAATCTCAAAAGGAGCTTTCAAGAATAAAAAACGCCCGCTAAGTCAAAATGAAAATTCCATAAAAGGAAACAAAAAGACTTAGGCAAAATTGGGGCATCCCGATGGGTCAAATTCAAAAGAATTAGCTCATGCAAAAATAAGGGATAAAAACATAGGCGAAATACAAAGGATAATCTTGTGACTGCTAAACCATCAAAGCTTCACATCAATGCTTGGATCTTTACAACATATGTCATCAAAGTTTGGATCTCTACTAAGGCTTCTGCTCAACATCGAAACTGAAACGATTCTCTTGCAAACAAAGCACATCCATTGGATTAGGCGAATTTTTAGGATCTGGAGAACATCAAGGAGAAAGGGGTGGGATAAATAAAATTTTGAGCCTTATATCCATTGTTTCTTAAAACATGAACCAGGCCAAGTTACAACATTTAAAAGTCCTAATTGAGGCAAGGTTAACTACGAAAGCATATTAAGCAGGAATTTGTTATACTGACTCCTATGTTTGTTAAAACTACTTCTAATCACTATGCTTCTTCAAGCATTCTTTTCAAAACCATCCAGTCCTAATTCATAACGGACTTCGATTTCAAAACTTGCATACGCATTCCATTGGAGCTACTTCTCAAAAAGTACAACACCATCTACGAGTATACACTTAGCATCGAGGAAATCTCGAAATGGGTTAATCAAAGGTGATCATTTCTAATAAAGACCCTGGAGTCGGGGGAACCACATCTAGGGGGTTCTCCTAAACAGGGGCAAAAATTTCAAGGAGCACAAGGGCATACAATCGAACATCCTATTAACTAGGGGCAGTCTTCCTAAGGTTCAATCGACTTGGGGCACATCTCAAAGCAATCTCAAACAGGGGCATGTCAGACATGGGAAGAATTCAAATTCAAAGGATAGAACACTATGGATAACCTTCCATGACCTGGAGATCAGGGGCACACCCTTCAATCTAAACATCGAAGCATATGACAAGGCTATTCCCTGGGGCACTTCCTACATAAGCATCTTTCTCCATGAAAATACTGGGGCAATGGATATCAAATCCGCAAGACACACAACAAAAGGAAAAAGGCGTTATCGCACTTTACAACATCGAACAAATCTTTCTCCTAACTACGATCTTCCGAGCTCAAACAAAACAGGTATTGGGAAATCGTGCTAGCATCACACCCCACCTTATCAAACAAACCTGCAACTCCAGCGAGTTATATACGCTTAGGTTATCAACAACCTATCATCGGAGTATCATGCAAATACATACAAATACACACAAATCATGCATTACATACATTGGTTGATACATAACACCGTGACTTTTTACGTGGTCTTCTTTAAGACAAATCTCACGATACTTTCTAGGAGTTTCCTCAAGCTGTCTTATGCAAGACAAATTATCACCATTTCCAAGAACCTCTTTAGGTAGCCTTTTTTCAAGACATTTCTTTTCTAAGTTCCTTTTCAGGTAGTCTTCTTCAAGACATTCCTTTTCTAAGTTCCTTTTCAGGTAGTCTTCTTCAAGACATTCCTTTTCTAAGTACCTTTTCAGGTAGTCTTCTTCAAGACATTCCTTTTCTAAGTTCCTTTTCAGGTAGTCTTCTTCGAGACATTCTTTTTCTAAAGCACCTTTTCAGGTGGTCTTTTTTAGACATTTCTTTTTCCAAGTACCTTTTGAGGTAGTCTTCTTCAAGAAATTTTTCTTCTAAGCACCTGTTTAGGTAGTCTTCTTCGAGACATTCTTGTCCTAAGTACCTTTTCAAGTAGTCTTTTTCAAAAACAATCCATCATCCCTCTCAGGAACCTCTTCAGGTAGTCTTCTTCAAGACATCTTTCAACCTTTTCAGGTAGTCGTCTTTAAAGACATTCTTCATTCCTTGCTAAGAACTTTTTCAGGCGATCTTCTTTAAGACAAATTTCTATCTACTCTAAGAGCCTTTACAGGTGGTTTTCTCTAAGACAAATTGCTACCATTTCTATAAATCATTTCAGATAGTCTTCTTTAAGACAAACATTCACTTCCATTCCAAAAAGACCTTTTCAGGTAATCTTACAGAAGACATTACTTCGTTCCACTCATTACGTCAACCAAACATACGCATAAGCATAAGCATACATAAACATTACAAAGCCAGCATAAGCATAGTCAGGGTATAAGTGCAAGCATGGAATAAACAAGTTCAATGGGTTTGAGGAGATAAAACCATGGGATTGCATCAGCATTAGCATACATGCATACGCATTAGCATTAGCATATACATATCACAAAAGCCCAATTTTTATTAGCAATCCAAACCAGTTCAAAGTCCAGTTCTCGTCCTGGAAAATCATTAAATCCAGTTCCCGTCTGGTAGTCAGTTCCCGTCTGACTATTACATCAAAATCCAAATCACACTACAAAAGCCTAGTCTACAACCCTCGTGTTGTGAAAGGTGTATTTTCTCCGACCCTATAGTCGTGAGTCTCCAAAACAGGTGAATCTTTTTCATGCAGGTAAGTTCGCTAGAACTATAGCAGGCGATCACTCTTATGCAGGTACACTTGTCAGAACCATGGCAAGTAATTCCTTTGGTGCAGGCGAAGTTGCTATGAGCATAGCAAATTAGCCTAAAATGGTACAGGTAAATTCTGCGATAACACTCGCAGATAACCATGGTGGTACAGGTAAATTCTGCGATAACGCTCACAGATAACCCTGTTGGTGCAGGTGAACTTGCTAGAACTATAGCAAGCAATCCTATTGGGGTCCACAAACTGCGGAAACTTACTAGAACTATAGTAAGTGGGGGTTCACAAACTACGGAAACTTACTAGAACTATAGTAAGTGGAGGTTCACAAACTACGGAAACTTACTAGAACTATAGTAAGTGGGGGTTCACAAACTACGGAAACTTACTAGAACTATAGTAAGTGGGGGTTCACAAACTACGAAAACTTACTAGAACTACAGTAAGTGGGGGTTCACAAACTACGGAAACTTACTAGAACTATAGTAAGTGGGGGTTCACAAACTACGGAAACTTACTAGAACTATAGTAAGTGGGGGTTCACAAACTACGGAAACTTACTAGAACTATAGTAAGTGGGGGTTCACAAACTACGGAAACTTACTAGAACTATAGTAAGTGGGGGTTCACAAACTGCGGAAGCTTGCTGACCATAGCAAGCTAATTACACAACCAACAGAAGGTCCTCGCTATTCCTTTTCAGGAACCTTTCCAGGAAGTCTTCTTCAAGACGTATTCCATCCTTTCTAGGAGCTTTTCCAGGCATACAAGATTTTTCAAACGATTCCTCAACTGGGTTTATCGCGTTAGTCCCTCGGCAGTGATATTCTCCAAAACTTCAATAACAATCAAAGGTGTCTTCTTTCTTTTCAGAATTACTAACACACTTCGATTTACATAAACTAACAATCATGCATCATTTCAACTTACATACTTCATTCATACATATTGCATATACATACACCGCTCTCATTTATTTTGAGAAGCTCACTGCATCATGCATCGCATGCATCATAAGCATTGCATAAAGTCAAAACTGCCTTTTCAGGCCACGCTACGATCAAAATGCGTAGCTCCTAAAAAAAAAAGGAGCATCTGCTTCGCAAAAAAAAAAGAGAGAAAAAAGAGAAGAAGGAGTGATATTTACCCTGGGTGGCATCTGTAAGCCCACCTCCCACGGAAGTTCTCCTCAATAAATGCAAATTTTAGGGCATTTCAGTGTCCAATCATCTTCTACCTTTAGATCACGATAGGAAGACGTGCCTATCTGACTCTCCAGGTTTAAGAAGATTGAACAGGGGCAGCTGTCATACCCCAAAATTTGCCCTCCTCTGCTTATCTTCAATGGCTCAAGTCACTCTCTCCTATTCAAAATTAGGGTTTGCATTGCATCAAAGGATTTTGAACCTCTGAGGCCCCAAATGGATCTCTAAGTGTCTCACACGTATCAATGCACCTCCTTGTCAAAAGTCAAGCTTCTATTCCAAGGATTGGTCACTCAATGGCTCAGACGACTAATAATCGGCTGTGTTGACCTAAAAGTCAACTATAGTCAAAATACAGTCAAACTTCAAGATTTTTGGTCAATATCAAGTACGTGAGATTATATCCATCATTTGATCAAAAGTTGATCATGATCCATCAACAGAAACTCAGAAATGAACAAGTGCAAAGGTTCAAATTAGGGTTTTTTAAGGAGAAAGTCAACTCAACTTTGACTGGCCATAACTTTCACATGGAGCATCAAAAATTCCCCAACCAAAGCCTATTCTCAAGGAAATTTCATCCTCTACAACTTTGATGTTGGGCCCGAAGTCAAGAAATGCTTCATTCAAGAGATATGGTCCAATACATTATAGGTCTTCTAGAAAGTCAACAAAAACACCTTTTGGGTCAAAGCTCATAACTTGAGCATGAAAGCTTCAAATGAGATGAAATCGAAAGGTTCATTTAGAGGACTCTTTAAGCTTTCTAAAAAGTCCTAGAATGCATTCATATGATTAAAATTGAGGGAGATACGATATACACAAGTTGGTCGAATTCCAAGAAATACATGAAACCCTAATTGCATAATATGGTATTTTTGGATTAATGGGCCCAAGTTTTGGACTTTAAACATGATTGACACATAAATAAAGGTCCATAAAATTATTCCCACATGTTTATGATATTTATTTGATTTATTTGGATTTTATTCATTTAAAATACTAAAATAAATTAAATAAAACCATAAAATAGTGAAATAAATTATAGGAGTTTACTTTTAATCATATGAAGGCCCATGTAATATCATAAAATAGTTACAATTTCGTTAGCATGGTCCATAAGGCAAATTTTCCAAATATAGAAAGAGATGACTTTTCAAACATGTTTCACTCTCTCCAAAAACCTAATATCCAAGCCCACATATTAACCCTAATGTGATCCCTTATAAAAAGAGAAAAGAGATTCAGAAGAGGGGGTTGGTTTTCTGGGACAAAAATAGGGGCAAAAGGACGAGGGCTTCAAAGGTGGAAAAATCAATACAAGGTGCAAGTTGCTAATAACAATTAGAATCAGTTTGAAGTCTCCCATTCGTGCCATTCCACTCAGGGAAAATCGCATAGCAGGTCCAGGTAATTCATGATGGGTAAGAATGTCTAGAGTTCACATACTATAATCAACAACCTTGTTCATATTTCAAATCGTTGGATTTTTCGGGTTATTGTATTTAAATGAGATTGAATTACACTAACGTGTTCCTCAAGTGATTTAGACAAGATCTGGGCGTGCACATGGGGGAAAAGACGCGTGACTGTAAAACTACCATGGCTAGGGCACACTCTTGTTCCGGTTCGGATCACGTGTTACAGGTGGTTTCTGACCAAAACGAGTTCACCATTGAATTCGGAATACCTTGTTTAGTGGACCTGGGCTTTTTACGTTTTTGTTCATCGCATGTTTGTAGGTGTTGCAAAATGTGCAGGAAATCCAAAGGAAAATCGCAGGAAATTTGGCGGATAAATCCGCAGCAAATTCTGCAAGGCTGGAGGTAGGAGATGATGCTGTGGATGATGACCCTTTGACTGTCCACGTGCTTACACGCTAACCGCCAGTCAACCGTGTGGAGTCTCTCTCATCCTTTGAGTGGCTGCGCAAGAAGGCCAAAGGGACCCACTCTGTATTTCTTTTGACTTTCTTTACATTTACCAAGATTTAATATATTTATTTTTTGTTGACTGCATGAGAAACAACAAAGAACGTGTAGCCCTGTTGGTGTTACATGAGCGCAGGTAATTGTTGGGTCCTGGGTTCGAACCTGGGACGATAGCAAATTTTTTCCAATGAATTTCTATATGCGATCCCATGCAGCACACTCAAACATGCGTACAATACACCCTCGCTTTCCCACCATGGGATCTCCTCTGATCCAGATCTAACGCCCAAGAATTGATGGCGCACCATACACCCTCAAACGTCAGCAACAAGGGATCACAGCCAGGTTCTTCTATAATTATTTAAATATTTAGATTAAATGTTAGTTAATTAGTTTAAGTTAATTAAATTTATCTAATTAGGATTAGGTTAATGAAATTAGGATTAGGCTGGAGTTTAGGATTTCTCCCGATTAATTCAATTATCTCGACTATTCGATTTAATTGTTTTAATTAATTTAATTGTAAAAACCATAAAAACCCTATATACATATATTAAAATACTAGGGTTTGCCCCATCCCATTAGCCAAGGATATTAGGATTTAATTTATTATTCGTTCCGACTAAATCTATTGGTCGTGATGGTTAATAATCGATTAATTTAATTAATCAAATCCTATAAATTAAAATACAACTATTTTGCTAAATGGTTTTAACCATCTTATTGGTTATGATGATTAGCATACCTTATCAATTTGTTATTATTTGTAATCGAATCTATCGATTATGAGGGGTAACGATAAATTAATAAATCAATAATAAAACATATTAATTCATTATTAGTGATAATCAAATCAATCGATTTGAATTGGTAATGATGCAAAACCCCAATCTTTTAACTATGGTGATCAAACCTATTGATCATTGCGGTTAATTGTGCCAAATCAGGGTTGTACGCCCAAATCCTAAAACATTCAAAATACACTAAACCACGATACTACAGTGTTTCAACACTGCGATGTTCACAACTACGATAAGGTAACTCAAAATACCTTCGAACATTCGCATTTCAAAACAACTTCAAAAAAATTCAAATACAATCAAATTCTAATTCTAAGGCGTACAATCCTGTGCCCGAACTACGTAGACTCTGATCCTCCATAAGGAGGTACGTAGGCACTTGGCAACAAGGCGAGTCCCCTTCCCTAAAATCTCAATTTTTCCCCTATTCAAATCCTTAGCTATAAACCTTGCCATAAACCTTTATCTTTGAAGTTTAGCCTTTAGGAAAGGGTTGAGGGTGCCTAACACCTTCCCTCGACCTGAATATAGTATCTTACCCCGATCTCTATACTGCGTAGGGTTTCCTATTCGCCCTTCAGAATAGGTGACGACTCTCTAAGTTTAAATTTTAGGCAGGTTGCTACAGCTGCGAATTTGTTAAGTCAGATAACCATTTGAACCGACTTAAAAAGTCCTATACGGATTTGAAAAAAAATAGCAACTTTTTAACTCCTTTTCATGAATCCTTTTCATTTTAACCTGACATTTATTCATGGTATTTTTCCATGAATTCACCATGATTCATAAAGATGTTATGCTTATATAAATACATGAAATTTCAAATTACATTTCACCTTTTTCATGGCAATTTAACATCATATTATTTACCCAAAATTTCAAACAAGTGTTTTTGTTCTTAATATTTCATAAAAAAAAGTCTACATGTGTGTTCATAACATTCTAGAAAATTCATATCATTCTCATAAATTCTTGAGCACTATATTGTCTTTATAAATTGCTTGTTTGGAAGAGAAGATCAATCCTAGTGATTGATATACGTTCATCAACTTTACTGAAGGATAGAAAAACACTTAGAAAGGGGGGTTTGAATAAGTGTAGTTTAAAAACTTGGACGATAAAAATAAATTGCACAGTTATTTTTATCCTGGTTCGTTGTTAACTAAACTACTCCAGTCCACCCCCACGGAGTGATTTACCTCACCTGAGGATTTAATCCACTAATCGCACGGATTACAATGGTTTTCCACTTAGTCCGCGACTAAGTCTTCTAGAGTATCCTGATCACAACCTGATCACTCCAGGAACAAATGCTTAGACACAAGCTAAGACTTTCTTAGAGTATCCTGACCACCACGTGATCACTCTAATTACAACTGCTAAGACACAAGCTAAGACTTCCTAGAGTATTCTGATCAACACGATCACTCTAGTTCCTTACAATTTAATGTAATCAATTCTAAGAGTATTACAAATGCTTCTGAAAAGCTATAATCACAACTGTGATATTTCTCTTAACGTTTAAGCTTAATCTCACTAATATATTACAACAGCAACGTAGTGAGCTTTGATGAAGATGAAGTTTCTGAGCTTTGAATTTGATCAGCGTTTCAGCAAGTTAATTGTTAGCGAAATCGTCAACCTTGCTTCTCATCAGAACTTCATACTTATAGGCGTTTGAGAAGATGACCGTTGGGCGCATTTAATGCTTTGCGTGTTCCGTACAGCATTGCATTTAATGTTTCACGCTTTTGTCAACTACCTCGAGCCTTGTTCACGCTGTGTCTACTGACGTTGCCTTTAATAGCTTCCAACGTTCCTTTTGTCAGTCAGCGTAGCCTGCCACTTGTACTTTCTTCTGATCTGATGCTTGTGAATATATATTTGAATATCATCAGAGTCAAACAGCTTGGTGCATAGCATCTTCTTGTCTTCTGACCTTGAAGTGCTTCTGAGCGTGATACCATGAGAACTTCAGTGCTTCTGCTTCTGATCTCAAGTTCTTCTGATGCTTCCATAGACCCATGTTCTGATTCTGCCTTGACCATCTTCTGATGTCTTGCCAGACCATGTTCTGATGTTGCATGCTGAACCTTCTGAGACAAAGCTTCTGAGCGCTGATTTGTGCATACTCTTTATATATTTCCTGAAAGGGAAATTGCAATGTATTAGAGTACCACATTATCTCACACAAAATTCATATCCTTGTTATCATCAAAACTAAGAATATTGATCAGAACAAATCTTGTTCTAACATTTACTACTCAGATATTTTTCAAAAGTGTTTTGTAATTGCTTGTTGTCCAGGATTGTTGGTAACAAGAGAGTAGCAAGGAAATAATTGTTTTTCTTATTCTACTTGGTTGGTTGTATCTTGCTGTCCAGAATTGTTGGAAGCAATAAAGTCACTTTGAGAGGTTTGTTCTCCTAGTGGACTTAGTGTAAAATCCAAGAGGATTGTTCTTGGTCCAAGAGGATTGTTCTTGGTGTTTGTGTGGGTCTTGTACAAGTTACAAACAATAGTAAAATCTCTTTTATGTTGAAAGGAGACTGGAGTACTCTCGAATTGTGAGGGGAACCAGGATATATCCTTGTGTCCTTTATTTTTCTCTATTTTATTGCTTTTATAATCTCACCATAAACCAGAAAAATAAGAACAACTTGTTTCTAAAAACCGATAAATTTTCAAAGTCCTAATTCACCCCCTCTTAGGCGCACTCTTGAACTTACATTTTGGTACTTTAAGTGGTGTAACCCCTTTATTTTCCCAATTATAGTTTCGGGGTACCGGATCGTAATCCATCCTACCCAGTTCAGCACCATAAACTTTTAAACCAACCAACAATTGGTATTTTATTCTATTTTTGTAGGATCTACAACCATTGGGTTAAATGACCGGGTGAGGGTCACCTAGCTTAGAAGAACCATTCCCTATTTTTAATTATTTCATTCAAAACTAGGATCATTCACTTATATTCATCGGCCTCCATACGTAGAGCATGCTTAAGATGGTGCCGACTGCCAAGGTAGACTACTTAAGAACTTATTTCAGGGTGAGATCTTATGGCCATGATGACACAATAAGTATTCAAATCGATTTCCATAATTTAGAGGCTTACGGTGTTAAGACGATATCAATATCTCTTGAATTTTCCCATGTCTCTAGAACCTTTCTTTCGGTAGCCAAGAAATTCAAAATAAACATTGTTTTCTTTTTCAATTTTTTTTGTTATGGCTCAAGAAATGGGAAGAAATAATGAATAGAAAAAAACCATGCATAAAGACTCGACATCACATGCAAAAGACTCGATGAACTAAACATAAATATAAAATCTAACTAGAAATCAATAAATCTATCTAGAAAGAAATAAAATTAAGCGGTAAAGTTTCCTCTCCCACGCTTAAACTGAACATTGTCCTCATTGTTTCAATAAAAGGTGAAAGAGAAAAATAGAATCTGGTGTGAAGAGTAAGTCAAGCGATCCATCTCTTTATTTTCTGCAAATTCAGACAAAAGCAAAAACATTAAATTAAAAACTCGTGGGTTGCCTCCCACGCAGCTCTTCGTTTAATGTCGTTAGCTCGAAAGTTTTGGAGTGTAAGCACTCATGGTGGTCTTTTGAGAATGATTTCTTGGTCAAACTTTTGATAATTGTGAGTTTTCATGGCGATTATCAAGACATCTCTCATATCCCTCACCTTTTCTTTTCTTCCTTCTATAGGATGGGTCAGACTTCTAAACTTGTGGGGGTGGTTCGAGATATATCCTGAGTATCAGATTTTCAAGTTTGGGTTTAATTATTTCATCCACCATCTCAAAAGCTAACTTTCCCCTCTTAATACTAATGATTTCTCTAGTTTCATGGTCCTCTAATTTTCTCTTTTGATGCAGGACCTTAGACAAAGTGCATTGGTGTGGATATTTTCCAATATCTCCATATACCTTTTGGATTGAGAGTCTAACTTAGCTTCCACAAACCTGTGTGGGAAAGAAATCAGTGGGTTTTAGGGTTGAGAAATAATATAAGGTCATTCCTTCTCCACCTCTTCGAAAACCTCCCTATCGGGTGGTGTCGATGGATTTTTCTCAATATCCACTCTTTTCTCGCCAGAACCTTCCTCGACCTCATTATCACTCTCCTTAGAATTTTTTATTTGTTCTTACTATTGGTTATTACAACATCTACATGTCTCTCAAGGAAGAGTTGTGAATACAAGATCACACTCACAAAGATGTTTTTGATTCACGGCAAACTCAATAAGCATACAAGCAACAAGGCACAAGCAGAAGAACTCAAAGAAAAGCAAGCATTGGTCACTTATGACAGAGCAGGTTGACCTATTATGCGTATAGGTCGACTCAACACAGGCAAAACAAGAAGAATGCAGAAAAGCAACAGCTAGGTCGACCTACTGTCAACCCAGGTCGACCTAAAATGGAGAAAATTCCATATACTTCTGCTAGGTCGACCCACACATCAACTAGGTCGACCTAAATTGAAGAAATGTACCAAAACGCTCTTGAAGAGAATTCTGGTCGACCTACTTCCATAACAGGTCGACCTAACTGGGAGCAAAATCATTCAAAGTTAATGCACCTCTGCTAGGTCGACCTAAGCACCACAAGAGGTCGACCTAACTGATCAAAAATGCCATATTTTCTGTTCTTCTTGGCTCCAACTGATATGCACTCATATATATTATCAAATGTTCATTATTGCAAACAACACCAACGACTGAAAGATACACAAAGTCTTCTCATCTTCGTTCTTCATCATCTCCAACACAATTACACATAATCATTCTTGCGTTGAGGGTTAGTGATCGAGTTCGATAATGTCCATGGAATGAAATTGAAGATTCCTAGTGGGTGAAGATTTGTGGGGTTTTTGGTGAATAAAATTCGAGGGTTTTTTCCTCCAAGATAGGTGATTCTTGGGGGTTTTTATCAAGAGGTTTCATCAAGGATCCATCTGAGTGTGAAGATTTAAGAACAAGGGTTCAAGGCAATTCAAGACACTGCAGAAAAGGGATCGAGTGAAGCTCTTGGATCACCTTGATCTGGCTCAAGATTAAGGGGGAAGAAGATTCAAAGGATCGACAATTTCAGTTTATTGTTTATCGCTTTGCTTTCTTCTTTGTATAAACTGCTTTCAACATTAATGAAAGATTTCCCAATTTCAATTTGGAATTGGGGGCAGACGTAGTCGTAGCGAGGACGATCGACGAACTGCCTGAACAAATATCGTGTTCTTGTCGCTTTTATCTTTTCATTTACGTTCTGTTCATATTTGGTCATAATTGCAAAATTGATTAACGATTCAAGTGTTCAAATTGTGAATTAAGGTTCTGCATAAACATCACAATTCACCACATCTTGAATCATCATCAATTTGAACATTATCACCAAGTGTTTGTCTTTTTTCTTATTCAATTATTACTGCATTGCAAACCAAAGTTTGTCAATTTAGAAGTTAATTGATTTTCAGCTGTGAAACGTATTGATTCGATATCATATCACTTCATCGTTAATCTCAATTATCTTGTGGTTTTGTCACATATACGACCCTTGCAATAACGGTCCAGAATAGACGCAAGTCGATTCAGATCCGCTTTCGCTTTAGTTCGAAATAATTCCGAAAAACTCTGTGAGATCTATTCACCCCCCTCTAGATCCTCAGGCCAGCGTCTAACAAGAGTCCTAGAGGTGTTTATGCAAGCAGGGAGATTTAAGTCTCCAATGCTTCGCTGTGAGTCACGGGGGACTCAACCATACTGTTCATCTACCCAAGGGTTTCATTAGTACGGAGACTTTATTTTCTAAACCCTTCATTCTTGAGAGTTTACGTTGCCACAAACCTCTTCATCATAGAATTTAGCCTAGAGAGAATTTGCGTCTCAACAAATTCTCTCATACTATTTCGAGATCAAATTAATGGGAATCTTGTGGTTCCATAAAATATTAAGAGTGGTAATTATAGATAAAATTTGGGTAATTCATCTATCTAGGATTGTAAGAATAAGGTTGCCTTGATCTAAACGGGGTAACAACAAGGTTACGATATTTGACACAATTAGTCCCCAACAACGGCGCCAAAGACTTGATCGTGTGTATTTGTAACTATACAAAATGTTTCAAAGTAGTATAAAAGATTGGTGTCGAACCCACTGAGACCAAACAATCAATCTATTGTCAATATTTCTACGGTGTTTATCTAAGGCAGTCGTTAAAAGGTTTGTAATGACAGAAAAATAAAGTAATAAACTGTTAATAAATATGATAACGATAATGCTAGAGTGTGATTCGTGTTAATCAAACAATACTCTTATTATTTCTAAATAGGATTAAATACTAGGCAATATTATCTACTTTGAAAAAGAATTAATTAACAGGAACTCTCGCTCTCGCGTATTCAAAACCAGATTTTTCTCTCTAATCTTTACCGGGGTTGTCACATTCCGTTTGCGTTAAAGTAGTAAATCCATTTTTTAAGGAATTGGATCATTTATTCGATTGAAAAGTGATTTTGGTTTGAAAATATAACTTAAACGGGTTTCCAGCTTTCGCTTAGGCAGTTGGATCCTAAACCTATAAATGTATCCACAAATAGTTTTAAAATTGTTTTCTAGAAATATCAAACTTTCCTAATTATAGACTGAATATAAATAAAGCTAAATTAATAAAAACCTACTCCGAAGAGGCTTGAATACGATACAGGAAATACATCAAAGGAAAGACTTGAATGCGGGAAATAAAATAGCAGAAAGATTAAAGGTTGCTCCAAACTCGATACAGACTCAATCAATGGTGCAGTAGCACTCCAGTGTGAAGAGACAAAGGCTTACAAATTTGAAAGTATATGGCTTAAGTTTTAACTAAGCTTGGATAATCAAAAAGTGAAGATAAAAGACCTATTTATATAGTTCCAGGGACCTAAAATATCATGGGGACGTTGTTGGATTCGTGGGATAGAAAATAGGAGAGAGTTGGGTGAATTGGAGACCAAGCCAAACCCATTTGTAATGGATGCATATTTTCATAGTGTGGCGACCGCCACACCCCTCATTGCGATCGCCATGCTCACAAAGTGGCTATGATTTGGTTTTGTGACCATTAGTGCGGGGACCATTCATGGCCACCTATATGGTGAACTCCATGGTGGTCGCCTTGAGTGTAAAAGGTCTCTTTCTTCTTCGTTATTCGTCTGAACTACTACGTTTCTTCGCATATGACTCTCATTTGGTCAAATACCATAAATCCAAATAAAATACCAACATAATAAAGGAAATGGAGATAAAAATAAAACATATAAAAATCGGGTCAAATATACAGTGTGTTTTGGTGTTATCAATTAGAAATAACCCTAAAAGTATGTTGTTAAAAAATTCTAGATATTGCAATTCAGGCGTGCCTAAAAGATAACATTCATAATGGAATCAGGATGACACGATTTTCAAACTAATCGGGATTCCAAAGTCCATATTTAATCCAAAGATTGAAATTTGAATGCTTCTATTTAATAACATGTTCCTTTCCTTCTCCCTTCATATTTCCATTTCTAAAAATGAGCAAACATAGAGAATACAGAGAGAGAGAGAGAAAGAGAGAGCGCTAAGAAGTGATTACAGAGCAATTTAATCCAGAGATTGAAATTTGAATGCTTCTATTTAATAACATGTTCCTTTCCTTCTCCCTTCAAATTTCCATTTCTAAAAACGAGCAAACATAGAGAATAGAGAGAGAGAGAGAGAGAGAGAGAGAGAGAGAGCGCTAAGAAGTGATTACAGAGCAATTTCTCCTTATTTTAAGCCTCCTCATAGCTTCTATCAATTGCATTGAAGGTCTACTCCATTGCATTAAACTTATTTGAAGACCCTTTCCATTGCATTTGTAAGTTACCCAGTCTCCTTTATTTTTTTATTTCACATTCATGCACTAGTGTAATAGACCACAAGCATGATATTTTAAGCTTAAATACAATTGAAATGTTTGATGTTCTTGTCATGAAGTGTCTTGCATTGTTTTTTTTAACATTATGGCTTATATGGTTCGTATGCAGTCTAGATTATACAATTCGAACCCCTTAATATGGAGATTAGAATCTAGATTTTCCAACTATCTGATTTTTGGGTTAGCATCTTATTTCTATTTTCATATTATGACATATCTCTGTTGTGCTTATTTGATTACAGAAAAAAATGTATGACAACCAGGAAAGATTGTGTAATACGGTGAACTGACTTTTTAATAATCGAAATGTCGCGGTTAAGCATGAGTCGCCACCGACTTTTATTTTATCCAAACTAAATCAGAAAGGCAAAAAGAAACAGAAAAAAACTTTTTTTAAAGAAATCTAAGTTCGGGGGTAATTTATGCAAAGGGAAGGTGTAAGGCACCCTTTGCATCCATGGTTTTCCATGGGCTCTTAATTGCTTTGCTTGCTCGTTTGTTTAGAAAATATAGATGAAAGAGATAGGGACTTTAGCTCGTAAATGAGCGTTGCCCTTTTGAAAAATTATGAGAAAGAATATAATAAAAGTTTGAGCATTGCAAAGCAATTAGGGGCAATTACCTTAAACTCAGATGATAGGTCTCTTTTTAGCCTTTCAGAATGAAAGGGTCTATCCTTGCCATAAGTGGGCAGGAAGCCTTTCGTTTGGAGGTAGAAGGGTCATCGAATTATCGTTCGCCCAAAGACTAACCCATGCCATAGAGAGGCAGGTAGTCTAAGGCAAGGATCAGAATAAGCCATTTCGTAGGCAGCCAGAAGATACCTCAGCCTTTTTCCGTAGGCAACTTCCGAGGGTCGAGGTCATTTGTGTATCGAAGGCAGCATCATTTAGGGTCGTGACCTTTTTATCGAGGCAACATGGCTGAGGTATCTTCGAATTCGAGGGACGTGGCTTATTCTGCAAAAACACAAAGGCAACAGGCAACAAGGCAACAAGGCAACAAGGCAACAAAGAGGTTACCCAAAGGTGTGCGTGTGTGCATCAATCACGTGATCATATTCGAATATATTATCTTGTAAAATTAGTGATTCTATGTTCAATTCAAAGGTTGCACTCCCTAGGATTACTAACCACGCATATAACCAAAACAGATATGGGGAGGGAAATTGTAACCAGCGGATCAGTAGTGCTACAGGTCTAACACAAGTAATAATGAAAATAAAACAGGGTTTTAGGCTTACCGGCTATTGAGCTTTGACGCTTGGCAAACCCTGAAAATTGGAAAAGGGAAAAATAAACATAAAATAGGGGTGAGTGTAGGAAGAGCTCATTGACATTTGGGTGTAAATCCTAATTTATTTTATAAGGCAAAAAATAAATGAATAACCAAATAATAGTAAAATTAGGGACTTAGCTTTTGATCTGATATGGTGCCCCTAAGGTTTATTAAGAAAACTTGTTGTGACCTGAATGCTAGAATCAGGCGTGGTCGAATCTTGAAGGTTCACCATGGAACTGCAGGCTTTGAAGCGCGTTGGATTAATCCTGGCATGCACAAGCTATGAATGTTTGCAAAACAGTCCAATACTCACGATGGTAGTACCTCGCAAAAACAAGAAAAATGTTAGTAATGACATATAAGAAAATAGCAAAGTTATAAACAATTATTAAAAAAGAAAAAATCTATAATATCCATATTAAGTTCTAAAAAGAAATATTAAAATTAAAACCACTAATTCTGGTATTTTTTTAAATGAAAGAAAAAGAAAATCTAAATAATAATATTTTTATTTTTTTGTTATTATACAAAACTAATTAATTTAAGAAGAACTAATGGCTAATTTAAGTTTAAACTAAAAACTAATCTTAATAACTTACGTAACAAAATAGGATGTTTTTTCATATTTTTCTTGTATTTTTACTTTTTAACAAAACCAAATAACTTAAAAGAATTAAATGTTAACTAACAGCAAGATTAAACTAAAGGACCAATTATATTAAACAAATTAAAAGAGTAGTGGTAAAATTGCCATAAAGAGATAAGATTAAAACGAGAAAACGCAACAACCACTATGCTAAACAATCACCGCCACTCTCTTTTCTATCTCAATTACACATCTAAACTCCAACCGTTGATATTATGACACGTGGCAATTTATTTACAAAAAAAAATAAAATAAAAAATCACATATATTAATATTATTCTGATAACTTCCTTCATTCCCAAATTTTTCATCAAGACAAGAATACACACCACAGGAAAATAAAACATGGAAATATCTTGAAAAAGTGATAACGGAAACTAACCGGATGCGAGCGAAGCAGCGAGCAAAGGTATACAACTAAGCTGACGGTCAGTGGCGGTGCGAGCAAGGCGCGGTGGAGGCGTATGCGTGTGCGCGGCGGTTAACCCGTCGGAGTCGGCGCTTTGCGGCTTTTGTGACGTTGCGGTGGTGCTCCGGCTTCGGTTGTGCGGTTCGCATCGAGGTGGTGAAGGTGATGTTCGATGTGATGTTGTGCTGACTTTCCGTTAGAAATGTTGTTGCTTGAAATTTGCGGCAAGTACGGATCGATCGAGCCGGTGATGTTATGTTGCTGAAGTCGGTGCGCGAGAGACAATAATGGAAGCTTCCCTCTTGAAATTCCTCTTCCGGTGTTTGACTACGTGATTTAGTTTCAGATTTTTTTTAACTCTTTTCTCCTTCTGTTCCTGAAACAAAAACAGACACCAAATTGCAGGCGTTTTGATGTTAATTGTGTTAGAAACTGCCTATGAAAATAACTAAAATGTTAGTAAAAAATCCAGAATTGCTAGTAAGAAAAAGATTGAATTTATATAAGAATGGAAGCATGGAAAAAATTTGTTAGTGTGGGACAGATTGTTGGCGTGATCCTGTGGAATAGAATCCTTGTGAATGAGAAAGTTTAGTTACTGAAAAAGGTCAGTTCCCATAGTTAACACGCAGAGCCGCATCTGTCTCAAATCACTCATGGCTGGGAGTTTGTTGTAAGAGTGTATATGAAGGTTTACATGGCTTTATGGTTCTGTGTATGTATGAAATTAGTTTGAAAAGTAATAGAAGTTAGTGAATGGAAAAGCGCAGATGCAGCGTTTGTGAGTGTGAAGTATGAGGAAAAATAAGGATTGAGTGTACGTCCCTCCGTGAATAAGGGTTTTTGTTCCTATTTATAATATACAAAATTAGGTTAAACCTAATGGACCATAATTAATTAAAAATAACCAAAAAGCCCAAATAAAAGGAATTATCTTTAATTGAGTTCTTATGATTATTTTTAACCAATTAAAAAAACTAACCTAAAATATATAAAAAAAGATGATTAAAAAACTTTAGAATCTTTTTTATTTTTTATGGAAAAGGTAAAAAAAATATGAAGATAAATTGTAAATAATAATAAAAAATTTGTGATTTTAAAATAATTTAAAACAGAAATTAAATTAATAATAAATAAAATATAAAAACTGTTAGTAGTGGGACTCGAACACGGGACCTCGCGCTATTGTAGCTTTCACACTCAAATTCTTACCAAGTGTGCCAATTCATTTATTCAAAATAAAATGGCGTTTGTAAATATATGAAGGCAAATTTTGGGGTATGACAGATTGAGACACGATAGAGTGTCCCAACATGTTTCCGTTCATAGGGAGAAAGCTAGACCCTCACAAACTGGTGTTACAGAGACTTCTTTTGTTGATGAAGGATCCTCATCACAGGTTCATGGGTCTCCGACATCATTTTCTCGTATTCACATGCCCACTCCTACCACTAAATCCCATCCTGACCAGAGAAGCTGCTGTTATCCTAGATGCCCCAGAGGGTTTCCTAGGAGACCCACAAACCTTTTACTGCTTTTTCTGTATCTAAACCATGCGGCCAAGCACATATTGTAATAACTCTTTTAAACATTTATGTTATAACATTTTATTTTTCTAGCAATGTTTTTTTTTTTGCAGTAGCGTGATACATTTAAGTGTATAAGCCACGATAGAAAGGTTGCAAAGCTAACGCAACCTAATGAGCCATGGTTCAAGGATGTCATGCAATTTTATGGGTTACTAGACTGAATATAGTAATATAAACCATGATTATGCCTACTTTTGTGAGAGATGACAAGCAGAGACATCATTATTTCATTTTCCGATAGGTGAGGTGTCCATCACATTTGATGATATCTCATGCCCCCTTCATATTTGGATCCAAGGAAAATTATTAAACTACTCTAGGACCACCAGACCTGAGGCCTTGGACATGACGTTGACGTATTTGAGAGCTGATCCGGGGAAAGCTCAACATGAGTTATATGACACCATAGGATGTAATGCTAGGTTTTCATTTTGATTGATCTATACGAACACCATATGGTTGCAGTTATGGAGGTTGATGGTGATGGTGCTCGGGTTGCATATCACATAGTGTGTGCATTTAGCTCATACCTCTTAGTTTTAGTCGGCACGTCCATTTTTATGGACAAAAGTGAAACCTATGTTGATGTTATTTACATCGGGTATTTTACTGACTTGGAGAGGATCCATGAGTATAAATGTGGTGTTTCTTATTTGGTGTACCTCTACTCCAAACTAGTTAAGGATAATATTTGGAAGACTCGACAATTTACTAGAAACAACTGACTATTCTCGATAATTATTTTACATATTTACTAATATTAACGTCATAATACCTATGCTACATTTTTTGTTACTAATATTTCATCTGAATCATTTTCACACATACATCAGTATTTTCCACGTCTTGTCAGATGGGCATATTTGGATGGCTACCGATGATCAATAATCAAAAGTAAGTACTTTGTTATCGTATCCACATGAACTGGTGCGATATTAATGTCATTCAACAGTTGATATGCTTTTAAATACATCGTTTAGAGATATGAAAACTTGCTGAGATTATATTTCATTAACCTAATGCGTATGTATTTTCTTGATCGGTTATATAGAATCTTGTTGTTAATCAATATTTTCATGTATCACTAACTGACGATATTTATGTCTAAACCCTGTTGGGAAATCAATCGTATTGTTTAATCAACAATCTCTTATCCTTTTGAATAACCGTATTGTTTAGTCGTATTTGTTTAACTTCGAACAAATAGTTATTCTACGTCAAGATTTAAACAATATTTCTCAATTACGGTTCATATCTATAAGTTAAGCAATTGAAATAAGGATAATGTCAATATCAATGAATAGCATATTCATATATAATACTGATCAAAATAAATACATCTGGTTTCAGTCAATCACGTCTAATACCAACAAGAGAGAGAGATTTAGCTACTCATTATCATGGTAGGTTGATACAAATAAGAAAAATAAAGATGAATGATCATCGATGGAAATTTCCCGATGATTGATGCGTATCCAAATTCAATCCTAGAACTTTGTGCTTTTCTCTTGTTTTTCACTCTGTTCTGGTGTTGTAAAAAATCATCTCCCTTCTGGTTGTGTCTTGAGAGGTATTTATAGATTTTTGAAATCCTGATCTCGCCCGGCGAACTATAGCCTTGCCTGGTGAGCAACATTTCTTTAAATTGAAGTTTCTACCACATCCTCCTTTAAATCGACTTGTCTTTACTGGCTAGCTTCCTTGCTGCAGCCTCACCAAACGAGAATGCTAAATTTGAAACTTTGAAATTTTTTGTTTAGCCTCGCATGATGGTTCCTGATGACTTTGCTAAACGAGAAAGCTCGCTTGGTGCTTGCCAGGGGATTAAGATGATTTTTCTGCCTAGAAGCATTATGTTACTCCTCGCCCGTTCCTTCCTGTATGCTTGATGGGCGAGGTGTCACATGGATCTCTCTAAAAGCTTGCTGGGTGAGGTTAGTTTTGTTCTACTTCATGCTTTAAGTGACCAAATCTTCTAAGGAGCAAAAATACCTACACAAAAATGAATGGAATCAATAGTAAAATGTTAAACACACTTGATATCCTAACATAAATCGAATCTTATAAATAATTGGATATTTTTCTACTAGAAACTTGCATACCAAGTCAACAAGTGCCTCTTTTCAATGTATCTAATTATCATACTTTGGCACTTATCAACTCTTCCCAACTTAGAACTTTGTTTGTCCTCAAACAAAAGTATTAAAAAGCCTATTTGAGTGTAAGAGCAACTTCTAAGTTCTTCATGATCAATCATTTTTAAAGAAAGGATGACAAATGCATGGTTCAATTTTTTTGAATGCACATGTAAGATTTATGCTTATCATTATCCTAAAATAAAACCATGACCAGGAAACAAGTTCTAAACACAAAACTCATATCATACATTCCAAGGCAATACATGTCCAATTATGAATCACGGTTAGCAGACTCCTTGATAAGTGGACAAGAATTTGAAAACACTATGAGGGACATGAACTCATATCCAAAAATCTTGCTAACATCTTTATCAACTTATACATTCAACTAAGGTTATCCTTTTGAAAGCATCACATCATAGATCACTAAGGTCTTTAAAAGGTTGTATTGTGGCTTGGTTAACAAAGAAAGGTCATTTCTAAAGGCACTTGAAACAAAGTTGTCAAATTCTAGAAGAGCGTTAACTTTTTTTGTTGTTTTTTGATTAACAACTTCATTTAACATTCCCCTCCTTTTGATTGTTACCCCTGTGATTCAAAATGGTTGCTATAAATCATTCTTGCAACTTTTTTCTTTCAAATTCTTTCATTTTGAAAACACTTTTTCTCTTTCCAATTTATCTTTCTTTATCCTTTCTTAATTTTCATGTTACTTATTTTTTAAGTAACATTTTCTTTTCTCCCCAACTTAAACAAAATCATATACTATGTACATATTTGTAATATTTAGGCCAGATAGGCAAGCCGGTATCAAAGCATAAGAATACGGTCGGTCTTGAGAAGGACCAACTCGGTCATGATATGAAGCCAAGAATGGATTCCCGACCCGGTTTGAGATCCATAGTTGGTTAAGGCAACTGCTACAGGACGATGGACATAGATGAGCTTAGGGTCATCCAACCCGGGACATCTGTAACCGTTACCAGTGCATCAATGGTATTCGACGTTATGGAAGTTACGACTCTTTAAGAGCCAGGCGGAGGAAGTTACTTCAGTTCGTTCATTATGGAGGGAATCCAAGGTCCCTCCATCAATGAGGGAAATTATGGCTCCAGCAACTATAAATAGGGCTCCCACATGAGAGATAAGCAAGACACATATTTCTCCTGAGCTCGCATCAACTGTGTTGGTCAAATCCCTAAAGCTACACATCACAAACTCCTGTGTGACCTCACCAGAATCTTCTTCCGAGAGGGAATCAAAAGTGTTCTATAGGAACATACTGTAATGTGAATGCTCCCTTAATTTTTAAGGCAAGGGATAAAATTTTACAAATAATGAAGGTTTATGGTTCAAGTGTTTCAAGAGAATTCATAATCTTTGCAACAATAAATTATGAATTAAGTGCTTATATTTCTTAGTGAATTTTGTGTTTAAAATTGATGTGGATTCTTTCAATTAGGCTCAAAAGAGCTATCAAATTCTCACTCACTTTCAAGATAGGTTATTTTTGGGTCAAGTGGTTATGCTCAATTTCAAAAAATTGCCTTGATTATTTCTATGCTTTCAAACATTTCAAAACAATTGCAAGATTAAGCATAAATCAACCGAGTTAAAACAAGCAATGTCGGTCTCCTGTGCATATAATAAACAATGTAAAGCTTCCTCAAATTTTTGATTTTGCTAAGTGATTTAAGCTAAGCCTTGTTATTGTGACACAATGCATGAAATGATTTTGAGCAAAATACAAGTTTCATATCATACTATATTCTAGAAAGCAAAAAGCAATGTACCTTGGTGTTGTGCAATTCATTTCAATTCTTATCATTATCATTGCACTCGTTGTTGATTCACTCAAACTTTGAAATTTTCCACTCTTTGCTTCTTTAAGCTAAGTGTTTAAACATAAACAACCAAAATTAAAACATTTTCAAAATTGAAACATTTTATAGTTTAAAATAAATAACACTATTTAAACTTAAAACAAATTAAAAAACCAACTATATAATATAAACCACCATTCCAGTTATGGGTTACTTAAAACATTCACGAAAATCTCCCAACAACATCAAAACCCAGATCCAAAAGAGTTTGAACAATACAAAATAAAGTTAACACAAAAAGCATAATATTAGAAATAGAAATAAATGACTGAAATCTAAATATATCACTCATATTTTATGATCTTTTCAGTCACACTCTCTCCTAATCACTCAAATCTTCTTCACCCTTTTCATCTGATCCATCATCATTATTTTCAGCCATCTCCTCCTCATCCTCTCCTTCATTCTCTACCTCATTTACATTAATCGCTAGTGTGGCTGCCCCCACTAAAATGGCCTGACCCATGCCAATAAATGTGTCATACCCAAAAATTTGCCATCATATTTATTCATATTTCAGTCCATCTGATTTTCAAATGCTCAAAGATACACAAGAAGGAAGCATGCAATCTCTCTCCTAAACAACAAC
Organism: Vicia villosa; assembly: GCF_029867415.1. Lineage (NCBI taxonomy): Eukaryota > Viridiplantae > Streptophyta > Magnoliopsida > Fabales > Fabaceae > Vicia > Vicia villosa. The sequence goes on from NW_026704940.1 coordinate 424,061, forward strand.
TCTAAACTAGGGTTTTGTATTTCTCAAAGTAAAATCAAGTTATAAGACCTCAAATGGGTCCCATGGCCTATCATATACTTCAAAGGGTCCTCATGCCAAGTTTCAAGCCTTGATTCAAAAGATTGCTCACTCAATGGCCCAAACGATCAATAATCGACTGGTTGACCTAAAAGTCAAACTGTGGTCAAAGTACAATTAAAACTCCTAATTTTTTGTCAACATCAATATTTTGAAGTCACATTCATCATTTGATCAAGTACTAATCATTATTCATCAAGGAAGACTTCAAATTCATCAAATGTCCAAGTTGCTAAATTAGGGTTTCTAGGTAAAAGTCAACCCAACTTTGACTGATCATATCTCTCTCATACTTTATCATAAATTCCTCAACAAAAGACTATTCTTAAGTAAATTTCATTCTCTACAACTTTTATGTTGGGCCCAAGGTCAAGAAATGCTTCCGCATAAGAGATATAAGTCAAAACATTACAGGTCCTTCTATGAGCTCGCAAAAAGTTTTTTTTCCAGGAGCTATATCATCAAGATAAAATCTCCAAATGCAAAATATGTTCCAAAGTGGCTTGCAGAGGACATCTTGGGATTTCCAAAAAGTCCTAGATCATATCCATATGATAAAAATTGAAGGAGTTATGGCTTACACAAGTTGGGTGATTTTGTGAAAAATGCATGAAAGCCAAAGTGGTGAATTTTAAGTTTTTGACTAATGGGCCAAATTTTCTTGATTTTAAACATGCCCATGGTATATTGAGAGGCCCACCACACCATTATTTTATTATTATCCTCATTATTTATTTTATTTTGAATTATATTCATTATAATTCAAAATTTAATAAAAGAAATCATGATAATTATGAAAGATATGATATTGACTAATTTCTCAATCAAATATTGACGTATAAATCATGAGAGATTGATTGATAAAGATTGCAACAAATTTAGAAAGATTGAATTCACATTTTATTTTCAATCAAAATTTTTATTGAATCATGGGCTTCTTTTGGCTCTTTGCTTGACCTAATTCCCTTGCATTATATATATGTAATATATTATGATCAATAGGGGACGGAAAATAAAAGGGAGGAGAAAAAGAATAGGGTTCTTGGTTTCCAAAATTTCAAGAGGCTAGGGCAAAGGAGATCTCTTTCCACGGCTAGCACCCAACGATTCCAGGTGCTGAATCATCTTTCTGAGCTGGTTAGGAACGGTTCTCAAGCATCTTGGAGGACAAAAACTCGTCCAGGTTGCGCTCTAAGGCTACACCGGTTGGCTTGAACTTTTGAAACTCAAATCGATATCCTATGTAATTTAAATGACTTAGGTGCATATATTCATGTTTGCCATCATATTTAGGATCGGTTTAAACCATTAACCTGAAGCTTTGATGCAGGAATGACCTTCTGCCATTGTTAGGGCGTGAAGGTCTTCATTCTTCGTGTTCATATTTACCGGTCTTTTCAGGAGAAACTAACATCACCATTTAACTCAGGGGCCCCGTTTTAGGTGATCTGGGCTGCTTCTTGTTGTGTTTAATATTTTTTTTGCAGGCTTCAAGACGTGTCCAGGTGTGGCGAAGAACTCATGGAATTTTCTACAGGAAAATCCGTAAATGATTCCGCAGGTAATTCCACAGCAACGAATGGAGCCTGGACCCTTTGATCATCACGCGTGGAGCCTTTCCATTTGCTAGTCACCGTCCTCTCTCTCTCTCTCCTCGTGCAAGTGGATGGTCAACTAATTCAGACTCCTCTCTCCAATTCTCATTGGTTCACACGAGAACATATGGGCCCAGTTTGACTTGCTCTTTTGACTTTACCAAGTAAATTAATAATCATATATATTATTTTCTATTTCATTCACTAACAACAAAATTAGTGCAACATAAGTGTCAAGTGGGAGAGATCTATCACCCATGAAACCTGGGTTCGAGCCTGCCTCTCAACATTTAATTTTGAGAATTATTAAACTTCCAGATCCCACGCTGCATGCTCATACAAGACTACAATTCACCTTCAACGTCCAGCCATCAGATCACCAACGCTCTGGATCTAACACACCAGAACTGAAGGATCATCCCATGGACTCTCAGCCAACCACACAGAATCCCAACTAAGTTTTTTTCAATTTATTTATTTTGAATTACATAAATCTTTTTTGTTATTTATTTATTTCTTTTCTATCCTAATATTTTTATTTAAATTACTTAAACCATCTTTTATTTTGTAAATAATATTTTCATGACATTTGCATTCATTTAATCGAACTTTCGATTTTTTTTTAAAAAATTATTTAAAGATATTAAATTATTTACTTTTTATATTTAAACCAAGTGCTTTAAACCTTGATTTTATTTTTGGCTAACTATTTTTCATCATGACTACTAATCACTGTTTTCCTTTAACCCTAAAAATTTCCATTACTGGTAGGTGTTTCCCATTAACCCTAGTATAGGTTTTAACCTGCTTCGTTCTATTAATCATAATTAACTTTTGTCCCTTTCGGGGTTTGCCTTTCGCCTTGCCTTTTATTTGTCTACCTAAATTATTACTATTTTAATTTTTGATCTGTCACGTTATAATTGTTGAGGTCTTTAATGCACTAACATGCCTCTTCTTTGTGCCCTATTTTCAGGATTAATCAGGATTCTTCAGCCACGCGCCATACCAATCGAAATGCTAAGTTTATAATTTCTTTTGTTTAAACATAATTTTATTTTTATTTTGTCTCTTGAATAAAATAGGGTTTGCGTCAATAGTCAATAAATATGTAATACACTAATTCTTATTATATTCCTTTTTATTTTCATAGTCGATCGAGAGTTCGAGGAAGATCAAGGCACTCAAGGATTTTTACTAATTATTGTTCCCTCTTATTTTTTGCCTTTATTTCCCCTTCCCCGCAGGTGTTTATTGTAATAGCGTTGGACATTTAAACTACTTTACTTTTCTGCCGTGGTTAGTAATCTTAGGGAGTGCAAGCCTTGAACTGAATTAGATCACTAATTATATGATAAAATATCTGAATTAACCACCTGATTGTGCCACACACACACCTTTAGGGTAATCCCTCTGGTTGCCTTGTTGACTTATTACTGTTGCCTTGTTGCCTTATTGATCATGTCTTAAAATAGTCAAGTCCCTCGATTCCGAGGATACCTAAAGCAAATGTTGCCTTAAAGTTATTGAAACTCCCTCGAAGTTGCCTTTGTAAAATGTGATAATTGTCCCAATTGCTAAGGTATCCTCGCATGATGCCTAAAAGATTAAATGACTATTATATTCTTCCCTTAGACTACCTACCCTCTTTATGGCAGGGATAGTCTTATGGCGAACGATAATTTCGATGACCCTTCAAAATCCAACAAAAGGACTTCCTACCCTCTTATGGTATGGATAGCCCTGAAAAGCTAAAAGAACATTTTTTATAACTTAAGGGTAATTGCTTTTTAATTGCTTGCTCTTCTTCAAATTCAAATTCAAAACTCTTTTCCCACTCTTTTTTCAAATCAAATTCAAAAAGACTACGCTTATTTACAAACTAAAGTTCTTCTTCAAAATCTTTTCTTATTCATATTACAAACATTTTTGAAAACAAAGTGAGCTAAGAAATTAAGAGCCCATGGAAAACCATGGATGCAAAGGGTGCCTTACACCTTCCCTTTGTATAAATTACACCCCGAACTCAAAAAAATCTTTTTAAAAGGTCTTTTCCTGTTCTTTTAGCCTTTCTATATATTGGATAAAATAAAAGTCGGTGGCGACTCTTGCTTACCGCGACATTTCTCTAAAAGTTAGTTCACCGTATTACACAATGTAAGCCTGGAAAGCTTTCGGGGTCATGATCTAGTGGCCATCCTCCCATGTCCTCTGATTTGCAGTTGAAACTTATACATAGCATCCTGCAAAGACACAAATTCCATGTGATTGGACTCATTCCGATCTCAAGTATAAGTGCAAGTTGCTCTATCCTTTGGATCCTAATCATCGAATCCAAGGGTTGGTGAGGCTGGAGGAGGAGGGGGGACTTGTTGAAGTTTTCCCAACGCTTCTGCTATTTTTTCCTATGCAGTACTTGGAAACATAAACATCGTTAATATTTGTAGCAATAGTCTCGTGTATTTTTCTTATGATAACCATTTAGGAAGCAATCCATAATCCCATTATGAGGTAGGGAAACACCAACGGACAACTTGGTTTGGATCTAAGTTTACGACCATTTTTAGCAACCATCTTAAGCTCATTTGCAATCACCCTTGCTATATCCATTTGCCTATTTCTTAGAATGAAGTACAATATATAGGATGTTTCTAAAGGTATGGAGGAGAGGTGACTTCTCAATTTAATATTGTGAAAGATCAAGAGATAGATTATTTGGCTAGTGGACTTCATGTCTTCTCTCAAATACCAAACATGAAATCTTTATGCATTGAGCTAAACATTGCATCCTTCCAATAAAATAGATCTAGAAATCATGTCAATGTCCAAATGGTGGTTGAGGTGTCTAGTGAATTCACAATGCTCACCCTCTTTCAAAGTAAAAGGATTTCCAAAGTATTCGTTGATTATGTTCCTTCCTCGCACCATGATTGTGAATTTGAAAGGCTCTTCATGAAATGGAAGATCATTTGCATATAACTCTCGGATCACATTATAGTTGAGATAGCTAAGAGGTTCAACCAACTTTTCTCACTTTCTTGTTGCAATTATTTGTGCCACCTCCCCGAGTTTCCCTTCTTGATTGATCTCAAACTTCCTCTTAGACCAAATCTTCTGTTTTGATAACTCCCAAAACCTTGCCTCTTGGTCAGAACCTAGGAATCTTTCTGAATCATGTTGCCTTGGTTGTCTTGAGGTAATGCCAGTTGCCTTTTGTTTCTTAGATGCAGTGGAAGTTTTCAAAGCCATTCCTACAATAAAGCAAACATGTCCATTAATCAAGCAAAAAATCAAAACATGTTACTATGTTATAGCATAATTAAAAGGCTTCAAAAAAATGCATCAAGTGATTAAATAAATAGGTTGTTTCAAAGAGGTGGAAAAAAATTTTAATTGACTCCCTCTTATGCTCTCCTGACTATCTTGCAGCGAGACTCGCTAAGTCTCGCCTAGCGAGACACCCCATAAATTGTTGGTTGCAGAGCTCAATAGCACACACCCAGAGTTACAAACATGTCTTTAGGGATGTGATAGCATGTTTCTGTCAGAAAACGCATACCCTAATACTAAACTAACTGCAAATAGTGTAAATCTTTTGGATTTTTTATTCAAACATTCACAAAAATAGTGTAAACCTTATCAAAATATAGTTAGCAATACACACATGTCTTGAACAATGTAAAAAATGAATGATGCACGTTATATTTTCTGCAAGTGAGAGTTTTGGACATTGGGTGCTCTGAACCATGAAAAGGATAGTGGAGGCTAGGGTTTTTTCTTGAGTGAGGGAAAATGAGTAGAAAGTGGAGAATTGAAAAGTGTTTTGGTGTTTTTAGTGAAAAATGAGTGTCAAAGTAAAAGTTTAGTAGTGGTAGTTACTGAGTGGTAAGTGGAATTAAAAGCATTTTTGTTGATTAGACTATGTACAATGGTTTAGTTATTCAACGCCCTACTTTTTCACTTTTTACGTTCCACATCATCTTCTCTCTCTTCCACCTCATCATTCAACACACATTCAAATTTTATTAACTACAATGGTTTTGTTTAATAAAATTCAACACCCTACCCCACTACTTTTATTTCTTATTCTTATTTTCTTTTATATATTTGTTTTTATGATTATATATTTCTACATCTCAATTATCAATTGAAACTAAATTAAAATAATTAAGATTTAAATATTTTATTTTAATTTTTTTCAAATTTAGTAATTTATTTAATTTTTTTTCTTCCAATTTTATATTTTTAATTTTTTTCTTGCAAGTAATAAATAAGAGATGTAGAAATAGTTATTATTAAAACAGATAAAATTACAAAAAAAAAAACTAAATATAATACAATATACTAAACACACAACACACTTAAAATGAAATACACATAATTTAATTAGTACAATAGACTCAGCTCACAAATAATTTATTTAATCATGAAACATTCCATTGTAGTGAGTAATATATAATCATAAATAGAGACTTGTTTCATTTTGGTTGGAAGATTGATTTTGAAATATATAGTTGTTGAAATTTGGGTAGTTGAAAGGATAATTAGTAGAATTTTGGGTGGTAAAAGGATTATTGTTGGGATCCATTTCACTACAAAGATGTCTAGAGCTACAAACAAGAATTTTTTTAAGGCTAAATAGAAAAAATTGAGAGAAAAAAAGTAAATTTTTTGTGTGTGTCCAAATCAAATGAAACAAGTCTCTATTTATAGACAAAAAAATGATGAATTTTGGTGAAAATAAAAATAAATAAAAAATTGATTTACTAAAAAATAATTTACATTAAATAATTATTATGAAATAAAAATCTAAACATACACAACAACCAATAATATTTTGTCACATACTTTAGGTGGTCCCCACTCTTTTCTTATTCAACATGTTGAAAGTATTCAACACCGATTAATCCATATCACATTAAACACATGATTCAACACACCATTGTAGCTATTCAACTATTGAATAAATTATTCAACACCCCCATTGTAAATGGTCTTATTCAATTCTTACCTGGCGAGCCAGGGCGAGCGAAAGCGAGAAATGTACCAAAAATCTCGCCATGCAAAGAAAAGGTTCGTTAGGTGAGCACATCATAATGCAGTTTTTCTGCACCATTTCTCATGTGTATCTTTTATGATATTTTATCCACTCTTTCTAAACCTACTATGCAAGAACACTTAAAACACTTACAAAATTGGGTTGCCTCCCAGCAATCGCTTGTTTAACATTGTTAGCTCTACGCCTATTCTTTGAAATCAAGGACCATTTAGTGGAATCGTTGTGATGAACAGATCAAATTCACCACCAATATAGAGCTTTAATCTTTGGCCATTGAAAGTCCAGCTCGCCTTTGGAACTGGATCCTCTAATTTAACTGCACTAAAGGGTTTCAAGGCTTTCATTTTGAATGGCCCCCACCATTTGGATTTCAACTTTCCAAGAAACAGTTTAAGCCTTGAATTAAATAACAACACCATTTGTCCTGGTTTAGAATATCAGTTAAAGATCCTCTTATCATGATAATTCTTGATTCTTTGCTTGTAAAGTTTGGAAGATTCATAGGCTTGGAGTCTCATTTCATTTAATTCATGTAATTGCAATTTTCTCTTTGCTCCAGCTTGATTTTGATTAAAATTAAAGAATTTCAATGTTCAATATGCCTTATGTTCCAATTATACTAGAAGGTGGTAAGCTTTACCATACACCATGTGGAAGGGTACGAGACCTATTTGTGATTTATATGTTGTACGGTAAGCCCATAATGCTTCATCTAATTTCAGAGACAAATCCTTCTTAGAAGTTGAAAATGTCTTTCAAGGATCTTTTGTATTTCTCTGTTAGAAAACTCTGTTTGCCTGTTGGTTTGTGGGTGATATGGTGATGAAACCTTATGCCTGACGCCATAATGCTCAAGGGATCTAGCTAATTAAGAGTTACAAAAATGTGTCCCTCCATCAATGATCAATACCCTCGGAGTTTTGAAACAAGTGAATATATTTTTCTTGAGAAATTTGATCACTTTTTGTCGTCGGCTTTAGGTGATGCTATCACTTCCACCCACTTTGATACATAATTTATGACTACCAAGATATATTCATTTGAAAAGGATGTAGGAAATGGACCCATAAAATCTATGCCCTAACAATCAAACACTTCCACTTCGAGCATATTTTGCAATGGCATCTCATTTCGTTTGGAAATTCCACCGGTCGGTTGGCAGCTATCACATTTTTGGGCATGCTGAAGAGTATCACTAAATAAGGAAAGCCAATAAAATCCTAACTTTAAGACTTTTGTCGAAGTTATTTCGCCATTACAATGACTATCATATGGCAAATTGTGACAATGTCGTACAATGCTCGTTGCTTCTTCCCTCGTCACACATCTTCTCAAAATATTATCCGCCCTAAGTATGAACAAATACGAATTGTCCCAAACTTACTAATTAGCATCACATAGGAACTTCTTCTGTTGTCAATTGAGATCTTCAAGGATTAAACTGGTTGCTTTGTAATTTTCTAGGTCAGCAGTACTCACAAGCCTAGACAAATGATATGCTTCTAAGTTTTCTGTTCCTTTTTTTTTCTCAGATTTCTAAATCAAATTCTTGTAACATAAGCACCATCTAATGAGTCTGGGCTTTAAATCATATTTGGTGATCAAGTATTTGATGGTTGCATGGTTAGTATAACAAATATTCTTTGAACCAATGAGGTCAGATCGATTTTTTTTCAATGCATATACTATAGCAAACAACTATTTTTATGTAGTAGGATAATTCACTTGCACATCATTCAAGGCCTTTCTTATATAATGTATGGCATGGAAAAATTTGTTCTTTCTCTGCCCTAGAAATGCACCAACCGCATAATCACTCACGTCAAATATAAGTTCAAAATCGAGTATCCACTTTCCAATCAGGCGTTGTAATTATGGGTGCATTTATTAATTTTTCTTTCAAGCCTTGAAAAACAATAAACAAGCATTATCAAAATTAAAAGGCTTATCTTTGTTAAGCAGGTTGCTTAACGACTTTGCGATCTTGGAGAAATCCTTGATAAATCTCATGTAGAACCCGACATGGTTAAGAAAGCTCCGGATCCCTTTGACGTTTAATGGTAGCAGGAGTTTTTCAATCACGCCAGTTTTTTCTTTATCAAATTCAATGCCTTTAGAAAATATTTTGTGCCCAAGTACAATACCTTTGGTCACTATGAAGTTGCACTTCTTCCAGTTCAACACCAGATTTGTTTCCATGCACCACTTTAGTACGGTGTCCAAGTTCTTCAAACATAAATCAAATGAGGCTCTAAATACATAGAAGTTGTCCATGAAGACTTCAATGCACTTTTCAATTATATCATAAAATATGGTTTGCATACATCATTGAAATGTTATCGGTTTTATTACATAATCCGAGCGACACCTATCTATATGCAAAGACGCCAAATAGACATGTGAAAGTAGCTTTCTCATTATCTTCTAGATTGATGGTAATTTGATTATATCATGAAGAGCCATGCAAGAAACAATAAAAGTGTTGACCTGATAATCTTTCCAACACCTGATCCATGAACGGTAACGAAAAATGATCTTTTTAGTTGCTTGATTAAGTCTTTTATAGTCGATGCATATTCTCCACCCCATAACAGTTATTGTTGGAATCTATTCATTTTTGTCATTTGTAACCATCGCCGTGCCTCATTTTTTTGGAACCACCTAGACGAGACTCACCCAGGCGTTGTCTAATATTGGATAAATCATACTGGCTTCTAGCAGTTTCACCACCTATTTTCTTATTAAAATTTTGATAAGTTATCATGTCAATTAATTTCTAGAGGATGCAACATGCTAATTGATCGTACCTGATCAGAAGGATCGTCCAAGCCTGCTCGGAAGTTGGATCTTTGTGAAGTAAAGGGGGGTGTACCTGAAAGGTACTCTGATGCCAAAGTAAGAAAATGAGCAAAGGAGTGCAAGTACGAGCTAAAGGTTAGAAGAGATTGAATACCTGACCCTCTAGTGAAAGAGGGTATTTATAGCCCCCAGCGCTGGGTCATGATCTCTCTATTGGGCTGGATTTCCAGGCCCAACTAGGAGACTGCCAGGTTTCCTGGGCGGAAATATCGGAGGTGCGTGAGTGCCCTCTGTCCTGGTTAACTGCTCCGAAGTTGAAGGGAGACGCGGTCTTTTAGGGACCACGTGGACTCCGCATTATTCGGGGGGTTGGATATGAAGGAGCAGGGTCATCGGCGTGAGGATGCTCGCGGGGAGCACCCGTGTCGGGCGCCAGGCAGCTCGCGGGGAGCATTAAGCCGGGCAAAGTGTAGACGAGCAGGCTTTGCTCTTTATGGGCCATGAGATAATTTGGACCCTCAAGGTTAAGTGGGCCGAAAATAGATTGGGCCGAATCTTGGCCCAGTCCAGAACAGGAGCCCCCCAAGTCGGAGTTTCGAGGGAGGTGCTTCGAGTTTGCCAATGCTCATCCCATATGTCGTTGGTCCTCGTCTACTGATGGTGCTCGGGTCTTGCGTTCATGGGGGAAGATGAGAGACCGCGCGTGATCAACATTCGCTGACGTGGCATAGCATAATGATTGCCTAGGGGTAGATGGCGGCGCCTAGGGGGATGGTGTCAGCCGACACGACGTTTCACATTCCGGGCATTTTTCCTATAAAAAGGGTCAGACCTTCTCGTTTGGGGTTTTTCGCTCTCCGTTTGCGTGCTCGACATCTAGGTTAAATTTCCAGATCTATATCCTTCGTCAACGCCCTTTGAAGAATCAAGCGCAAGATTTGCTGAAGTCATGTCACAATCAGGTACTACTGGGCTTTAACTCTTGATTTCGAATGCGTATCTTTGCTTTCAGGGGATTCGCAAGTTGCGTCCCCGCTGGTTTTATTTTCTAACTCGACAGTTTCTCTCCGTGAGATTCAAGAGCCATAACTGTCTCCTTGGGTTATCCAAGCGATGCCCGGGAGAGGTTAATAGTGTAGTTGATTTTTCCGTTACCGCCCGGTGCCTTCATGATTTGGCTCGTCAAACCCATGAGTTTGGCCGGCGCACTCATGCTTTCCATCGGCTCATTCATAAATATGTTCGACGCGTTTAAGGATTCTGTCGATCATGCTGGGTAGGACTCGAGCGTGTATATTTTGTTTAATTTTTGCTAAGTTTGATGGGGTGATTCCTCGGCTAGCAACCAAGTGTATCTTTGACGAGGGGTTTAGCCGGGGGCTTCGGCGCCTGCTGCTCTACCCTTTCACTTGCATCGTGGTGGAAGGGTGGATTTGATGAACCGTCAGATTCACTTTTTCCTTCTGCATGCAGGTGAATCGAATTTAGGGTCTCGCTCGGGGTCCAACTCGTCGGCAAGCTCAGAATCTAGCTCGTGGGCTAGTTCGCAGGATACAGCTGCGAGCATTTCCGACGTTGAGGTGATTGAGGTCGACAGTTCTCATCTTGCTGCCATAGAGGAGGGGGAAGAACAAGAGGGTTCCCTCGGTTCTGGCGCCGAGGAAGGAGTTCCGTCGACCCCACTCTTTGACTATGACTGGACAACAACATCGATTGGGTGGCCAACGAGCCTCTGACTGTGGTTTCTCGGTACACCGAATCTCTAAACGGGGCCTTTAGGGAGGTCAAAGATCGGGGGCCCAACGACCCTCTAAATTTCCAAGTTGGGTATCCGTCCAAAAATGATCGGATCTGTTCTCGTTTTGTCGGGGATAGCTTTGTGATGTACGAGCATGTGTTTAAGGAGCTAGGGTTCAGTCTTCCTTTCACCAGTTTCCAGATTGCCTTGTTGGCCAATCTCAGATTTGGCTCCGTCTCAGTTACATCCGAACGCCTTTGCCTTCATGCGTGCTTTCGAAGTTGTTTGTGACTATCTGGGGATCGGGGCTACTATTTCCCTGTTCGGCCGTTGCTTTCGCGTTCAGAGGCAGTCGACCGGTGGGCGATTTAGTTGGGTCTCCTTTAAGAATGCCGACTATAAACTTTTCCAGATTTGCGTTGACTCGGTGAAGGATTTCAAAGATCGGTATTTCATTGTCCGTCTACAAAGTCGGGCAGCGTATACTTCGTTGGCTCAGATGGTGACGATCCGTGACGAGTATGGGAGGCCCGAGCGGGACGAGAATGGCGAGGTTAGGACCAAGCTTTGTAGCGTGTTCTCTTTCTTCTGGTGGAGGGGCCATTTCGATCTTCCTCCTAAGAGCTATGCTTGCGATGATGCGGATTTGGACGAGTAGGAGACGATGTCTTACGCGGTCTTGTGCAAGTATGTAGACAGCTTCTCACTGACCCAGTGGGTGACGAGGAGCGGTGAGCCCGTATTGGACGAGGATGGTGTAGCGAAAGTTGAGGCGCAGGCCATTAACACGAAAGCTCATCTGTCTTGCAGGGCGCTCGAGGAGACTAGAGCGCTGCTAGGTGGTTTTTAGTAGGGGTGGCAAACGGGCATTCTCGCCCCGTTTAGGCCTGCTCTACAAAAGCCCGCGAAAAAACGGGGCGGGCGGGCTTTTATAAGAGTGCGGGTCTAAAACCTTGCCCCGCCCCGCAAAAAGTGAGGGCGGGGCAAGGAAAGCCCGCGGGCATTCGGCTTTTTAGGCCTAAAAATAGTAAAATTCTATGAAAAACAAATGTCCGCAAAAGCCCACAAAAAACGGGGCGGGGCGGGGCAGACACATTAAAGAGAGCGGGCCTACAACCTTGCCCCGCCCCGCGAAAAAGTGCGGGTAAAACGAACTTTCCCCGCGGGCCGGGACCGTTTTGCCACCCCTAGTTTTTAGGATATTTCTTTCTTGTTCTTCTTCAGTAACGCCCTTTGCTAACCTGTTTGTTTGTTTTTCAAATGCCATGCCGTTGAAGGATGAGAAGCTTCTGAAGATAACCCAAGATGCCAAGAGGGTCCGGGCAAAGAACAAGAGCCGGTCAACTACCTCTGAGACTTATTGTTATGAATTTTTTATTTTATCAATCCTCTAATGAGTCTTCATTAATTTTGGCCTAAGTTAATTATTCAATCATGGTTGAACATTCATTCTAATAATTAACTTCTAATTAGTAACTTCTAACTTCTAACTTTACTTTTATTCTTCTTTTATTATTTTATGCCTTATTTTACCTTATGCTTTATTTCCACCTATAACATTCATTCTCATATTTTTGCTTATGTTACCTTTTTCTATTTGTCCATTTGGACTTTTTATTTTGTTCTTAAGACATTAATAATCAACTTGAACATTAAAAGACTTAAGGCTCTATTAGGATTATGGTTACTATCCCTTGGCATTTCGGAGTTTTTGACCTCTTGTACTTAGCATCAGGAGACTTGATACCTTGAGACCTATGGACCTTGTTTTATCTTATTTGTTATGCTTGTCTGAAGTCATTGGAGTTTACTCCAAGGAATTGCGATTTTTTTTTGTATGTGGGTGTCATGTTTGATATGAAAAGCTTTGTATGTTTATTTGAGTCAATTTCATCTGAGGCAAAAAAACCAAGATTTGAGAGGTTGTGCTTGAAAGGGGTTATTATATTGGAGCTCTAGTTACTTTGTTCAAGTACTTTGCTTGTTATGTTTTTTAGTTGAACTAAAATGATGAGAATTCTACATTGACTTCTTTATGACAAGTGTTGGCTTCTTGTTGGTTATATTGTTCTTGTCATTAGCTTTTATTTTATGCTTTAGGATTCATCTATTGTCACCTTCTTAAAATTTCAAAACTTTCTCCCTCCTTTTCAAAATTTTCTTATGTTTGCAAATTTTAAAAAAACTCTTTTGATCAAACTTTCTTTCAAATCTTTTGCCCTTCTGAGGCTTTCTTTAAATAAAAAAAAAAACCCTTTTCAAAGGATTAGGCATGAGTAATCATCAGGGTAGAGATGTAACCCCCCTATCCCCTTGATATTGATTGATATAGTTGATTCTTTTCCACTTGAAAGAGTAGGTGACATTCTTGTTGATTTATATCCAGGGGTGGAGACCTTTTTTCATTTGTGATGCAAAGAATCCACTTGTTCTCATGTTCAAGTATGGTTAGCTGAGTTTTCTCCTCTAAGATGACAAAGTGTCTCTTCATTTTTTAACAAAATTTTTGTTTTCTTTTTTAGCGAAACTACAAATGCTCTGAATTCTCCATTGTACTCAGGAGGTATGTAGGCACAAAATGCGATGTCTTGCCGAGCATAATTTTTTTTAAAAACTCACAAACTTTCTTTTGCACTCAATTCTCTTTTTACACATATTTACACAGAGGTTCATGTGGAGTACCACAGACGTGAGGGGTGCTAATGTAACACCCTGGATTTCCGCTTACCCCGCAGGGCTTCTGGCCTACCAAGCATGTCACCAGCTTAATCAATAATCCCCCCTAGGTCCGCTTATCGGCTGCCCAGGAAATATTGTTTTTGCCTCCCGCAGGAATCGAACCATGTACCTAGGGGTTAAGTACATATTCATAGCAAATCCTGCTACCACTTGACCATATGGTCAATTGGTAGCAGGAATTGCTATGAATATGTACTTAACCCCTAGGTACATGGTTCGATTCCTGCGGAAGGCAAAAACAATATTTCCTGGGCAGCCGATAAGCGGACCTGGGGGGGATTATTGATTAAGCTGGTGACATGCTTGGTAGGCCGGAAGCCCTGCGGGGTAAGCGGAAATCCAGGGTGTTACATTAAAAGGCGCATTTTTTAATGTAACACCCCGATATCCGCTGTACGCATCAACCGTGTCGGCCAACCGAGCATGTTACCGGCTTAATCAATAATCCCCCTTAGGTCCGCTTATCGGCTGCCCAGGAAATATTGTTTTTGCCTCCCGCAGGAATCGAACCATGTACCTAGGGGTTAAGTACATATTCATAGCAATTCCTGCTACCAATTGAGATGCGTGCAGCGGATATCGGGGTGTTACAGCTAACACATTCCCCTTACATAATTAACCCCCATACCCTAGATATCTGTTTAGTTTTTGTTAGTTTTGATTTGAAAAACTTCTTTGAGTTTATTTCACTTTTTTCCCATTTCCTTTGAAAACAATAAAACACGGTGGCGACTTTCACTAAAATAATGAGTCAACTCAATCAAATGACTTTGGTCTCAATTTTCCCCCACTGCATAAACAGTGTAATATTCTGGGTAAAAAATATACTTTGTAAACAAATTAATTTATTAATATTTTGTGTAAACAATGTACCGAGTCAAAAGAAAACTATCTTACCCCTAGGTTTTAGACAAAAACCGAGAGGTATGATGCATTAGTTTTAAAAATAATAAAAATGCAGATGTTGGAGTTCGAACCCATGTGCATATAACTTAAGCCCTCGATTTTATATTAACTGAGGGGTAAAGTGGAAGATTTTCATTACACCATTCGTTACTTTGCTTCTGTAGCCGAGGTTAAATGCATTTAGCGTTCGAAGTAAAACATGTTATTTGTAGTAGTGTAGATAACTAAATGAATTAGTCTAACGCCAAATAAGGTGCAACAAGTATCATATAATTTAATTTCAATTCTCGGTCTCATTGAGTGTGTTTATATTACTCCTATCCTTCCATTTAATTATATATTTTCTATAGTTTCGAGGGGATTCATGCAACAAAAATAAAATCAACATGTAATCATTTAATTTATTTAAAATAGAAACAAAGAACAACCTCCTTAAACATCAATAAAACATAGATAATATGAATTGCGTTCATTCATTCATGAGTTCCTATCACCATTAACGGGAGTGTCCACTTTACCGTCGGTGTCTCCATCATTATCATCACAATTATCTTTTGTGATAGTGCTACAATGGTTAAACTTGAGGCCCAGATTAGTTTTATCGGGCTCCACAGTAGGTACCATTGTACTGTTCAAAAAAGTACAAGTGTGTGTGTGTGTGTGTTCCTCTTGCTAGGACAAAGAGACTTAGAGGCCTAAGTAGGCATATCAAACGTTTGAGGGTGATGGCTAGCTCCTGGTGGCGAGTATCCCTGTACGATGGTTTTTGAGGCTGTTTAAGAGACCAACTCAGGTGAGGTGAAAGCTTCTATTGTTGGCGGGTGCAGCTATGTCCCAGGTAGGCGGTTGGAGTGATGTTGTTAAGGTTACTCATAGTGGAGTGCTTCTCTGAGTAGTGTTTGAATGAGTGTACGTAAATAAGTAAGTTCTACTTGATAGTTGTCTTTTCTCCTCTTGGGGAGAGGTATTTATATATCTCTCTTGGGCCTGAATTGTAAAGTTAGTGGACGATTATGCTCCACTTTCCTGATTAAGGAAGTGGTCAAGGGAAGAGTTAGTCTTCCTAGAATCATGGAGGAGGTGGTTCCCTGGAAAGAAAAAAAAAGATAATTATTTAATAGTTCATAAACATTTGAAAAATAATCATGCATATCACTTTAATTGATAATGTTTTTTAATCTCATTTTTTAAATTTTTTATCATATTAACTTTATTTATTTATTCAATGATGGATTTTTTTGTAAACCGTTGTAAAATAGTCATCAACACAAAGTCAATGAATAATATTTGTCCTTCTTCATTTAAAAAAATACGTATTTTAACTAATTTTTATTCTTTTCATCATATTAATTTTTATTAAAGAACATTAATGATATTTTGAAGGAAAAAAAGGCAAAGAATACAAAAAAAGATATTAAAAGAAAAAATCCATTCCATTTAAACAAAATACTAGTACTCCGGAAGGTGTTTTATTTAAATTATGTTGGTAAATTGGCGTGCATTCAGTATTAAATGTGTAAAAAGTCCTTAAAAACACTCCTTCCAATCCAATTCAGCGTGTTAACGTAGCATTACAACAGATGCAGAGGGAAGGTGAGGCCATAGTGAGAAGATTGATTTGATTTGACTTGATTTGACGGGAGGAAGAAAACTGACGCCATGAAATGAAATGATGAGGTGGGCACGCCTAATATAGAACCTCACCGCTGCCTTCATTCATTGCGGTCTTTGCCAAATCTAATGCAAGCCAAACGGTAGCTGCAATTGCTATGCCCTACCCAATGCTATGGCCTAATAGTACTATGCAATGCATTTTCCAAATTCTAGTAATCCCCCGCCCCACCTACACCATTCTTGGATACGGGGATGCATTAATTAAGAGGTAAATTACAGAGACTCGCAGGGGAAAAAAATTACGTATGATATTTTATTCACTTCTATACACGGATGGTGTAATCAACTTTTTTACATCATAAATACAGTTCCCTAAGAACATCAATTAAATTTTATCATTAAATAATGTTATTTTACTATAATCTTTAAAATATTAAATATACATAATTTTTAAGATGAATAGTCTGCATATACTCTACATCAAATACACAAGTTAGTATTAACAATTTTTAGTAACATTTGTAATTTAATGTGAATAGTCTATATATACAGAATTTTTAAGATGAATAGTATACATCAAATACACAAGTTAGTATTAACAATTTTTAATAACATGTAAAAAATTTTTTTACCCTGGCAATATTCAAACTACTAATTAGCAAAAACTGATGAATAATTATTTTAAATCTTAGCCCAAATTTTTTTGTAAAATTGAGACACCCACTAGTTTTGTGTATCAAGTAACTTGCATTTTTCAAATTGAATTTTTAATTCAAATTTATAAAATTGATTGGTAAGGGAAAGAATACACTTATATAAATTTTTTAAATTATATCCGTTACAAAAGACTTTGAGATTTTTCCAAAATCATTTATTATAAATTTACATGCATAAAAGAATGGAGTATTTAACACTAGCTCATAGTGGATCTGTATCATTAGTTACATCAACGCTTGAGTGAATTCATGACGAATATAATAAAAGTGGAGATTAAAGATTGTACGCTGCTCTCAACGTATGAGCTAATTTTATATATTGGATCAAGCATAGTGAATTTGAGATGGGTTGCACCTTAATCATGTGGGTCATTGTCCAGTTCAAAGTAATTATTTTCAGGGCTTTGTCGGACACTGAAAGAGTCCGAGGAAGCCTTAATTATCATTGACCGGCCTCCTTGACATGGTCCAGGGTGAAATGAAAGTGAAATGTTTAAAATCAATTTGAAAAAGTACTAGGGACAATGGAATATAATGTTTTTTTGTCCTAAGAACACTTCGATACCTATACCTGCTCCCAGCACGTCAGACTAGCTAAACATACTAGGGAATGATTTTCTTATCTAAGATACTTTAGTACGTTTATTACATCCATTTTTGCGTGGACAGATGTGTTAACTACTTTTGGATAGATGTCTCACATTTGATCTGGACCGTTAATATTTGATTTATTTTCTTTAAAAATTAAGTTTTTCCCTCGGGTCTTCATTTTGCTTAACACAAATGCATGGGTTAAATATAGTTGTGACTTAGAAAATTGAATTTCTTAAGGCTATGTTTGGGAGTTTGGAGGGGAAGGGAGGGGAGGGCTTTGAAAAATAGAAAGAATTGGGTAAAAAGGCTAAAAAGATTTTGGGTAGGAGGATTTTGGAGGGTTTGAGTTTATTCATAACATCAAAAACCCCATAAAATGGGGGAACTCAAAAATTGTATTGTAGAAGGGTTTTGGAGGGTTTTGAAGGGCTTACATAAATTTTCCAAATATCTTTTAGGTTGTTATAGTATTATGAAAATTAAAAATTTATTAATTATAATGACTCTTTTATCATTCTAAACAAAATCATTTTTTTTTTAAAATGTCAAATAATTTCCTATATTTTTTTAAAATTTCATTTTTGGAAGCCTTCCCCTCCCCTCCCCTCCAAACTCCCAAACATAGCCTAAAAGTTCGAGTCACGGTATTCTACATACTTGCCAAATTAGTTTTCAAACTTGAAAGTTAAATGATGTTCTATTAAAATCCCTCAATTGTGATTTTCTTTCTTCAAGCAGATTCAGTAAAGAAGAAATGTTGTCCCTTAACTATGAATTTCTTACTCCTCCAAATGGTTCTAAATACAAATTATTTCGAGTGTTTGAACTACTAGAATAAGAAATACATAAAAATAAAACATAACGATATAGAGATACAAATGAAAACAATTTTTTGATTAATTGCATTTACATATCTATAAATGCAATATTTATAGGAAAACAATAGTCATACCGATCAAAATATCATGTCCTATAGAATTTAGCTTTGTTCGACTAACTACGCAAGCATTGCATGATTTTTCCTCTATTGGGACTATATGGCTCTCCCCTCGATCGACTTATTCTTTCACCCTCCATGAAATTTTATGTTTCTTCAAGCCACACATGCACTACTTTCTCAGAATGTGATTTTGTATCAATAATTTTATTTGGTGACACTACAAGTAA
This sequence comes from Vicia villosa, assembly GCF_029867415.1. NCBI lineage: Eukaryota > Viridiplantae > Streptophyta > Magnoliopsida > Fabales > Fabaceae > Vicia > Vicia villosa. The sequence continues at coordinate 443,066 of NW_026704940.1, forward strand.
AGAACACACTTATAAAATGTTAAATTATCATGTTCTAACTAGTCTTGACTAAGCGCAACGCCTTTTCGACTCTTATAAATTTTAGTAGAAAAAATATTTGATTTATTTATATTCGATTGCCTTTGTAATTGTTTAACTATTTTGACTGAAAAAAACACCACACGGCTATAAAATCGACTAATTGTCGATTTTAGCTAATAATCACTTATTTTTAAATATAAACAATGACAATTTATTTTTACATTAGGGATTAAAATAATGTGAACACTCTGGTATCTTTGAATTTGGTTGGGTACCAGTACCTTCTTCAAATCAAATAAAAATATTCAATGCCACATATTTTTTAATATTATTTTACTTTAAAAAAATTAAAATTTTAAATCAATTAACATTAAAAGTACTGGTTCCATTAGCCTCTGTCAGGCTGCCTTTGTCCTTGGACAACATATTCACAACCATATCATGCTAGCTTATGAGCTCATCAAGGGTTATGGTAGAAAACATGGGACCCCTACTAGGTGCATGATGCAACTTGATCTCCAAAAAGTCTATGATATGGTGGATTGGAAGGCTCTCAAGTGTCGTGATGGAGATGGGATTCCCTAGTAGGTTTATTGACTGGATTATGGCTAATGTCACTACTGTTTCCTATGTCTTCAATGTGAATGGTGTTTTGACTCAGTCTATGAAAGCTTGCAGAGGTATTAGGCAAGGGGATCCCATATCCCCCTTGCTTTTTGTGGTGATGATGGAGTATTTAAACAAGCTTCTAGTTAAAATGCTCAAGGATCACAAGTTTAAATTTCATGCTAAGCGTGAGAAGTTGGGTCTGACCAATCTCACCTTTGTAGATGACACTGTTATTTTGCAGGGGGGACACAACATCCGTAAACATGATGCTCACTACTGTTAATTTCTTCTCCATGTCTACAGATCTAATTATGAATCCTCAGAAGTGTAAATTGTTTTTTTGGAGGTGTGAATGATGTTACCAAAGTTGCCACCAAGGAGATCACCAAGATTTGATGAAGGACAACTGCCAATCAAGTACCTTGGTGTTCCTTTGACTAGTAAAAGATTGACTATTAGCCACTACCTTCTCCTCATTGAGGAGATTGTTGAGAGAATTAGGCATTGGACTTCTAGGCTCCTCAGCTACGTTGGTAGAGTTCAGCTCATTCAGTGTGTTGCCTTTGCAATAGCTCAATATTGGCTCCAATGTTTCCCCCTGCCCAAGTTTGTGCTGAATAAAATTGACTATATGTAGGATTTTTCTGTGGACAGGTAAACGAGACAAGAGCAGAAAAAGTCCCATTGCTTGGCAATGTGTTTGCAAGCCTAGATGCAGTGGTGGTCTCAACATTATAAATCTCACTATTTGGAACCTTGTTACTATTTCTAAGTGTCTATGGAATATCTATAGGAAGGCTGACAACTTATGGGTTCTATGGATCCATATGTATTATCTGAAGGGTAATCTTGTTATGGCTGATCTGAATAGCAATATGTGATCTTGGGTTTTTCAAAGCATTATGAAACAGCGAGACAACATCATTCATATACAGCAACTATGGGACAAAATGGTTAGCACCCAAAAATTCTCCATGAAGCAAATCTACGACTGTCTTGTTGATAGTGTTACTAAAGTGCCTTGGAGACACCTGATGCACCACAATCATGCTAGGCCGTGTGTTCTGATAAGTTTGTGGATGCTTTGCCATGGTAGATTACCTACTAAGGATCGTCTTTGTCGTTTTGGTATGATCCATGATACCATTTACAGTCTGTGTACGAATGCTACTGAAACTATGCAACATATCTTTTTTGAGTGCACTGTCACCTATGAAATATGGAGTCACATCCTGAACTGGATCGAGCTAACCCACACTCCTGGTGTTTGGCAAGCTGAGTTGAGGTGGGTAATTGATACTGAAGGATAGAAAAACACTTAGAAAGGGGGGTTTGAATAAGTGTAGCTTTAAAAACTTGACAGATAAAAATAAATTGCACAGTTATTTTTATCCTGGTTCGTTGTTAACTAAACTACTCCAGTCCACCCCCGCAGAGATGATTTACCTCAACTGAGGATTTAATCCACTAATCGCACGGATTACAATGGTTTTCCACTTAGTCCGCAACTAAGTCTTCCAGAGTCTTCTGATCACACACTGATCACTCCAGGAACAACTGCTTAGATACCCTCTAAGACTTTTCTAGAGTCTACTGATCAACACGATCACTCTAGTTACAATCTGCTTAGTTCACTCCTAAGACTTCCTAGAGTATTCTGATCAACACGATCACTCTAGTTCCTTACAACTTAATGTAATCAATTCTAAGAGTATTACAAATGCTTCTTAAAAGCGATAATCACAACTGTGATATTTCTCTTAATCGTTTAAGCTTAATCTCACTAATATATTACAAAAGCAATGTAGTGAGCTTTGATGAAGATGAAGATTCTGAGCTTTGGATTTGAACAGAGTTTCAGCAAGTTAATTTGAATTATATTGTTCAGGATCGTTAACCTTGCTTCTCATCAGAACTTCATATTTATAGGCGTTGAGAAGATGACCGTTGAATGCATTTAATGCTTTGCGTGTTCCGTACAGCATCGCATTTAATGTTATACGCTTTTGTCAACTACCTCGAGCCTTGTTCACGCTGTGTCTACTGACGTAGCCTTTAATAGCTTTTAACGTTCCTTTTGTCAGTCAGCGTAGCTTGCCACTTGTACTTCCTTCTGATCTGATGTTTGTGAATACAACGTTTGAATATCATCAGAGTCAAACAGCTTGGTGCATAGCATCTTCTGATCTTCTGACCTTGAAGTGCTTCTGAGCGTGATACCATCTTCTGAACTTCAGTGCTTCTGATCTCATGTTCTTCTGATGCTTTCATAGACCCATGTTCTGATTCTGCTTCGACCATCTTCTGATGTCTTGCCAGACCATGTTCTGATGTTGCATGCTGAACCCTTGAGACAAAGCTTCTGAGCGCTGAATTATGCGTACTCTATATATATATTTCCTGAAAGGGAAATTGCATTGGATTAGAGTACCATGTTATCTTAAGCAAAATTCATATTATTGTTATCATCAAAACTAAGATAATTGATCAGAACAAATCTTGTTCTAACAATCTCCCCCTTTTTGATGATGACAAAAACATATATAAATGATATGAATTTGCGATCAGAAAGAACAGTTGGCAAAAGACAAATTACACAGCTATAGCATAAGCATATGAATATGTCTCCCCCTGAGATTAACAATCTCCCCCTGAGATAAATAATCTCCCCCTGAAATAAATACTCGAAGAACTTTAATAAAAGACTTCCCTGATTATTTCGGTAGAGACGATCATATAAGCTTCTTGTCTTCAGAGAATTCATAGCTTCTGACTTCTGCTTCCATAGGACAGCTTCAGAACTAGAATTTCCTTAGATCCTTAGAACACTCACAGCTTCTGATTCCTGCTTCCATCTAGGACAGCTTCAGAACTTGAATTTCTTTGATCTTCTGAACATTCACAGCTTCTGATTTCTGCTTCCATTCAGGACAGCTTCAGAACTTGAATTTCTTTGATCTTCTGAACATTCACAGCTTCTGATTTCTGCTTCCATTCAGGACAGCTTCAGAACTTGAGTTTTCTGGATCTTTAGAACATTCGCAGCTTCTGATTTCTGCTTCCCTCGGATAGCTTCAGAGCTTTGAATTTCTACCAACATCACTTCATGCTAGATTTGTATCAGAACATTGTTGAATGTACCAGAGCATCATCTGAGCATCTCTACATCCTGAAATGTTACAGAACAAAAACTAAACGACAAAAGTCAGCATGAACGAGTTAGAACATAAGATATATGTTTGAGCACATTATATGTATCAGAGCCATATAGGCTGAAATAATGTATCAGAGCAAATAATGTATCAGAGCCATAACATTATATGTATCAGAGCAAATAGAATTTTGTCAGATCAAATAGACAAATATGGATCAAATTCTATCATCAGTGCTTCTGATAGTGCTTCTGATTCATTCTTCTTTCTTGCTTCTGATCTCTGAAGCTTGACAGCACTTGGCTTGCATCAGTTTCCATGGTTTTGCTTCTTGTGTTTGCTTTTTGCTTGAAGATTCTCTTCACTTCTTTATACCTGCAAAACACTTAAACCATGTAGAACTTGCAGTTCTTGTTAGTGAATGTGTGGGAGCTTTACCCAGCAACTGATAGATTAATCAAATCATTTATCATTTATCTTCTCCCCCTTTTTGTCATAACATCAAAAAGAATATTTCAAAAGATTCAGATGCATAAAACGACAAATAAAATCACTGGAATGTAAATCAAAGAAACTTTTTCATTGATGAAGAAATGCAAAGAGATAGAGAGAGATGAGAGGGAAAGAGAAGAGTTTGAAGAGTATTTAAAAGAAAATAAAATGAAACGCATGATGAATAGCATTTAATGTTACGTGACGTGAGGAGAGATGATAAAGACAAATGAGGTGACTAGCACAGTTACCTATGGTCGGTGTCCCTTCAACTGCACGCACGTTTATCCATGAATAGTAACGACAGGTTTACCATCCCGAGATAAAACGTAACAGCTGTTTTGCTTTAAAAGAGGTTCTGAGTCAACTTAGACACTGAAACGTTAGTAATAACCGAATCATAATTTCTAAACGATTTCAATCAGAACTTCTGATATAAAAAATAATCCATTTTCATTTCAGAAGATACTCATACATGAGAACTTCTCATCTTCCCATTCTGGGCATAAATCCATACTGATGTTTTTCAGAATGAACTTAAACCTATCTTCAGCCAGGGGTTTTGTAAAGATATCAGCCCATTGATGGTCTGTATCAACAAAGTTTAAAGATATAACACCCTTCTGAACATAGTCCCTTATGAAATGATGTTTAATCTCAATATGTTTAGCTTTTGAATGAAGAATAGGATTCTTAGATAAACATATAGCAGAAGTATTATCACAGAATATAGGAATGTTACTCTCAAATATCTGATAATCTTCTAACTGACTCTTCATCCAGAGCATCTGTGTACTACAACCAGCAGCAGCGACATATTCTGCTTCTGTTGTTGATAGAGCAATAGTTGCTTGCTTCTTGCTATACCAAGAGATCAAATGACTTCCAAGAAACTGGCAACTTCCTGAAGTACTTTTTCTTTCAATTCTGTCTCCAGCATAATCAGCATCGCAGAATCCTACTAAGTTGTATTCTTTAGATTTTCTGTAAACTAAGCCAACATTAGTAGTACCTTTCAGATACCTTAGAATTCTCTTAACAGCAGTTAAATGAGATTCTCTAGGATCTGATTGGAATCTAGCACACAAACAAACACTGAACAGAATGTCAGGTCTAGAAGCAGTCAGATATAGAAGAGATCCAATCATACCTCTGTATAACTTCTGATCTACCTTCTTACTTACCTCATCCTTACCTAGGATGCATGTTGGATGCATAGGAGTTTTGGCTTCTTTGCAGTCTAGAAGATTAAACTTCTTCAGAAGTTCCTTCACATACTTGGTTTGATGAACATACGTTCCTTCTGATGTTTGATTTATTTGTATTCCAAGGAAATACTTGAGTTCTCCCATCATGCTCATTTCAAACTCAGCCTGCATAGACTTAGCAAACTCCTTTCCAAGTGTAGCATTAGATGTTCCAAAAATAATATCATCTACATATATTTGACAAATTAAAATATCCCTTTTAAAGGTTTTACAAAAGAGAGTAGTGTCCACTTTTCCTCTAGTGAAACCATTATCCAGAAGGAAAGAACTTAAGCGTTCATACCAAGCTCTGGGAGCCTGTTTCAATCCATACAATGATTTCTTAAGTTTAAAAACATGATTAGGAGACATAGAGTCTTCAAAACCAGGAGGTTGATGGACATAAACTTCTTCATCTATATAACCATTTAAGAAGGCACTCTTGACATCCATCTGATAAAGAGTGATGTTATGTTGAGTGGCAAATGAAATTAATAGACGAATAGATTCTAACCTGGCCACTGGTGCAAAGGTTTCTGTATAATCAATCCCTTCTTGCTGACTATAACCCTGAGCCACCAGTCTGGCTTTGTTCCTTACCACTTCACCTTTCTCACTGAGCTTGTTTCTGAAGACCCATTTTGTACCAATTATATTGAATCCATCTGGTCTAGGAACAAGATCCCAAACATCATTCCTTGTAAACTGATTCAGTTCTTCTTGCATAGCAATTATCCAGTCTGGATCTTCTAGAGCATGATCAACAGAAGTTGGCTCGATCAAAGATACAAGAACTAATTGACAGTCTGCATTGTTCTTAAGGAATGCTCTTGTTCTGATTGGATCATCCTTCTTTCCAAGAATGACATCTTCTGAATGACCAGAGATGAGTCTGGATGATCTTCTGACAGATGGTTCTTCAGAAATACTTAGATCCTCCAGAGAAGCTGATACTTGATCTTCAGATTCTTTGCTTCTGAGAAGCTCTGCTTCTGATGCGTTGCTTCTTGGCTCAACAACTTCTGATATATCAATATCACAATCTGCAAAATTATCAAACTGCTTTGGTTTTTCAGAACCAAGCTTATCATCAAACCTGATATTGATTGATTCTTCTACAATCAATGTTTCAGTATTGTATACTCTGTAGCCTTTTGAGCGTTCAGAATATCCAAGAAGGAAACATTTTTTGAGCTTTGGAATCAAACTTACCAAGATGATCTTTAGTGTTCAGAATAAAGCATACACATCCAAAAGGATGGAAATATGAAATGTTGGGCTTTCTATTCTTCCACAATTCATAGGGAGTCTTATTTAGAATAGGTCTGATAGAGATTCTATTCTGAATATAGCATGCAGTGTTTATTGCTTCTGCCCAGAAATGCTTAGCCATATTGGTTTCATTGATCATGGTTCTGGCCATTTCTTGCAGAGTCCTATTCTTTCGTTCTACAACCCCATTTTGCTGTGGAGTTCTAGGACAAGAGAAATCATGGGCAATACCATTTTCTTTGAAGAACTCTTCAAAGGATCTGTTCTCAAATTCACCACCATGATCACTTCTGACCTTTATGATTTTACACTCTTTTTCAGATTGAATCTGAAGGCAGAAATCAAAGAACACTGAATGAGTCTCATCCTTGTGTTTCAAGAATTTTACCCATGTCCAGCGGCTATAATCATCTACGATGACTAATCCATATTTCTTCCCTCTGAAAGATGCTGTTTTGACTGGGCCAAACAGATCAATGTGCAAGAGTTCTAATGGCCTTGAGGTAGAAACAACATTCTTGGACTTGAATGCAGGTTTGGAGAACTTGCCCTTCTGACATGCTTCACAAAGAGCGTCTGATTTGAATTTCAGATTAGGGAGTCCTCTGACCAGATTCAGTTTGTTAATCTGAGAAATCTTTCTCAAACTAGCATGACCTAATCTTCTGTGCCAGACCCACTGCTCTTCAGAAACAGACATAAGACAAGTCACCTTCTGACTCATAAGATCTTGCAGATCTGTCTTATAAATGTTGTTCTTCCTCTTGCCTGTAAATAGGATTGAGCCATCCTTCTGATTTACAGCCTTGCAAGACTCTTGATTAAAGATTATATCATAACCATTGTCACTTAATTGACTGATAGATAAGAGGTTATGTGTTAATCCTTCTACAAGAAGTACATTAGAAATGGAAGGAGAGTTACCAGACTTTATAGTTCCAGAGCCAATTATCTTGCCCTTCTGATCTCCTCCAAACTTGACTTCTCCTCCAGACTTAAGCACCAGGTCTTGGAACATAGACCTTCTTCCTGTCATGTGTCGCGAGCATCCAGAGTCCAGGTACCATGACATGTTGTGCTTTGTCCTTTTTGCAGTCAAGGATATCTGCAATAGGAATAATCTTATCCTTAGGTACCCACATTTTCTTGGGTCCTTTCTTGTTAGATTTTCTCAAGTTCTGATTGAACTTGGGTTTAACATTGTAAGCAATAGGAGGAACAGCATGATAATTTTTAATGTGAGTTTCATGATATTTCCTAGGTTGTGTCACATGCTTTTTGGTGTGTGTTATGTGAAAGCTTTGAGCATGTGAAGTGTGCCTAATATCATGAGAGTGGCCATACTTGAACTGATCATACAATGGCTTGTATGTGATTATCATTTCATCAATAGGTTCAAGTTTGTATGGGGTTTCACCCTCAAAACCAATGCCTACTCTTTTGTTTCCAGACACAGCATATATCATAGAAGCTAGCTGACTTCTGCCAATACTTCTAGATAAGAACTTCCTGAAACTTAAATCATATTCTTTCAGAATATGGTTTAGACTAGGAGTGGATTTTTCTGAATCAGAAGGAGATCCAACATTATTGGATAATTTTAAAAGTTTTTCTTTTAATTCAGAATTTTCCAACTCAAGCTTCTTTGTTTCAAATTCAAATTGCTTTTTCAGCTTTTTGTATTTGAGACTAATCTGAGACTTGAGTTCCAGTAGTTCAGTTAGACCGGAAACTAACTCATCTCTAGTAAGTTCAGAAAATACCTCTTCAGAATCTGATTCTGATGTAGATTCTGATCCGTCATCTTCTGTCGCCATCAGCGCACAGTTGGCCTGCTCGTCTTCAGAATCATCTTCTGACTCATCCCAGGTTGCCATAAAACTTTTCTTCTTATGAAACTTCTTCTTGGGATTTTCCTTCTGAAGATTTGGACATTCATTCTTGTAGTGTCCAGGCTCATTGCATTCATAGCACATGACTTTCTTCTTGTCAAATCTTCTGTCATCAGAAGATTCTCCACGTTCAAATTTCTTTGAACTTCTGAAGCCTCTGAACTTCCTCTGCTTGGTCTTCCAGAGTTGATTTAGCCTTCTGGAGATTAAGGACAGTTCATCTTCTTCTTCAGATTCTGATTCTTCAGGATCTTCTTCTCTAGCCTGAAAAGCGTTAGTGCATTTCTTGATATTTGATTTTAATGCAATAGACTTACCTTTCTTTTGAGGCTCATTTGCGTCCAGCTCTATTTCATGACTTCTCAAGGCACTGATAAGCTCTTCCAGAGAAACTTCATTCAGATTCTTCGCAATTTTGAATGCTGTTACCATAGGACCCCATCTTCTGGGTAAGCTTCTGATGATCTTCTTTACATGATCAGCCTTGGTGTATCCCTTGTCAAGAACTCTCAATCCAGCAGTAAGAGTTTGAAATCTTGAAAACATCTTTTCAATGTCTTCATCATCCTCCATCTTGAAGGCTTCATACTTCTGGATTAAAGCTAGAGCTTTGGTCTCCTTGACTTGAGCGTTTCCTTCACGAGTCATTTTCAAGGACTCATATATGTCATAGGCCGTTTCCCTGTTAGATATCTTCTCATACTCAGCATGAGAGATAGCATTCAGCAAAACAGTTCTGCATTTATGATGATTCCTGAAAAGCTTCTTCTGATCATCATTCATTTCTTGCCTAGACAGCTTTACGCCACTGGCATTTACTGGATGTTTGTAACCATCCATCAGAAGATCCCATAGATCACCATCTAGACCAAGAAAGTAACTTTCCAGTTTATCTTTCCAGTATTCAAAGTTTTCACCATCAAATACCGGCGGTCTAGTATAACCATTGTTACCGTTGTATTGCTCAGCAGAGCCAGATGTAGATGCAGGTGTAGGTGTAGACTTTTCACTTTCATCAACCATCTTTTACTGAAGCGTTTTTCTCTTCCTGAATCTTTTCTAAACACGGTTAAGTGCTTGCACCTTAGAACCGGCGCTCTGATGCCAATTGAAGGATAGAAAAACACTTAGAAAGGGGGGTTTGAATAAGTGTAGCTTTAAAAACTTGACAGATAAAAATAAATTGCACAGTTATTTTTATCCTGGTTCGTTGTTAACTAAACTACTCCAGTCCACCCCCGCAGAGATGATTTACCTCAACTGAGGATTTAATCCACTAATCGCACGGATTACAATGGTTTTCCACTTAGTCCGCAACTAAGTCTTCCAGAGTCTTCTGATCACACACTGATCACTCCAGGAACAACTGCTTAGATACCCTCTAAGACTTTTCTAGAGTCTACTGATCAACACGATCACTCTAGTTACAATCTGCTTAGTTCACTCCTAAGACTTCCTAGAGTATTCTGATCAACACGATCACTCTAGTTCCTTACAACTTAATGTAATCAATTCTAAGAGTATTACAAATGCTTCTTAAAAGCGATAATCACAACTGTGATATTTCTCTTAATCGTTTAAGCTTAATCTCACTAATATATTACAAAAGCAATGTAGTGAGCTTTGATGAAGATGAAGATTCTGAGCTTTGGATTTGAACAGAGTTTCAGCAAGTTAATTTGAATTATATTGTTCAGGATCGTTAACCTTGCTTCTCATCAGAACTTCATATTTATAGGCGTTGAGAAGATGACCGTTGAATGCATTTAATGCTTTGCGTGTTCCGTACAGCATCGCATTTAATGTTATACGCTTTTGTCAACTACCTCGAGCCTTGTTCACGCTGTGTCTACTGACGTAGCCTTTAATAGCTTTTAACGTTCCTTTTGTCAGTCAGCGTAGCTTGCCACTTGTACTTCCTTCTGATCTGATGTTTGTGAATACAACGTTTGAATATCATCAGAGTCAAACAGCTTGGTGCATAGCATCTTCTGATCTTCTGACCTTGAAGTGCTTCTGAGCGTGATACCATCTTCTGAACTTCAGTGCTTCTGATCTCATGTTCTTCTGATGCTTTCATAGACCCATGTTCTGATTCTGCTTCGACCATCTTCTGATGTCTTGCCAGACCATGTTCTGATGTTGCATGCTGAACCCTTGAGACAAAGCTTCTGAGCGCTGAATTATGCGTACTCTATATATATATTTCCTGAAAGGGAAATTGCATTGGATTAGAGTACCATGTTATCTTAAGCAAAATTCATATTATTGTTATCATCAAAACTAAGATAATTGATCAGAACAAATCTTGTTCTAACAGATACTACCAGCAAGAAGGGTTGGAAGGCGAAGTTATTAAAGCTTGCTTTCACCGAGGCTGCCTATGGTATATGGCGTCTGAGGAATACTATTGTTTTTTTATACACAAGACAAAGCTAATACTACTAATAGAATTATTAAGAGTATTATCTATAGAGGGTGGAAAGATGATTCCCTTAGACAACACATAGCTAGACTTATGGCTTAGTTTTGCATTTTGATTGGTAACCTAGTCTTTCTTGTGTAGCTGAATCCTTTTGGATCGCTTGTATTCATTGATTTTTGAATTAATAATATTTATTTTTAATTAAAAAAAATATTGGTACCCAACTAAAACTAAAGGTACCAAAGAATTTATCTTAAAATAATAAATAATATAGAGACTAAATACTTAATTTAGTGAATTTTTTTTTTAAATACATACAAATATTTTTAAAATATTTAATTATTTTTCTCTTTTGTGAGTATTTTTTTTAAAAATTGACAATCAATATAAATTTACCATTTTACCACTTTAGATTTAAAATTTAAGTATAATTTTAGGAGCGAACTAGCATGACAAAATAGACTGGTCTCTTACAAAATTCTTAGTGAAATAATACTATTTTATAATTCTTATTTTTCAATATAAAAAATTCTTGTTGCAATGAGTTATGAGACATGTTACAACATTTATCAACTACAAAATCCAAAAGAAAAGTTAGATACCAAAGTTTCATTATATTTATTCTTTTTACATCTTATTGCAAGAAATGGAATAGTATATTGAAAAAGAGAAGAAAAAATAACTATTCTAAAAAAAAAGTGATTCTTAATACCACCAGAAAGAAAACCTGTCGGCGTGAAGGCAGACTGTCCCTTCCCTATTTATATCCACACCCCCACGCAACACAATCTTCATTCACACACTTCACAATTATTCATTCACACACAAACTCTCTCTTTCACTTTCACCCATGCACCTTCACTCCCTCCCTCTCCCGACGGATTCTCCAGCGCCGTCGTCCAAACCCTCATCCTCCAAAAACTCCCATTTCCGAGGCGTCCGGAAGCGTCCATGGGGCCGCTTCGCCGCCGAGATCCGTGATCCATGGAAAAAGACCCGCAAATGGCTAGGCACGTTCGACACAGCAGAAGAAGCCGCCAGAGCCTACGATGATGCTGCCAGAGCCCTCCGTGGACCCAAAGCCAAGACCAACTTCCCCTACTTCATAACTCCTACAATTCTTCCAATCCCTCCTCCAACCTTCGATGGTGGAAATGGGAGACATGTCGCGTTTTGGGGTCCTCCGGTTTGTTTCACGGCGGGTGCTCCGGTGAGGTCGGAGTACAAAGGTTACAAACTGGAGAATATTGTGGCGAGTAAGGGGAAGGAGGAGGAGGAGAAGAAGAAACCGTTTTTGTTTGACCTGAACTTGCCGGCACCGCTTGTTTGAACGGTGGAGAGAACAACAGACATAACAGTGGTTCAAATGTTTGTTTTGTTTTTTATTAACCTTTTGCATGTTGTGGATTTTGGTTGGATTGGATTCGATTCTACTGTGTTGTTGATGTACAGTTTAGTGAATAGGTTTTAGGTTTGAACCCTGTTTTAATTAATTATTCACAAATGGTAGTACTAGTAGCATTAAACATCTGTTTTTCTTTTTGTCGTTTATGGTGTTTTTCTGGGTCTTTATTTTTACCATTGAGAAAATTACGGAGTTTTTATGAAGTGTGCACAAGTGGGGATTTTTGACCTACCTGCCACTCCTTTGAAAAAAAATTCTGCAAATGCCACCCCCCAAAAATTATATCCCAAAATGCCACCATTTTTTCACTTTTCAGACTTTTTGCATTTTTTTTTTCTGAACGCAGCAGGTGGCCTCCGTTTGAAACGGAGGCCTTATAAAGCCCTTCATGTGGCCGCTATTTCAAATGGAGGTCACCTATTATTTTTTTTTTTTCGTTTTTTGTATTATCAATAATTTTAAATGTTTTTTTTAAATAATAGTTATTATAAATAATTATTAAAAAATATAATTTAATTATTTAAATTATTAAAAAATAAAAAATTAAATTTGTCAATAAAAATTAATTTATTTTGATACATACTAATATTTTATTAAATTTTTAGTTAATAACAATATAATTATACTAATGTTATCTTATTAATTTATATTTAATAACAATATAATATTACAATATAAATAATAATACAATATAATAATAATTATACCTACAATTTTATTTATCATCTTTGAAACGTACATTATATTTAATTGTTAATATTAGTTGTATCTTGACAACAACAAAAAAAATAATTGTATCACTTTTACGTCAAGATTTTTTCCATTTTTGGAAAATAATATACTAGCATATTTTGATATACACCCTTTTTCTTATCACTATTATAACCAAATTTTTTTTTTTTTACTACATTTGACTTTTAATATATCTAATTTTTATATGGACTATACATATTAACAGTCAAATTTATTAAAAATAAAATAAAATTTATTTATAATAATAGTGACCAGAGGATATACATATGCTAGCATAATTGACGAGTTCAAAGTACTGATTAAATTTCAGAGGCAAAGCACAAATAATTTTGAACTTGATGTAAATTTTTTTTCATATCATATCATTGCAAAAACAAATGAATAGACAGCAGACTTATTGCAACAGAAAGTCTTCGTATGAGGCGAGAGAAAGCATGGATTAACAACAAATATTTTTTTAAATTTTTTATAAGCAACAATTATATTGTTATTAATATTATATTGTATTATTATTTATATTGTATTATTATATTGTTATTAAATATAAATTAATAAGATAACATTAGTATAATTATATTGTTATTAACTAAAAATTTAATAAAATATTATTATGTATCAAAATAAATTAATTTTTATTGACAAATTTAATTTTTTATTTTTTAATAATTTAAATAATTAAATTATATTTTTTAATAATTATTTATAATGACTATTATTTAAAAAAACATTTAAAATTATTGATAATACAAAAAACGAAAAAAAAATAAAATAATAGGTGACCTCCATTTGAAATGGCGACCACATGAAGGGCTTTATAAGGCCTCCGTTTCAAACGGAGGCCACCTGCTGCGTTCAGAAAAAAAAATGCAAAAAGTCTGAAAAGTGAAAAAATGGTGGCATTTTGGGATATAATTTTTGGGGGGTGGCATTTGCAGAATTTTTTTTCAAAGGGGTGGCAGGTAGGTCAAAAATCCGCACAAGTGAAAATAAGGACATGCTATGTGACTAGTCCGTATTGTAGGTAAAGAAACAAAAGAGGAATTGAGACTCCTGTCTGACCGAACCTTTTATTGCTTTCAGCTGCTGCCGTTCCTTACAAACCTATCAACAGTTACTTGTTCCAAGAGTTGAAATTTTTTTATTTATTTTAACCCTCTCCTTTCTGTTGACCCGGAAAGACCTATAAAAATAATTTGTTTTGAAATTTGATTGTAATCTTAATAATCTTAATTTGATTCTTTAATTGTTCAAACAGTCATGATCAAAATTCAACAAAAATTTAAAATTTTTGCCTTAGTTTTTTTATTAAGTTTACAAATTAAATATATATTAATTCTCTTTTTATGGGTTTTTTTTTAGATTTCTTCGACCTTCTGACCTTTTTTGATATGAGTGTTTTCAGAACTTAAACTGCTTTCAGGATTACTGACTGACCTCACAAATTAATACGGGTCTTTTCAGCATGATTTGTCCTCACTTATATGTTTTTTTGGAAAACTTTTACTCACTTATACGGTTTCCGAGAAATTTTCCAAAATGTCACCCATCTCTAAATTGTTCTAAGGGTCTTTTGATTTGTTCTCACTCACACGCTTTTTGAAAATTTTTCCAGAAGGTCGTAATACCCATCAACCATTTAGTCTCATATTTGCACAGTCTTAGGATCCCTCTCATTCCGATATGGTGACCACTCCTTGCCATATTTGACCTCGAGTGTTCATGCGGTGCAACCACCCTCTGCCCTCTCCGGCTTTGAGGGTTACAATCGCCGTCATTTACAAGTCTCATCATATCATTGTCTTCGACAACCAAACCAGTAAGGAACCAATGTTCCCTCATCGCACCACCAACATCATCATTCTCCGGGAAACTTTACCTCAACCCCAACCAGGTTTCCCCATTCTCCGAAGATACTTTTATCTTTGGTCAGTGAAAAAAGACCCAGACTTTAAATTAGCATTATCATGAAAGTGAGGTTAGGTAGTGGGAACCAAATAAAAAACATAATCCTCTGTTACCCCAATAAAGAAATCCCAATCGAAACTCTCGAGAAGAAATTCAAAACCCTTTATCTTCGAGGTAAAGCCCTCAATTGGATTTCCAAATACCCCTCTTGTTTCGAACTTCACCAACATCGCATTCCTCTCGCAAAACGCATTCGCGAATCTGAATCGGCTCCTTATGTTTTTCCGTATTCGGATCCGAGAGTTTTGGTGGAAGGGTCGAAGGAGATGGAGAGAGGAATGTGGGTTTGGTTCATGAATTATTGTCATTAACACTTTGGAAGAAAGTTTCAATTATCAAATTGGGTCATTTTGAAGGAGAGTTTTTTTTTGCCTGATAAGTTGAATGTGTTGTTGCTTAAGCATCCTGGGAAATTATGTTGGGTCTCAGTGACTTAGGGAAATTATGTAGAAAGAACTGCATAAGTATAACCAAAGGCGACGACTTGTTTGAACACTGGCCGTGTTAATATTCATATATAAAACATTTTGAATTACTTACAAATAGAGAAATAGATCATGTGATAGATGATGGCCCCAATATCCTAAAAAAGGCATGGGTTCAAACCCTGTTTGTTGCAAAATTTTAGTTTCTACCTTATATATATATGCCACGTCAGATGTTTGTTTGTGCAGATTTTTGGCAAACAACGTCTTATTGAAGTTTACTTGCAGGATCGGCTACAGAATCCTAGAACTTTGTGCTAAGTGTGGAAAGGTTTGCGTTTGAATTTGGTATTGAGACTTGGTAAATACCAAAAGGATGTAGAAAAATAAATTGAAGTAACTAGACAAAGTAAAATGAACACTCAAAGATAAAAACTTAAACGTAAATTGCTTTGAATTAAAAATTGGACGCATGCATACATTTCAAAAGTTGCTCGTTTCTCTTTGATTGCAGGTACTTTGAGATTCTCTAACAATGTTACTAAATGCGACCTCTAAAACTGAAAAAGACATCTCCTTATATAGCCAAACAAAACATAACTGCTATTCTTGGTCGACCAATCACAATCTGCCATGTCACCATCTTAGGAGGAACTGCCTTTAGCAACTTTCCCACGTTGTTTCCAACTGCTTGCCATACCTTTTCCATTATTTTACTTGCAAAAACCCTAATGAACATTTTCCTAAGTCACCCAGTCGTCTTTCGACTAGCTTGACTAATTTTCAAGAATATATTTCCCTTCGAGAACCTTTATTTGACATCTTTCCCGTCGACTTCTCCCTTATATCTCTTAATTATTTTTCTTGCGCACTCTTGATCTTTTGCTTGAGCTTTTCAGGTTTCCATACTTTGGTCAAAAATTCCTGACTAACAAACTGCCCTCCAAAAGGTCAATTTTTAATGAGAATACGTTCGACTGAGAGATTTGAACCTTTTCTTTTCTGGTAAGTTTCCGACTACTATTTTACTTGCTGATGTCATTTTCCATAATGACTATCTTCGGTGCTGCAATTTTTTAGGCTTTTCCACCACTTCTCATGATTACCCCTACTCCCTAAATCGTGGGTTTCAAAATTGGATGTTGGGATTTTTTTACGCCATTCAAATATCAAGGCATGCTAACAGAGTTAATCCTTGATGATTCCTGCCTCGTTTTCTTCTGGGAAGGTTCGACTAACACCTTCCAACTTTCCTATGGCATGTTAACGCCTACATTGTTCAACGTGGAAACTGTTAGGGGCGAATTAATGGTATTTTCACGTATTGGTATAACTATTTTCGGTTATAAACTTAAGCAAATTGTGATAGTTTCATGGGTTTTTCGATATGAATTGAACTTTATAAGTTTAGTTCGAGTTGTGAAGCAAATCAAATCACTTTGGGAACTATTGATACATGTTTGGAGCTGAAAAGTAGCCTTACAAGAGCATGAAGAGGAAAGAAATCTAGAAGAACCAGAAGCAAGGCATAAGGGCAAGACACAACAAAGCCGCGTCGCGGGAGTCAAAGGTTGCGCCGCGTCAAACCCACTATTTGGGGACCGCGCCGCAGGAATTCGAGCCGCGTTGAGGGCACGGAGAATTAGGAAATTTCATTATAAAAATAAGCCCTTGCCGTCATTATGGGTGTGCAATTTTTGGTGAACAAAATTGAGAGAGAAATCTGATTTTGAAGGAGAGAGCAACAATTGCAGGTGGAGTCTACACCAATTGAAGAAATTCTTTTGATCAAGATGAATACCTCATTTAAACCTTGTGTGTTCTTCATATCTATGAAGAGCTAATCCTCTTGTGTTGAGCTTAAGGTAGTAGTTAACCTATGATCATGCAATACCATTGATTAATTCTTTTGAACAATTGTTTGAGTTTATTATCAATGAGAAACCATGTTTTTATGTTAAACTATTATTGAATCTTTGGTCGAAAGAAAAGGTTCAAACTTTTTCCCTAGGTTACTATATTGATTCATTCATAATTTGCAGAGATGAAATTCTGAATAAGTTTCATAATTATCGTGCTTTATTATTCTTATCAATATTGATATTCTAAGAGATCTAATTTCATAACGGTGAAAGATTATCTAACTTGATCATCAGATATGAGCTCAAGTTTGAGGATAAGTGAAGATAATAATTCAAATGATTTAATTGATAACTTGCATAGGAGTAGGTTGATGAACCCTAAAGCTCAACATGTCTCTTTCATTGTTAACCAATTTTCAGCATTCTAGTTGTTAATAACTGTCTAGGTTTAACAACAAATTTAGAATAATACAACAAAACCAACTATTTTTACTCACTCAAACCAATCTGACTATAGAACGACAGTGATATTAAACCAATCCCTGTGGATACGATATATAGAAAATATTTACTCAAAAATAATTTCAACAGCAACCATCACTGGCCTTTCACCTTTGGGCGAAACTTTTGACCCGACCTTGGAAACGGAAAAATCGTTCGACTTTGAACGTGTGAGCCTCAAACTTTACACAGCTGACCACCATGTTAAGAACAACAAATAGGTTTCCGACACATAACATATTGATTTCTTAACTTTGTGGCTTTTCTATTTTCTCTTTTGCCCAGGCTCGTTGCAGATAACCAAAGGTTTTATCCTCTTGGCAATCCAAATTCATGAGGGTCGACAAATTTCTTTGGGCAAACCCTTGTTGTCGTATTTATACCAACACTTGGGTTATGTTGCTTTAAAAATAAAGCCTCTTCTTACCACCAACAGGTCATTGGATTTGGTGATCCAAAATCATTTATTAAATTATTTATAAAAAAGTTAAATAGGTTTTTAAATAGTAAGCTTTAAGGTCAAGTCAAATTTTTAAAAATGTTAGATCATACCAAAATGATAATTATAGAAGATGATAAATTAAACTAAAACCTAAAAAATATATTATAGGTCAAGTGATTTTCTAAAATTTTATTTAACTTATTTCCACCCTTAGTATACAAATTTTTAATTATTTTTTAGAAGAGGTTATTCTTTTAACATGTATGTGTCTTTTTCAAAAAATGAAATGTAAAAATTATAACCTTAAATTAAAAAATTAAAAAAACACATAAAATATTATAAATAGTGAAATTATTAATGTTATGATAAGTTTCAATGTAACTTGATATTGTAAGAAATGAAAAATATTCTTCATCGGAAAAATAAATCATCGGGATTTCTAGTTAGAGATGGTTATATGGACATATGTCCATTGATTAGCATGTTTAATTTTGGGTGTGTTGTTCACTACATTCCCAAGTGATCACATATCCTATAAAAACTCTAAAATTTCATTCTATATTTTAGATTTTAAATATATGGATGCGCTCATTCTACAACAAAATGGTTTCATGACTAAGGCACTTGATAACGCTGAAACACATCACATATTTGATTCAATTTTCACATGTTTTTATCATTATCTTATTATTATTCCTATTATTATGTCGGTGTTTTTTTTTTCTTCAGGTTTTGACCTTATTAGGGTCTTACCTGAAGAAACGAAACAGAATGGACAAAAACGAAGGAAAGTAAGTACAATCTGCACTGAAGGCGTTCAAGATGGCGTCTGCTATAGAGAAAGCCAAGAGGCGAGCGACCTGGTCCACCCACTAACGTTCAGGAAGACTCGGTCTTCCCACTTTTGAAGATGGAGTTCGCCATGTGGGGGTGGCATTCACCACCTTTTGTTTTTCCAAGCAGTTACAAACGTTAACTTGGGCTTGATCTCCCCTTCTCCCACTCTCCCCCATATTTTTTCACACGATTTAGAAACCGCCAAGACATTTTTTAGGGTTTCTATGCATTGTAAATAGGATTTCATTTTCAATTTTTCTCCCATCCAAACTTAGCAAAACTTAGGCATATATTCAGATTCAAAAGGCTTTAATTCTTCACACCGGAGAATTATCGTATTGTTGTTGTTGTCGAGTTTGGAGAACCTATATTTTGAAGCATTTTCTTCCCGCATTTACTTTCTGCAGAAGTTTAATTTCCAGTTGTACCATATTCAAGTCTCCGTTTGGAGCAGGTTCTTAATTTATTCAGCTTTATTTACTTTTTAGTTGCCTTGTCAATTTATCTATCACTTTTTCTTTCATTACTTTACTTTTCCGCACTTAATTTACTTTAATTCCACAATCTCACTTTTAATATGTTTAATTCCTCACTTAAATCAAAAGCTTTTACTTTTACCGCAATTATGTCCAACTAATTTCTTAAGTGCTGGAATGTGAGGGTCGTCGATTCGACGATACTCTTTGTGTTATTTCTTTAGGTTTGCAATTGAGGGCTATTTTGGTTTTTATACAATTTTTTGGAACTTAAACTGATCGCTTACTGCGAAAGTAGAACCGTGAAAATGTCGGGTAAGATCAAAAGTCGTCTGATACTAAAGAATAAAATTGTTTTTTGTTAACAAATACCGCAAAAGTACTTTGTTAATTAATTAGGAAAGCTTAATATTTCTAGAAGGAGATTTTGAAACTATTAGCGGACGCGTTCATAGGTTTAGGATCTGGTTATCCGAGCATATGCTGGAAACCCTTTTAAGTTAAACTTTCCAATCAAAACTACTTTTCAACTGAGTCAAAGGTTTAATTTCTTAAAAAAGAATTTACTACTTTAACGCAGTACACAACTGTGGAACGTGGCAACCACGGTAAAGATTAGAGAGTAAAATTCGGGTTTGAATACGCGAAAGCGATAATTCCTATTCAATTAAGTCTTTTTCAAGGTAGGAAATATTGTCCCATAAGTAATCCTAATTAGAAATAATGAGAGTATTTTTGTTAGATGGAAGCCATATTCGAGTACTATTTTCCTGAATTTATTCAAAGTTATCATTTTATTTTGTTCTGTTTATTCTAAGCCTTCTAGTGAAAGCATTAGATAAACACCGTAACAATAGAAAACGATAGATTGACCATTAGGTCTTGTGGGTTCAATAATATTTTATATTAATCTGAATCACTCAGTATATTTGCGGATACACGTGATCAACACTTAATTTCCGAATTAACCTTGCATCTATATTTTCAGTTTTCCTTAAAATTACAACTTCGAATTTCAATTTTCAGATTAACCCTTGACATTATTTTACACCCTTTGATAATGAGTTAGAATAAGTTTGACATTTCTTCAATAAAATTACATTGTAAGTCATAATCAATCTCATAAATAATACACTTTTGTCAAAATACCATAATCAATCTCACAACAAACCATGATACAAAATGTTAAAATATACAAAGTAAAAGACAATTATTGCATATATTTGAGGCCTTTGTTCCTTCTCTTTCGTCGATACTACAATGCATGTTTTGTCTCTACAAAGATGACTTGTAGAGTGACCATCTAAAGAGTTTCTTCCTTATACTTTCCCCTAGTTATGTCCTCCCTCTCCTAGTAGACACAATGAAGGGACACATCGGTAACATATCAACAACATGGTCCCCCATTGCATGCTCCTCCTCTAAGATCTCCTAATGAGCCGGCCTTTGAGGATATTATTTTGCATTTGGTGTCATGTATGAATATGACTATCTATAAAACCATTGGATGTAGTTTTATATTGTATTTCATGGACGAGGAACTGACATATAACATACATCCTCTAGAACCAGATAATCATAGTACACTCCAAAAATCTCATTAACATCCCTGTAGAGAATAGTGGCAGCAGAAGCAATAGTGGATTTCCTAGGTATATCCAGCATGTACCAAACTAACGCAAGACTCGTTTAGGTAAATGTGGGTACATAAGTCAAGATTCACATGTCAACCATCTAGAGTAGAATGTTATAACCTCCAAGGGTTGTCTCGCGGTGATCGCCGTATGACATAGAGCAAATATCATCCAGCACAATGCAGTCAAGAGCAACTCATAATGGCTCAGTCTCCAATGAACGAGTTCGCACATTGAAAACCCTCAGAGCAGTCTTCCATTTATGCCCATCTGGAGAGAAGTAAAAAATACTAGTGGATTCATGCCTATAAAAGGAAAAGATGAAATATTAGTAACGGTGTAGCATATGTATAATGACACTTATCAGTAAAAGAGAAAAAATATTATTATAAATAGGAAATTGTTTTATATTAACTGTCGAGTCTTCCATCATATAATCTTAGATAGTTTGAAGTAGAGGTACATCAAACAAGAAATCCCCCAATTTTACTCGTGAATCCTCTTCAAATCAATGAAATATTTGAGGTAGATAACGTAGAAATAGAAAACCAGAAAATCAACATTGCAATGATAAAAACAACATTCAGAGATTAAAATCGATATTACATTGATGATTTCAACAGAAAATTAAATATAATATTTCAATAGTCTGATGGACGCTTGCACATCTCTAAGATTTGCTCGACCGTTCTTTGTACTGTCGCTACCAACTCGAGCGGGATTTTCTCTTTGAAATGTGTTCGCCACATCGTCGAAACATCCTCTCGGTTCTTGAGCTCAAAGTTGCTGTAAATGATGTTCCCTTTGTTGTAAACTGAAGGTGAACGATACTCGAGCTTCACAACCTTTCGTTTGTCTCGGTAAGGTAAGCGATATTGAATTTTGTCAGTGATATCATCGAGCGAGGTGTAATCGTTGAGTTTGAACGTCTGCCTGGGTGTTCTGCCGTTGGAGTAGGAGACACTTGCAACATACCAACAGGTGTTGATTTCATATTAAGACATTTTTGTGTTTGTGTGAAATACAACACAAGAAACCCCAAATTTATAGAAAACCTAGGTGAATATGGACCACTCATGTTCTGTCACAGAACTTTCCGTAGCTATATCCACGAAAAGAACCTAGATATTTTGATTCCGTAGGTATATCTACGGAAAATATCAAGAGGTTGAAAATTAAGAACCTTCCATAGATACATCTACAGAACTTTCGGTGTTACAGTTTTTCAGCATAACGGAGTAATAAGGAACATTAGTATATTGAAATGATAAAAAACGATTAAATTGCAATGTTAAATAGTGACTATAGTACACTTCCAAAAGTCAAAACAAATAAAAAAGCACTGCCACCGGCTAAATCTATTGGTGGTTCCATCTTTGACTTTTCCGCATTCGATTCATTTGTGATGTTGTTCAATATTTCGAATTTGTGCATCCTATCAACAAAGGGATTCAACCACATCTCGGCATTTGCGGTAGAATAAGTCGGCCATTCCAGTGACGTGGGTGGTATGGGGCATCCCGGTTTCAAGTAAACTTGTACAAAATGACTTGATTTTGCAAGCCATCTAATACACATAACGCAATCATTTTGATTTATAGGCGGCGCAGTGCGGAGCGGGAAAAAGGTTTTTGAAAACCCGTATCACATCAAGTCAATGCAGACCCTATCATATGCACATATAATAAGATGCCCCATTTTCGAGAATCTAAGCCATTTTGACACTGGTGCGTGACCGTTCAACCAAGGAACAAGATATTCGTAAACCGCTTCAAATTTATCTAGCTCTCCATATAACCGCATGTACGAGTCTTTAAGTGTCTTCAACTGTTGGATAGGTTGATGACGGACAAGCGTTTGGATATCCTCTCCCTTACCAAGCAAAGTCGAGACGACCCGATAACTGCAATTACCATCTTCCTCAATATTTACGATCCGCTCGATGCATTTGTGCATAAAAAACCGGCATCCCGTCGATGAATGGAATTTTCGGTGGAATAGGTGTCGAAGGAGGTTTGCTTATACGAGCTCCGTTGATGGAAATTATTTGAGATTTTTGAGATTTAGGAGTCGGTGAGTCGGAAAAAGCTTATCAATGTGCTCTCAATAAAGAGACTGTGTCGTCGAGTTGTCATTCGGTGTAGGCTTCAGTTTCTTCGGAGCACCCTTTGTCTTTATCGGTTGAGAAGGCGGTTTCATGTCGGTTGTTTCGGGATATCCAATATTCCTCAATTGTTCTTTGATGTGGAATTTCATGTTGTCACTGGCCTTTGAAAACCTCTCTTGTATCGCTTCAAATTCGGTAGAAATAGAGATATTTGGTTTACCTCCTTCCATGCAACCATCATCATCAAAACTAATCTTTTCCAATGAGAGCTAACTTTGTTCATTCTTATTGGCTCACCTAGTTTCATCTTTTTAGCAATAACACAATCACACTGAAGACCATATGTTTTAGAAATGGCGCATCCATATTTTGCACTATCAGAACCTATAGTTTCACCTCGTTTGACCTCGTGAAAAATATAGTTCAACCTGGGCCGAGAGCATGTTGAACAACTTTATCGAATCCGAATGAGTCCAAAAAATATCTCGGACCATATCTCCATCGTCGCAAGTTCTGTAACGGGACACGTAACCGTTATCATCCAATAATTTCAAGAGTTGTTGCATCTCACTTCTATCTCCCTTAATCTCCTTGTTATTGCGGTACCGGATGCTATACACTTGCCTTATATTTGATACATTGTCGGGTTCCTTCCATTTCTATGTGGCAAGTATATTCTTCGGTTAGACAAGATTCAAGGACATGTCACTAATACATGTCTTCTCTTCTGGTTTGAGTCGACATACACTATGATGACCTTGTAACTTTGAGCACAATTCATGGTTATGAAAACCACAAATAATAGTAAATTTCCACTTCTTGCTAGTCGACATATAACCACGAATTTTAAATGGACACTCATATTTTCCACTACCTGTGTCGTCTCTTTTAAACTTTCTTAGAGGAGTATGATATTTCTTGCTCCTTTCGCACAACATTGTTACAAAAGCGTTTCTTCTTTCTGAACCATTATCCGATCTTTCTATTACCACACCAAAACCAAGCCTAGTTGCATTCCTACGAATCCATATGAGCATGCTATCATGATCATCAAAATCTTGCTTGTTATTAAAGTCACCGCCGACATCTACCCCCTTTACGATAACCCCTTGAACATTCGAAGAAACATCGTTTGTAGAAACTAATTCTTTTGAGCTATTATCAGGGTGCATCATACCTATTTGTAAATAATAACAAAAATTACAGAAAATTACAAAACTGCTGTAAAAAATAGCACAAACATGTTCCGGAGATGTACCTACGAAACGTGTTCATCTTCAACATGTTCCAGAGTTTTACCTACGTGATCGGAAAAATAGCAAGTGTACTATTCTCACCGATGTAGTAATAATAGAGATTTATCCCAGTATCGATCTCGAGGACTGCGTATAAAATATAAATGCTTATAGTGATTCAATTAAACAAAAGAACATTGGGAGGTTATTTGGTTGTAAATAATAAGGAACAATGAGATAGTGAAACCAAAGAGTAAAATGTGCCTTTTAAACGATATGAGAAAATATGCTAGGGAAAGGTGTATGACTTGTCTTGCATCAATTTTTAATCCTTATATATGAAACATTAGTTGGAGTGACCTATTACTGAATCTCAAGAGAAATTTTCCCTAATTCCTCAGCAGAAAATATGCGTTGTTCATCTGTATCCTAATTCCTGAGCTATTCAAGATGATAACAAGCAATATATAATTTTGACAAGATGTTACGGCTACTACGGAGAATCCTCATTCCTAAGCAATTTCGAGCGTAGTATTATCGTGCAAAAAGCGATAAATTGGTTTGTCCGACCTAAACCTTAATCGTAGATCAAATTCAATTTGTCTCATAGAAAAAGCATTAAGAACTTTGCACAATGAAATAGATTCACACAAACACTGAATCCATAGAATAAAGGAAATTAGGTTTATAGCAATAACAAGTCAGGGACACCCCCTAGCATTGGGAGGATTAGCCGCTTATAATATCAAAGAAATTACAATAAGAATGTTATACATTACAAGAAAAGGGAATAGCTTTGATCTTCAATCTCGGTAGCTAATGAAAATCTCCGTTCTTCAAAACCCTAGAAAACCCTATTCTCTGGTGTGAACTTCTTTCGTACGATCAAAAGTGTCCCAATCCTTGCAAAAATCAGGTCTAAATAGTATCAGGTTATCATTCAGCAATGCAAAAAGTCCAAAGTACCCTTAATGATCCAAGACACTAAAAACTCCAAAAATTGGAATTTTTTATTGCGCCTGCCAATACGGGCCGTGTCAGGTGACACAGGCACCCTTGTCAGCCCATTGGTTTTGCTCTTTTGGCTTCTCATCTCCACATCCTTACACGGGTCGTGCCAGGTGACACGAACACTCGTGTTAGACCTCTGTTCTTGAGAAAAATCACCTATGAACCTTGCAAAATTCCTCTCGTCTTTGCACCAGTTCCTCAGACTATTCATTTGCACCTAAAAACACTAACACTACCAAACCAAGACCTCAAAAGCATCTTAATTGACATAAAATTTTATTTAATGCAATGCAAGAATACCAAATGTGAAATATGAAATAACTTAAGAGAAAGTGATAAAAGACAAACCAATGTGTTACCGATTTGACAGATTTTTGCGGAATAATTGATGGAAACTAAGTAGAATTTGTGACCGATCACTACGGAAGCAACATTATATTTTATACAAAAATTTGATGATTAATGGAGCAATGTAATGGACAAAGATGAATCTTTATCTGAAATTCAGTCTTCTCTTGCTCCTTTTGATTTGTTGCACCAAAAAGTTGGAGTTTTGGAGTGAAAAATGATATTCATGATCTAGGGTTTTTAGGTTGGTGAAGGTGAGTTTTAAAGAAGAAGAAAAACAATGAGGGAGTGATCATGCTGGTTTAAAGTATATCAGATAGTTTCAGAGCTACATATACGAAATATTCTGGCGCTAAGACGTTCCGTAGATGTAGCTACCGAAAAACCCATGAACTGAATTAATTTGAAGTTTTTTCCAACGTTTCTAATTTAAAATACTTCCGTATATGTAGCTCCGGAAACCAAATTTTGGCAAAAAAAATGTGCTTCCTGATGTGCATCTCCGGAATCAGAGGGCATAAATGAAAATTTGTCAGGTGCTTAAGAGTATCAAGGGGTGGATTGAGATATTCCCAAAAAATTAGTTCATTTAAATTGTGATCCGTGTGGAATAGATCATTTAGGGTCCGTTTGGTTCAACAAAGGAGAGGGGAAAGGAGGGAATTTAATAGAGTGGAGGGAAATGGAGGGGAAAGGAAGGGAGGAAATTTAACTAAATATATGTTTGGTTCAAAAAAGGGGAGTGGGAAGGGATTTTTAACAACAAGTCTGTTTGGTTCACAGGGGGATGAGAGGGATTTTAAAATCAATTTATCTTTTTATCCTTATAAATATTATTATTTGTACTTAGTAAAAATAATTCTAAATAACAATAGTATTGAGTAAATTTCACCAAATAAATACTTGTTCATTCATAAACCATAATATAACTCTAAACAATAACATACATCAGTTGAACTATATATCTTCAATGCAAATCAAATCATTATCTGATCTTATGATTCATCAAACCCAATAAAATAATTTCTATAATTAAAATAGATAAAATAATGTTAGAATGTTAAAAAAATTGGACAAATAATATTAGAGTTAAAATCTTTATTTATAACATAAATATATTATATTTGCATATTTTGCATATTATTATTATTATTATTAATAGTTTTATAAAAGAAAACTTTTTTCCTATTATATATTATAAATAAGAACTGATATATGTTATTATTATTTAAAATACAACATAATATCAAAAAGGGAAATTCAACAAAATAAAAAGGAAAAAAACTTATCAAAGAGCAACAACGCACAAATAGCAACCGCACAATAGAAAAAAATAAACGTGAAATAACATAGAGAAAAAATTTAGTCTTTAATAATTCAATAAGGACATTCTTGAAACTAAAAAAAAAATAATTGAGGTTAAAATAGGGAAAATAATAAAATTATGATTAATGAATTTTCCCTCTCCTCCAAATCTCTCAAATTTGGAGGAGAGCAAAAAGTGAGTCTATGAGAAATTTTGCTCCCCATCTACTCTCAACCAAACGGACCCTTAAACCATGTGTACGGGTTTGAATACTCAGACTAGGAAAGTTCGAACTTTGAAAACATCATATCTTTGTTTTCAATTTGTTTTCTTTTTCATTAGAGGGTAAAAAAACTAAAGGCTTAGAGAAGATTTAACATGTCATCCCAAAAATTAAATCTGACACCCCCAATAATAGGTGTTATTACTTTTATATCCTTAAAAAAATTAAAATTATTTTTCGTGTTTATAAAAAATTTCAAGAAAATATTGGATTTTTTCTAAATTTCTGGAAATAAATATTGAATTTTAAAAAAAATACGAGAATTCAATTTTTATTAAAAAAATTACACTATCGAAAATTTGAAAATTTTCAATAAAATAGAACACTTTTCAAATTTTAACGGAAATTTTCAAGTCGTAAAAAAAAATTGAACAAATTCATGCCGAAAGTTTTAAAAAATTTACCGAAAATTTCCAAGTCATATAAAAAAAATGAACAAATTCATGCTGAAAATTTTAAAAAATTTACCGAAAATTTCGTTGTTGCCACCTCTCAAATTTGTTCGTTCAACTTGGAGGTGGCAAATTAAATCCTTCCCCTTACATGGTGGTGATTTCCAACTTCTATCCTATTTTCAGTTTTACTATCACCCTTTATCATTTCTCCTAAAGATTAGTGCACGAGTTCTCAGATAGAACACATACGGTTGGCTTCCTACGATGGCTTTATGATTTCCAATTCTTGAGCACAGTGAATAGCACAGATTGACTTCGTAATGTCGTAATTAGGATGATATAATTTACAAGCCATGAGAGAAAATAACAACACATTTATAAATTATTTGTAATGTATGTAACAGTTACAACCAATGGAGCTCTATTCTCATATGAACAATTGAGAACTACCTTTTTCTTCTTTTCTGTATTTCTTTAACTCTATGTTGGGCTTCTATATTTGGTACTGTAATGTAGATACTGACTGCCAAGTATATACAAAAATAATAATGATCATAACTAAGACTCTACTGGAGAGTAATGAATTGAATGAGCAGAATTCAACCGACACGGTGCGGTTTATAAACACCAAATAATGATAGGAATACATAATATCCTGGCATTCGTCTTCACAGAACCGTGAACAGATCGTCCATCGGTATGTCTAGGCCCACCGCATCATCATCATCTTCTAAGGGATCCACATCAATGTTTAACCAAGAATCCAGGTCTTTATCTGCACCAACTTCTATGGAGTCTAGTTCAGGCATGTTTGTTAAATCCAAGGGATCCTCAGTTTCAAAGGCAAAATCGATAGTTCTAGAACCATGAGGTACAGAGCCAACATTATTGTTATCACTGGAAACCAGTTGATCAGAGCCACAAGCCAATTGATGCTTAGAGTTAGTATTTTCCACCAACTTGTGAAGTGACCCTTCTGCAGAAGTAGAGAGTTGATCTGTCTTCGGTTTGCCCTTTGCTTTTGGTTTACGCCCATTCCTTGTGTTACTTGCAGAAGAACGACCGCCTCTTTTAACATAATTTCTCGTAGAAGTGTCCTTGTTCGTCCCTCTTTTACTCCTCTTTCCCTTTGTTCCACCCAAGAACGAATTACCAAGAGTTGCACTAGCACCAACATCCTCAAGTAGTACTTCTCCCTTCTTCCCTCCCAAAGAAGCACTAGCAAGTAGCACTTCTCCTTTATTCCCTCCCAAAGAAGCGCTAGCATCAACACCATCATCGTCAAATAGCACTTCTCCTTTCTTTCCTCCCAAAGAAGCACTCGCACCAACACCGTCAAGTAGCACTTCTCCTTTTTTCTCTCCCAAAGAAGCACTAGCACCAACACCGTCAAGTAGCACTTCTCCTTTTTTCTCTCCCAAAGAAGCACTAGCACCAACACCGTCAAGTAGCACTTCTCCTTTCTTCCCTCCCAGAGAAGCACTAGCACCAACATCATCAAGTAGAACTTTTCCTTTCTTCCCTCCCAAAGAATCACTAGCACCAACATTATCAAGTGGCACTTCTCCTTTCTTCCCTCTCAAATAAGTGCTAACACCAACACCATCAGGTAGCACTTTAGCTTTCTTCCCTCCGTTCAGTATTTGTCTAGTCCTGGCAAAGTCCAAGTTGGATGGATGGTTTGAATTTCCCAAGACATTTAGCTCCCTGGAAGGAAATGAACCTGCAAAAACCAAGGCCCAATAAATAACCAATAAGAAATAAAAAGGATCTATCCCCCTAAAGAAATAATATTCTAGAAGGCAGGAAAAGATATAAAGATGAACCAAAATTTGAATGCTTTAGGAAGAGAAATAAATTGATAAACATGACATCTCACTCACGTTATTTGAGTATCAAAGAAAATTCATCAAAAACAAATAAAACATGATGAAAACAGAAAACCTGGTGGTGCAAAATCTTGCATAGTGTTTTGAGCAAGTGGTCGGTTATCAGCAACAGTTGAAACAGTATAGTTGTCAAGAGCAGGAGTTGCAAATAGGACATCTTTAAACAGGGGATCCAAAAAGCAACTTTTCCTGGTTTCCTCAAATGCCCGGCATCTAGCAAGAGTCCTCTTCATGAAAGCCAAAGCAACTGGCCTTGAGGCCTTAGAAATTCCATATTTTGCTGCAATAGTTCCCCGAGTGGCCTATAATAATTAAAAAGGGTCATTTTTCAAATGCAAATCAGTTTAACTAAACTATCTCATGACCAAATCTGTCACAGCATAATTCTTAAAAGATTGGTCTAGAACAGAAGTCATACATCTGTTAAGTTTCAGGTACCCTACACACTATTATTCAAGTCTGCTCCTGATTATAAGTTTTTGAAGGCATTTGGTTGTGCCTGCTTCCCTCTGCTCAGACCATACAATGCTCACAAGCTGGAGTTCAGGTCTCATGAGTGCCTTTTCTTGGGGTATTCAGCTTCACACAAGGGATATAAATGCTTGTCTCCTACTGGCAAGTTATACATCTCCAAGGATGTACTGTTTAATGAGTCCAGGTTTCCTTTTCTGGAACTCTTCTCTAACCCTAACAATTCTTCTACATCATCTACACCTAAATCTTCTTCTATTTCTTCTCTGCACCATTTGCTGCCTCCTAGTGCAATCTCTTCTTTACCCATGCCTAGTCCTATTACAGCTGTACCCTTCTCTTCCTCCAATTCCTCTACTACAGTTCCATCACTTCCCTCACCTCACCCTACAAGTAACAACATGTCACCCTCTACTGACCTATCCACCCCTCTACCCTCTCCTACTGCTACTTCAGCATTCTCTCCTACTGCTACTTCAGCATCCCCTCCTACTAGTAATACAGGTGCTGCTTCCTCTCATTCTATCCCTCTTAATGCTGTCCCTGTTGTGCAAAAGCCAACTAATCATCATCAGATGATTACTAGAGCCAAATCAGGTTTTGCACAACCAAGACTTCAACCTTCCTTGTTGCTTACACAGTCTGAGCCCAAAACTGTTAAACAGGCCCTTGCTGATGACAAGTGGAAGTGTGCAATGCAGGCTGAATATGATGCTTTATGCAAAAACAAGACCTGGTCCCTGGTACCTCTACCTCCCAACAGACAACCTATTGGGTGTAAATGGGTGTTCAGGATCAAGGAGAATCCTGATGGGTCAGTTAACAGATATAAGGCACGCCTTGTGGCCAAGGGTTTTCATCAGAAACAGGGGTTTGATTACAATGAAACATTCTCCCCTGTGGTCAAACCCATCACCATTAGACTCATTCTCACTGTGGCTTTATCAAGGCATTGGTCCATTCAGCAATTGGATGTTAACAATGCATTTCTGAATGGTCTTCTTACTGAAGAGGTTTACATGGAACAACCATCTGGTTTTGTTCACTCTGACTCTTCTCTAGTTTGCAAGCTGCACAAGGCCCTCTATGGCCTCAAACAGGCCCCTAGACAATGGTTTGAGAGATTGCAACAAGCCTTGCTTCAGCTTCACTTCAAGCCTAGCAAGTGTGACCCCTCTCTCTTTGTTTTTCAAACTCATAAGGATACCATTTATCTCTTGGTATATGTTGATGATATCATCATCACTGGCAGCAACTCACATTTACTTCAAGATGTCATCACCAAGCTCAATTCCTCCTTCTCTCTCAAACATCTTGGTGCCTTGGATTATTTTCTGGGCATAGAGGTCAAACATGCTTCTACTGGCTCCATTCTCCTCACTCAGGCAAAATACATCAGG
The DNA here is from genome assembly GCF_029867415.1 of Vicia villosa. Lineage (NCBI taxonomy): Eukaryota > Viridiplantae > Streptophyta > Magnoliopsida > Fabales > Fabaceae > Vicia > Vicia villosa. Next base: position 474,921 of record NW_026704940.1, read on the forward strand.
GACTTGCTACACAAAACCAAAATGACTGATTGCAGTCCTGTCAATTCTCCTATGCAGACCTCCTGCAAACTTACTAAGGCTGGTTCCTCTGCTCTTCAAGATCCCTTCATGTACAGGTCTGTTGTAGGGGCCCTCCAATATGCCACCATTACCAGACCTGACATAGCTTACTCTGTCAACAAAGTTTGCCAGTTTATGGCTCACCCTCTTGAGACTCATTGGGTTGCAGTGAAAAGAATACTCAGATATCTCAAAGGCACTCTCAGTTTTGGTTTACAACTGTCTGCTCTACCCTCTGCTCAGCTGCCTTCCATTAGAGTTTTTTGTGATGCAGACTGGGCTTCAGATCCAGATGACAGAAGGAGCACCTCAGGTGCTGCTATTTACTTTGGCAATAATTTGATCTCATGGTGGTCCAAGAAACAGCCAGTGGTTGCTAGATCTAGCACTGAAGCTGAATATAGAAGCCTTGCCCAAGCTACTGCTGATTTGCTATGGCTGCAAACCTTGTTCACTGAGCTTGGTATCTCCACTCTTCAACCTGTTGTTTTGTGTGATAATCAGTCAGCTGTCCTACTGGCTCACAACCCTATCATGCACACTCGAACCAAACACATGGAAATTGACCTTTTCTTTGTCAGAGAGAAAGTGCTGGCCAAGAAGATTTCTGTTGCTCACATTCCAGGAGTAGATCAGATTGCAGATGTCCTTACAAAACCTCTCTCCTCTCCTAAATTTCTGGAGTTTAGACACAAACTCAGGGTTGCTAGCTCCCCATGAGTTTGTGGGGGGGGTATTAGAGTATTCAATAGTATAGGGTTGTAAAAGCAAGCCAGTCAGTTTTAGACTGACACCTGGCAGTTGTAACTAGGATTACCTACTACTGCAGGTCACAGCTTGACTCTATATAAAGCAAGCTGTGTACCATTTGTAACCAACTTTCCAGATCTACAACAAAGAGTTGTAACTGAAATACAAAAGTTCATCTATCTTTTCTCTTTCTAATAAAAAGGAGAGAAAGAGCAAAGAATATAAATTCGAGGATAAAAAATGTGTAACTTCCCAATTAGTCCTCAACTCTGTAGAACACCCTCATACTGGTCCATGGCACTGAATAATTTAAAAAGACCCATGACTCTATTAACATGTCAAGTTGGAACCTATATATAAGCACTTACTATCAATAAAGTCTTTATATTACAAAGACCACCTACTATCAATTTGGTCACTATATTTAACCATTTACTATCAATTTAGTACTAGTATCGAAAAATTAATGAGTGAAATTTGATAGTCGTGGACCTTTTTGAAATAATCATAATCTCGAAGACTTATTTCAGAGTGTTCTATAGAATCAGAAATTAATTTGACGGTTTAATCTTTAAAAAATATTTTGAACTGCAACACCTTTCAATCAAACAAATAACATGTTTCAGATAATATGTCAAATAGCTGAATTCAATTGCCACATCTGCATTCTAAAACTAATTCAGCAAACAACAGGGAATAAGCACAAAAAATAAGTAGGCATATTACCAGCTTCTTCTTATATGCCAACTCAACAAGTTTGTCCATAGCAACTTGCTCAAGGGCTCTGCATATTAACAATACATATTAGCAATTAACGATGGTCAGCATGTGGACTTGTCAACAACAAAAAAACTAATGAAACAAGATAAACTATATATTGTCAAATATTATACCGCTGTTCCAATTCCCTGCCATCTTCTACTGCTTGAATAAGTTTCATAAATCCTTCTTTCTTTTTGATGAGCTAAAAAATTGGTCAAATACAGACAGTTTTGTAAATAATAAAACCAAGAATAACTTAAAACAAAACAGACAGTTTACTTCAGATAAGAATCAAAACCTGCTGGCAGCTTCCCTTTTGCAATTGAGTAATTTCTTGATCAATAGCTTCACAACCTCCATCAGCAAGCTCAGGCTTTTACAAGACAATCATATGGAGAACAGTTAGTAACAGAAGCATAGATAGAAAAATGAACCGAAAAATCATATTCAATACTCAATAAACTCATCAAACATAATGCAAGTCTGCATGCATATTAACATAAAAAGATAATATTCTGGCCAAGGAGTCGAGCACCAGTCATCATAAAAGATCGGAGAGGCATATTAATTAAAAAAACATGTTCTGTTTAAGGATGAAAAGGGAGGAGGGAAATGTTAAGTGCTTCCCCTCTAAAGTCTGGGTTCGTCCAATATTGGGAGGATTTGGAAGGAAGGAAATTATAATGTGTGTACAGACTAAAAGTCTGAAATGCCCTCAATTATGTTTAAAACCTTAAATTACACTCCAACAACCTCACCATTTCCATATAAAACCCTCTACCACCATCACCCTCGGACACTTTCCATCCCTGTTGCCACCCAACACACTACCGTTTCCCGCAACCATCATTTTTGCCATATTTATCTCTACCATGGTACCACTGCTACCACCTTGCACCTTTTATCATCACTATCACCGTCAAACACCCACCACCACCACTGGAGCCTATCAGCATCTCCACTGTAACTGGGTTAGGAATCCAGGAACTTAATTGAAAAGAACACTCATATATCCTCCCAAGTCCCAACACACTGGGCACCTTCCATTCCATTACCCAAGTGCCCAACAATCTCTGCTGCCACATAGCACATGCAATATCGCGTAACGCCCTTCACTAAAACCACTTCTTGGCACTCTCTGCCGCTACTACGCATCCTCTACCACCACTATCATCACTAGACACCCTCTTCCATTGCCATAGTCTTCCACCACTATCACCACTAGACACCCTCTTCCATTGCCATAGTCTTCCACCACCACCACTTAGCACCCTTGGTGACACCATGGGTGGATTTACACCCACTGCCACAACTTGGCGGAAATGGGTAGTTAAAATGTCTACTGTTAAACAAAGAGCACATCTAGGACACTCGCCCTTTCCTTAATCCAAATACTCTATATTCTATAACACACCTTCTCAACCCCCCTCCCCTCTCTCTCTCTCTCTTAAACCAAACATCATAACACATCCTATCATCTAAAAGTTGTTTCCAGCCTAACCATAGATTATGTGGGCAAACAATATATTGCTCTATTTTAATTTTCTGTTGAAGAATGAAGGAGGTATATTATAGAAGTTGAGATAAAAACAAACCCATGTCAAGGACTGGTAGTCAAAATGCTGAAGTTGTCAACTAGAGCTGAATGAATTGTTGCTATTTCTACAAGTCTAGTTACATGTATGCACAATGTGGGTAAACAAGATAAACAATAAAGCAAAAAAAAAAAAAAGGGGGACAAAGAGGCAAGATAATTAAATTATACAGAAAAAATCCCATATATATAAACTACAGAATTTTCACATATCTACAAATTGGAAGCTTACCACTGGTTCTGGGAATATGCCGACAGTCTTTAGCTCCATTAAGAGTTTATCTTCCATAGACATTTCGTCACATGTAGAGGTAGCATTCCCATTACAGGAAACTGTGTCAGTGTAGAATCCAACAGGAGGGTCATCTCTTTCATGCAGAAAAGATATGTTTTCATCTTCAACAGTTTCTTCAATTTGATCATCAATGATCAAAGCTGTCAATACTCTCTGGTACAATGGTGGTAGTTTGTATTCTAAATCCATTTGACTGGACAGAAAGCTGCCATCGTGAGGTTGATTAACCATGTCAACCATTGAAGATAGCTCTTTTGAATCAGATTGATTTAAAATGTTTCTGCCTCTTTCTCCTTCAAGTGGATATTGCGAAAAAAGGTTGTTCGTAAGCACAACCACATCCTGAGAATTTGGATGAAAGTAATGTGTTAGAAAAAGACCAATAACTGATTAAAAATTTTACTCTGGATGCTACAGTGTTATAGCAATTTGAGAGCTGTGCCCCAGTTTTATATTCTAGTGGTTATTCATATTAAATCAGTTTTGTTGATGCACACACTATGTTTTACTTATACAAAAGGTTGAAGCACTAGCGTATTAATCTAAATCTATTGTTTGGATGGCCGGATAAGATAGATAAATATGATAAGGTATAGTACATTAGTCTATTATTTAATGAGTTGGTACATATGATAAATTAATTACCCCTACCTCTTACCATAACATGTTCCTCTTGTTCAAATTCTATTATTACAAGGTAAAGATTGCATTAGAAACCAGAAGAACAGAATTAAAAAAAAAAAAATCTAATTTACTTTTATCTCTAATACAAAAAAGAGGATTAGAAGTATAATAAAATATGAAAATATTTAAAATAAAAAACTACTACAAATTAAAATAAACAGTAATAATATTTAAAAGATTAAATCAAAGTAATATATATATACATTAACTTTGAGTAGAATTACTCCACTTAATAAGTCCTTATAAACATTAAATTTCACAAATATAATTGTTGATTATTATCATATTAGTTATCAAGCAACAAAGTTTCATAGAAATTAAAATTTGTAGCTATATAATCTGCAAGTCAACATTTACTTGTATTTTAAAAAAGCTTTTATACATTCATTTGAATCCCCTACTCAATAAGAACAGTTAATTTGACGGTTGGATTGGAAAAATATATTTGTAGAGTCTTCTACTCATATGGTATTTGTAACACACATGCACCTCAAATGAAGAAAAAGCTAACTAAAATTGTTATTTCACTTATTTGAAGTAGAATATCCATTATTAGTGAAAAGGTGTCGAACTTGAAATAATTGCAAATATAAGATTTAAGCTTTAGGCATTACCGGGGCATCACTTTGAAGGCAAAGCATTTGAGATAAATATCTTTGATCATCCTCTATTGTTTTAACCTGGATCAAAGAATAACAAAAGGGGGGTAAGCAACAATTCAATTAAGAGTCACTTAAATTTTACAAACACAAATTGTCAGAACACACACCTGCTGCTTCAAGTGGTCTATGACTTCCAAGTTGACAGGAGCAAAATTAGGTTCCATTTGCTTCCAGAATAAACTAGAACAACCAGTATCTGCCAAGGACCAATATGCATATAAAATTTCTGCATACATTTAAACACACACACACCCAACTCAAAAATAACAAGGTTTAGTAACATACGGCTGGCATTGCTAGCAAAGTTGGCCGCAAATAATAGTTCCTCACAGTCATCACCTGATCTACCTGTCATTTTGGATTTTGTACAACATTATTGTTTGAATATGAGAAAACATCTTATATCATCTTGTTACTATAGAGTATCTTATTAAATAAGTATCATATGATAAACAATTCTTCTCTTTTAATGCAATGAGTAGTTACTCAAATGGATAGACGTACCTGCAATTTCCGGGGAACTACTAATTGATGGATGCCCAAGATGAGCAATAGCTTTACTATTGTGTGGCTTCTTCATACGAGGTCGCCTTGATCTACTGGAAAAACATAAACTTAGTCTAGTGGAAGAAATCCCTATTTAGCCATTATCAGGAGGAAAAAGAGAGCAATAAGTGAGAGAAACTATACCTTGCATTCTTTAGAGAAGAAGGTTTCGTATTTCGAGTTCGCTTTGTCAAGGATAAAATCTCAGACTTCTCTTCTGTTGATGAGATGTCATTCTTCAAAACTGAAAAGCCATTGTTGCCACTACACTGCCTACGCAGACCATCTCCAGTCTCTTCTCTGTTCAGCTTTAGTTCCTTTTTTGTCATTGACATGTAGGAACCTGTAATACAGGAATCATTTATGGCTCTTCCATCACCTTTGTTTCTGTCCAATTCTTTCTCTTTTAATTTATTTTCACCATTTTCCCTGGCGCCAAATTCTAAACTTTCAGATATTCTGGTCTGGATTGAATTGTCGTCATTTTTATTCCTAGTGCATTGCATGTTGTTGATAGCATCCTTGGATGTAAGTGGTCCACTAGTTGTAGTAGAATTCATTATAGTACCGCTAGAAGGGAAACAGCCTTCAAATGGCACAGGCATTTCATCACAATTTAAGACCGGCGGCGATACCCCATTTGCTCTTCGAGTGCGAGAACTTTTTTGAGGCCTCTGCCCAGCCCATTGGGCTAAACCGGACATAGACGATTCTACAGGAAAAGGACGCTTATGATTGATTGCCCCAACCAATGAATGAGGCTGGTTCACATTTGAAGGTTGCTCCCGGGCATCAAGTGTTTCAGAAGACGAGTTTCCAACTATCAAGTTATCAGTTTGAGGTGCCCTTGAAGCTTTGACTTTTGTATGTGGATAAATACCACCGGTATAATTTTTGCCATGGTCATCAAATCTAAAAAAGAGAAAATAAGATTACTCATAAAATTATATTAATAGGGTTTTATAAAAGAAATAAAGCTTGTTAGGCACTTCATAGATGCTTCATAAATACAACCGAGCAGATAAGTACTTGTTTCTTTTAAGTACACCCCATTCCCTATTTGTTCCATCCATTGAATCCTTAAACACCTTTTCTTGCTCATACTTGGCATACATGTGAAGCTGAACTAGCGGGCAGGGAAGCTAAGAAGCTTGCTATTACTGGCAATTATAGCCAAGTGAATCTTTTGCGATCATAATAGCCTCACTTAGCATCACCTCTAACTAGTAAATCATAAACGTGTGGAAGGTATAGAATTGTTACTATCATCACAAGGTAGGTAAACAGTTAAACACTAAACTTTCGGGAGACTCGTTCTTACAAAACATGCTTGTAAGGTGAGAATTGTCTTGCCCCTCTTATAAACATATGTTTAGGCCATATCTCATTCCAAGTGGGACTCTTCACAAATATCATTTCAGATATAGCCCTAGAATAAAAAAAGAACAAATCTTGTGTGCATTTCTTTCTGTGCTCTGTGTTGTTTTAACTTGAAATAATTAATTTATAATATTTTCAAATACATAATTTTTCTCAAAATTTGTTATAATGACAAAAAGTGTATTTTAAGTTAAGAACAACGCAAAAAGCACTTACGAGAAATGCACCAAAGTTTTGTCCAAAAAAATGCTCACGAATACTCAGTCGAGTAGTTTAAGTGACAAATTGATTGGTAACAAACTAAAGATTGATGTTAACTAATGTACACATATCACATCACAACAGTAGCTGAAATAGAACTGCGTGTCAGCCAACAATCTTTTCACCACATGAATTCTTAACACTACCCAATAAGGATATTTTTTATAAAGGAACCTAAAGATGCTCAAACACAACATTCCTAAATTAAGTATGAATAATTGATTTTTTACACACCAACATGTTTTCCAAATTGCAATTCATTTTTATGGCTGTTAGTTCACTTCTCAAACTTTAAGACTTGGCCATTTATAGAAAAAATCAGAAATCAAAGCAACTCATAAACTTGTGTTTACCTCAAACCTATGGCATCACAAGACTGCAGACCAGACTCATTAGCTTGCTTTAGATACATAACTCTTTTCGGCTCTCCTTCCCCATCAGTGGATCTGGCTGAGGCAGTGCCCATGGAATATTTTCTTTTCATTTTTCTATCCCATGTTTCTCCACTTACAGGTAACCATTGAATCTTCTCTTGAACACCATCACAAACCTTACCAACATCCTTGATGTTGTCTTTATCCTTTCCAATTGTCAAAGGCTGTCTGCCAAAGCTATTGTTTAGCCCTTCCGCCTAGTATTCATCATCAAAAGATATAAAGTAAATATAGATTATATATTTTTAAAAAATAAAGTATTAACAAGGTCGAAAAAATACGTTGCTACTCAGAAAACAAAGGAACATAGCATGTTCAGTATTTAAGAGAGTAAAATCAAATCAATAATTAGTTATCTATGACTCTCTACATTGTGGTTCAATGAGTTACATCGGTAATCCAAAAATAATAGTTCCTCCAGATACCTCGCAAATTTAATGGCACTGGAAGTAAGATTAAAAATAACAACATATGATGGATATCCAACTTGGCCCAACAATTAAAATTTAAGTGTATTAAAATTAAAATAACACATACAGTTGCAAGCTGCAACTTGAAATCTTTCAATATCCCATTCAGATGATTTAGTGTGGGGCTATAGCTTCTAAATCTTCAGAGAAGCACATGTAACAGAAATCCAATATAGTTGCACCAGATTCAAGAGAGGATGTGTCATCAATATCATGCTCTTCCTTATCCAAGTTATTTCAAAGCACTATAATTTTATTTATTGTTCAATATTATTGGAATTCTATAACTGGCAATTAACATGGCATAAACCTACAGCTTTAATAAAGGAAATGCAACAATAATTTTAAAAGGCTAGCTAGCTACTAACCTGTATCTCAGCAGCTGATGTACCGATGTGCATGTTGGGAAGGATTTTCTTAGGCATATCCTCTGGTTTTTGATTTGCAAGCTCTGTAGTGCTCTGATGAGTCTGACTTCCCATGTTAGATAATTGGGACCCACTCATCCTTTCATTTGGTAACACCTCGCTCTGAAATTGCTTCTTTGAGTTTAAGGCCTCCCAATATTTGTTCAATTTGTGTACAGATTCATCCAACCTCTTTGATCCATCACTGAAAAAATAAAAGAGTGAAACCTTTATAACAGAATCATTACACAGGTGACAAACTGACAATAAATGAGAAAATTCTTGGCGACTCAAACGCCGCCTTTATTCCAAAAAACTGAGAAAAGTTTACTAAAATAGTAGTCATTCAATTACATTACATATGCTGAAAATGTAAGCTCTCAATAACGCGCTAATTGATTAGGAATTACATTAAATGAGAAGTAGGGTAAAGGCGGTATGATTTGATGACAGAATATAAGGTATTGCATAAAGTTCCACAAATTACCTAGCCCTGGCAGAAGCCTCCTGTAGACGTGCATTGAATCGTTTCAGTTCCTCCGGATCCGCTGGAATGCGAGACTTCGGATTACCAGTTCGATAAGCACAATCTTCAAGGGTGTTTCCATGAGATATCCTCAGAGCCCGCTTTAAGTCATTTAAACTAGTAAACTTTGGACCTCCTGTGGTTATTGGATCCAACTTTAAATACTGGGCAAACGAATCCGAATCTCGTGAAGATGTAGAATTTCCCTGCAACATACTAGTATCAGAAACAGACATCCGACTGTCATTACCATCACAAAATCTTGCGGACCTATCCGAATCGACATTTCTCAAATTTCCCCGTTGTTCATTTGAGAAAGCCCCCTTGACAGCCAGCTCATCTTGGCTAGCTGCGCTGGAACCAAATTTAGTCTTTGGCGCCATAATTCAACGTTAATTGAATCAGCACGAATATTCTCTTAGCAACTCATGCACTAAGGGATATCCTGAAGACAATCCATTAAACATTAAACAGTAAACAAGTACGAATAGGTAAGTTACTTGAAACGTATATGCAATAAGTCAATAAGATAATAACAACACAAATCACAATCAATAAGTCAAAAAGAGACAGCGAATACTACACATTATCAAAGCCCTAGAAAATTTCAACAACCCTAACTCAAACTAATTTCACTTAAAAAAACACGCCATTGAAGGAAGCTCAGAAACCATAAAAACACATGGATTATACTTTAAATATACAATAAAATTGGGATAAACAGATAAACCACAACATCACGTCGTTAAGAGTAAATAACATCCACATAAAAGTCGAATTGCATCAACGAATAAAACGCACATTAGTGATAAATCACAGACAGCATTGAAGTTTCAAGAGTTAGAATTTCAAACCCTGGAAAACACGGAACGGCAATGCTATTCAACTGAAACAACGTGAAAATTAAACGTTTCGAAATCCAAAGCTACCATGATCAATAAGATAAGAAACATCAACCAAAAAAGTATAGAAAACTCGCAAAACTAGAATCGAATCCAAGAAAACTAGGGTTCAAGAAAAAGAATAACAATCGCGCCAACACATGGCGGCAAAACAAACACGGAGATAGATGAATGCGTGAAGGGGAGAGAGGAGTACCTGCATTGACCGGAGAAGAAGAAGGGATGGGATTTGCAGAGAAAGGACGAAGACGAAGACAGTGTCGAGTTGAGGACGAGAGAGGGAAAAAGGGTGGACCAGTAGGATATGACGAGAGTTTATATAGTAGGGCGCGAGATAGAGAAAAAGGGTTAACGTTATGTGGGCCCGATACCTGATTTGGGTAAGGAGTGGTAGTTGGTTGACTCTGTCGCTTTAGGTCATGGACTTGGAATTGATGTCTTCATTATAAAATTAGGCTTGATAATAATAATAATAAAAATGTAATGGTTGATATGATGGATATTGATATGACTTTTATATTGATAATGTGGTAAAGTTTTTTAAATTTTGGGTATTTTTTATTATTGTTTTTGCGGGAACTTTATGTTGTCTAAAACTATTAAGTGATTAAGTGTATGTATAGGTTTTAAAGTAAAATATGAGAGTTTGCTTGTAGTAACTAAAATAACATAAAAGGAAAGAAAATGTGATCAAAGTTTAAGAAAACGACATTAGGATTAAACTTCATAAGTTCTAATTTTCTTAGGTGCTATCAATCCTTGTGTGGGTCAGTTCATACAGAACTTTGTTCTGGCTTTAAATGGGACTCCTGCTAGTGAATGGTGGGATTGATCCCTCTTAGATTAGTCGGTCGCAAGACCGGATACCAAGATTTTCAAACAAAAAAAAGAGTTTAAAGTACGTTTTTTGGTCGATTATGGGATTTTAAGTTTTAGTATACATTCATTTATTGCTTTGATCAGTGATATGTTTTAGTTTCTGACAAATGATGTGATATTTATTGAATCTATTAATATCAGATCTCTGGTTTAATTGATAGATTCGACAGTGGTTTAGTGATTGTAAACTTGGACATATTTTCTAGTAACTAGCATTTATAAACATTTTATTCTAGGCCACTTAAGTGGAAAATCTATTTCTATCATTTTTTAAATCAACAGATCAATTTTGGAGTTTCACGTTGGAGAAGCATTAAGTATGGAAATAACAATATCAATATATCGAAAGCAAATTCAGTTGCATTTAATGCATTTTTACATATTTATTAATGTTGCAAAGGATACGACTCTTTAAGGTCGTGCTTCAATCATGATTTTCATGTCTAGTGTTACTGATACTCAATCAAACATGGAAGTTTGGAGGTTACATCTGACTTGCTGGCGTTGAGCACCGAGATTTTCACTCAACCAATCGTGGGGGCTCGGAAGAGGCATTTGGATTGCTAACATTGAAGGGCGAGATTTTCACTCAACGAGCTTAAAGAGGGGATCTAGGCTGTTGAAGTTGAGATCTAGGATTCTTCCTTAACCAATCGTATAAGTTTAGGAGGAGAATTCGGCTTGCAATCTAGCATAACAGAAATATATACTAGTTTTAAATGGAAAGTCATTAGCAAGTATGTATATAAATTTATTAAGTGATGGGGAATTAAAATGTCCAAGGTGTTTTAATTGGCTAACTTGGTTGGATATAATTTCATATTTGTGGAGAAAATGGCTCATTCATCTCCATTTAGTGGTCATAAGAAATGGTTTTCCCAACATATACTAAACAACAAAAACAAAAGACAATAATTTTGAAATGAGGGTTATTACTTTTAAGGAGTTTCCAATTTATTCAACTTGGTTGAATGCCATGTTATTGACAAAACAGCTGATGATATGCGTAAATCAATGTTGGAGGTATAAAATTTCTTAATCACTTACACATTAGTTGTTACTATATTTTACGTAATGAATGTTATTTCAAGTAAACAATATTCAAATTTGTTACTATTGACATTTGTTTGTATTAAGATGGAAAAGATTATCCTATGATTTATTCCAATAATCTTGATTTGTTGTTGAACATGAATATTTTACTTTGTACCGCCTGGAGGTCATATAGATAGAAACCTGTAGCGATAAGAACGATAGGGTTGGTGTGGTCACAACTACAACTACTAGCACTTCAAAAGGCTTATATTTCTTCTAAGGGCACTACAGCAAGCTACCTTTTTTTAGGTCTGGCATGAGCCATTCCATTCCTACTTCCACTCAACAAAAAAGATAGGATTCTTGGGCTCTACCTCCAGAGTGCGTACAGACTAGTTTTAATGCAATCTTGCATAACATAAATATATACTAATTTTAAATGAAAACTCATTAGCAAGTATGTATATAAATTTATTAATTGATGGGGAATTAAAATGTCCTAGGTGTTTTAATTGCCTAATTTGGTTGGATATAATTTCATCTTTGTGGAGAAAATGATTCATTCATCTTCATTTAGTGGTCATAAGAAATGGTTTTCCCAACATACATACTAAACAACAAAAACAAAAGACAACAATTTTGAAATGAGTGTTATTAATTTTAAGGAGTTTCCATTTTTTTGGAAATCTTGGTATCCGGTCTTGCGACCGACTAATCCAAGAGGGACCAATCCCACCGTCCACTAGCGGGGAGGGCGTTTAAAGCCAGAACAAAGTTCTGTATGGACTGGTCCAACAAGGATTGATAGCATCAAGCAGAATTCGAACTCAGGACCTTGAGATGAGCACATTCTAAAGACCCAAGCCTCTACCACTGTTGGAGCGGTAAAGCGGCAAGCAACAAAAGTTTTGGAAGTATTTATCTGGGAAATTATCGTGTCCACAGAGATTAGTGCTACTGAATTGCCGTTCGACGGATTCTTAGTTCTTGAGTTTGAGTTAAATGGGTTTTAAGTAAAAGTGGGAAAGTAAACATATGAACATAAAATAAATACATTCTTGATAGAGAATAATTTATCTGGTTCGAATCTAAACTACTCCTCGCAAACTTAGATTTATCACTCCGCCGTATTCAATCTACAATACTCATCAGAATCACCACATATCCCTCACATCAATGTCCATTTCTGCAACACCGAGGGAGTTCAACTATATTGCTCTTTTGACCATGTCTCAACCGATCGAACAACACAGACATTAAACTCAGATATTATGTGGATGTTAACCCCAATTCTATGTCTAGAATCAAAAGCTAACAGTTATCCCCCTAATCAAGATTTGTGATGTCTATTTCTACAACAACACAAATCCAAAACATTTAAGCAAAAAGATCAAGGAAACACCGATTAAGATTTGTAAAGCAAACTTTATACAACTAGTAGAAAGAGTAACAAACATCCATGGGTTTAGAGTATTTACATACAAACTCAACAAAAGAGAAATACAAAGAGAAGAGAAGAAGATGAACCAAACATTTATTGGTTTGCCAACACCAATCGATGAGAAATTCGACCTCCGATCATCCGATTGCAAGCTCCAATGGTGTTTCCAAAAGCTAAATCTACCCAAAAATGACCTAGGATGAGTTGGGGTTCAAAAATACCCAAAACATAACCTAAAAAATCTGATTTTCGCCTATTTATGCAATTTTTCAGATTTGTACAGCGCGCGTCGCGCCCAACCTGCTGACTTGAAAAAACAGCTTTTAGTAAAAATGACGTAACTTGAGAACCGTAACTCCGATTTGCGCCCGGTTCGAAGCGTTGGAAAGCTTATTCAATTTCCTATCTAACAATGAATAAATGGCAGTCAAACTGATGATTTTTATCATCCTCATTTTGAGCCTTAGCCACCGAATGAATTGATTATGTCGCTCAAAATCGCGCGTTTGAAGCCGTGTCTTCGACACTTTATTGCTCATGCTCCAAATACGTAAGAATACCTACAAAAAGAGTAGAAAACTATCAAAAAGTATAAAAGTGTATGAAAATATATCAATTCACAAAGTATACGTATTTATACACAAAATAGGGTATTATTCAAACGGTATTAGCAAAAAGTATCGATAAGTGCCACTATTTAAAATGGGGTATTATCCACAATTGTTTTTTGCGCAGAATTTGAAAATCTGAGTTATGCAAATCGATTTACACTTTGTGCAAATCGATTTGCAGCTGACAGAATGTTGTTTTTTTGCCTTTTTTTAACTTGTTTTTGGTCCTAACTCCTCTTCTACTCCATTCTTTTGATATTTTCCTTGAATCACAAATTAGAGGCCTAGATCCTCTCTAATGTCAATAGACTTAGGGCGTCGGTAGGATGAAAACCTGAATCCGCAATATTAAGTGATTGAACTTAGAGATGAAAGGAGTTTTGAATGTGGTTCCATCTTTTACTTCTTTTTGTTTTGATCGATGAAAGTCTTCAATATCTTGAGAATTTTTATGGTTTCTTGATAAAGACGAGATCGCTACCTATTTTCTTTTCGTGCGGTATTGCTTTCGGAGAGTGATTTATATATCACTTCTCTCGCATGCATTAGCACATAAATTGTTGATCGGCCTCGTTGTAGGGTGATTTCTACATAAATCAATGGGCGATATGCTTAACATAGCGCAACATTTCGTGTCCCGAATAAAAAGATCCAATATGGCAGAGAATTGTATGCGGTTGATTTAAGACTTATGGAAGTTTGTCGTGTAGTCGCTATGATTTTAATGAGCTTCAGATAAACTTCCATTAAATTTAAATCCGAGAACATCCTTCACTCACCATCGATCTTCATGACTAACACTTAGATGATATACTTGACAAGTTTCAAGATGGTCATCTTTAACAACTAACAATTGACTTTAATTTTTGCGCTTTATTATATTGTCCTTTATATTTCTCGCTTTATGCTTTATTTTATCATTCATCATGTTTATGTTTCCGCTAGTTTCTCTTTGTCCATTTGGACGCTTTGTTTATGTTTCCGTTATTTTCTCTTTGTCCATTTGGAAGTTTTATTTCCGTTATTTTCTTTTTGTCCATTTAGATCATGCTCTATTTTTGTGCTAAAACATTAATAAACAACTTCAAATCTAAAAAACACTTAAGGCCCTATGGACTATTGGTTACTATCCCAAGCATTTTGGAGACCTGGACTTATTGGACTTAGTATCCTTAGACCCTGTTATTCTGCTATTATTCTGTCTGGCATTAGATTGTTGTCTGTTTGTATGTGCAGGTATTTCCTCAAAAAGTCCTTGATGGTTAATTCCAAGGCGTCGTGATAAGGAATTTACCCAAAAACAGCCGTTACTCTGCCCAATTTTTGTCAGAATTGTAATGTGCTTAATGCAAAAGTGGTGCTAAAGATAATAAGTTCATCTGGATCCCCAAGTGGTAATGCGTTGGTTCAGTGTTGGTAGTCCAAAGGATGAGAAATCTACCTTGACTCTTAATGTCAAGTGTTGGCTTCTTTTTTGTTAGATCGTTCTTTCCTTAGCTTTTATTTTATGCTCTAGAATAGCCTCTTCATCTCCTCCCCTTCTTAGATTTTCAAAATCTTCTCCCTTTTTATAAAATCTTCTTATGTTTGCAACCTTTTTATATATCTTTCTTTTAAAAATATCTTTTGCCCTTAGTGGCTTTTCTTTCATAGTTTAGACACAATTAATTATTATAGTGAGTTGTGATACCCACGATTTTGAGACTGATTGATATGATGGAGTTTTTTCCACGTGAGAGAGCTAGTGGCATACTCGTTGATTTCCATCCGAGTTGGAGCCCTTCTTTCATTTGTGATGCAAAGAATCCATTTTTTCTCATGATCAAGATCAATGGCTGAGTATTCTCTCTAACGACGATAAAGTGTTTATCCCTTTTAAAAAACCTTTTCCCTTTTAAGCGGAACTACATTAGTTATGACTTCTCCATTGCACCGAGGAGGTATGTAGGCACAAGATATAATGTCTTGTCGAGCTTATTTTAAAAATTAAACAAACCTTTTTTTACACACACAACACAGATTTTCAAAAAGGTTCCTGTGGAGTACCACAGATATAAGGGGTGCTTAAAACCTTTCCTTTGTATAATCAACACCCGTACCTAAGATCTCTTTTTGTTTTAAACTTTGGGTTTTATTCGTTATTTTCCCATTTCCTTTGGAAAAGCGCGGTGGCAAATTTCAATGAAATAATGAGTCGAGTCAATTTAATGGCTTCGTTCTCATATTTTCCCCGCTACACATGGTATTGTGGTTCTGCAAAGAACTTATCAAATATTGAGATCTAGAAATATTTCGCATGACAATAAGGTATTTAAAAGGCTAAATTTATGTACAATGTCGACAACTAATGCATCAAACACTCAATACATTTATCATGTTAACTATTTTCAAAGTTTTTGTTGTGAATTCAATACCAATAACAAAGTATAAAACAAGGAAAGAATAAAGAACAAGGAAGAAGACGAACACAAGAATTGGTTATAAATGTTATTCTTTTACTTTTTCTTAGAAAACAAGATTACAAATTTACAAGAATAACAAATAAACTCTCTCACCCTAAATTAGGATTTGCAGTGTGCAATGATGAGAGACTAGTATGTTATTTATAATAAAACTTAACATACTAACTAATGGGCTTTTTCCATAAAGCCCATTACACAAACTAACTTAATAAGCAAGCTAACTTAAAAAATTAGGGTTTAAACACTAAAACCTAATTTAACATGCTAACAACCCTAGCATCTTCGACAACAGAATGTGAACAACCTTCGACTTCATGCTTAATCATGTCGAACCAAGAAGCTACCCTTCGACCATACTAGAGTTCAATCCAATATCTCACAAATCTCCATCTCGGACCTAACTCTACAACATCAAGGGAACATATTAGCTTTCTTTATGTAGCTTTATCAACTGCATACAGTGGAAAAACTTGCAACTCGGCAATCACTTGGTGATCATATCAGCAGCATTATGATCTTTCGAAACCTTCAACACTTGGACTTCTCCACGCTTGATTACTCCTTTGACGAAATGCAGCCTCACATGAATGTGCTTAGTTCGCTAATGATATGTTGAGTTCTTCGACAGGTGTATTGCACTTTGACTATCACATTTAACAGTGATACCTCGACCTTGAAGTTTCAGCTCCTTTGCAAAACATTCAAGCTACAATGCTTCTTTTACAGCTTGAGTGAGGGCAATATATTCTGCTTCAGTGGTTGATAGAGCAACAACCTTCTGAAGTGTTGCTTTCCAACTAGCTGTTGTGCCAAACATAGTAAAAACATATCCAGAAATATATTTTCTAGAATCCATACAACCTGCATAATCAGAGTCGACATATCCTTCTATTACTGCTTTACTATCTTCACCTAAGGCTCCACCATTAATTAGGACCCTGTTCAGAGACCCATTTATGTACCTTAAAATCCACTTAAATTCTTGCTAGTAAGCCTTTCCAGGATTCGCCATGTATCTGCTTACAAGACTTACTGCATATGCTATGTCGGGTCTAGTACAGACCACAACATACATCAAAGAACCAACTCTATTAGCATATGGGATGCTATTCATATAGGCTCTTTCGACATCAGTACTGGGACACTGATCAATACTCAGCTTGAATTGAGGGTTTGTCGGAGTCACAACTGGCTTCGAATTCGACATACCAAACTTTTCGAGAATCTTTCATATATATGCTTCTTGAGATAAGCATAATTTCGACTTCTTTCTATCTCTTCGAATGTCAATTCCATCCAATACGAAACTTGGGGTTTTTCCCAATACACCCCTAAAGCCCATCACTCTTTTGAGTTTGGTGCATGGATATAAACGGTGGACGGTCCATGGTCCGATCGACAGGCTTTGATACCATATTAGAGTTTGACATAACTCATCCTTATAAAACCGATTTGTAAGATGAGGGGTGTAACTCTATATAAACTTTCTCAAAACTCTATCTCCAACCAATATGAAATTTAGTATTTTTCTCAATATTAAAAAATATATGATTGCACCAGATATTGTATGTTGCAGATTTAGTCTTAATCTCGCAAATATCTATTTTATTATTATTGTTTTGTGGAATTTGATATGGGAAAATGCAAGATGGACCCAGGAGAATGTTTGCATCTTTATAATGAGGGGACCAAAAATGCTACTTTGATATCAAATATTACACCTACATCGTATATCACTATTCGCATATACAGTGAACATTAGTGATATTTATAATTTTGCCTTTTCAACATTTTATATTCTCTCAGACAAAACAATTTTGGTATAAAAAAACTTGGTTAATATTATTTGTAGGTTGGTTAATATGTGTCGTGACAATAAAAAATAATTTGAATTAGAAAATAAAGTTGATTAACTGAATATAATAAGTTGGTTAATATAGTTCATAATTTGGTTAATGAGTGTTTGACATCAAAAAATAAATAAGGTTTGTTAATGCATTTCATAATTTGATTAGTAACTTCTCAAAATTTTAAAAATTTGAAGTAGTAAAATAAAGTTGATTAATAGAATGTAAATATTAATTATTATATTTTATAATTTAATTTAATTTAATGTTAGAAGTATTTTATTGGTTAATGAAGTGGTGAAGTTAGTTATTTTTTAGTTAATGCAATGGAGAAGTTGATTAATAACACAACCTTATATTTATGTTATAAATACGATTAATAATATATGGTGTCAAATTTGAGTGTAAAAGCTTGTGTCAACATAGCATACATTGTGCGTGGACAGGGCATGTCCTTTGAATTTGGGTGCCTTGGGCGAATCAAAAGAGTGGTGCCCCTATAATTTCTTTAAACAATAAATATGTAAGGATTAAGGAAATAATTGAATAAAAAACACATTTTCATTTGTAATTGTGCAAAAAGAATACAAGTATGGATCTTTGAATCAATGTTTATACTACATCAAAACATAAACCACTATAAAGAGCGTTATTATTCTTCTTCATAATTCGATATTTTTTTCTATAAAAAAATTTGACTAAACCTTTAAAATTATTTAAATATCATCCTCTTAGCATTTTTTGTTGCTAAATCATTAATAATTTGGTCATAATCAAGATTCTTCAAAAAATTATTTTCAATTGAAATTAACGCAAGATTATTTAATCTATGTGACATAGTAGTTCTCAAATAAGATTTAATAATTTTAATTTAGAAAAACTTCTTTCAACATATGCAACTCTGATAAGAATAATCAATATTATTCTATAAGCTATGCACGCATTAGAAAAAAATTAAAAGTCTTCAAAGAACTCAATATCATATAGCTTGATTTTGATTCAACTGTTAAAACTTCTTTAATAGCTTTCAATTCTTCAAACAAAATTCCACCATCAAGATCAACCGCTTAATCCAAATTTGACACGGTAAGAAGATTTCTAACCTATCAAATAACATTATCAATAATATAAAATATTCTATATGTTATTATTTTAATTTTAGTGCCTCAATTAAATTTTTTATTTGCTAAAATTATGGATATATTAATTGATTATATTTTAGAAAAATTAATTGATTTTATTCTACTCTATATTTTATTTATGGGAAATTATATTCTTTTATTTATTTTAATTTTGTAGTGCCCCTAGAAATTTGTTAGTCAGTATTTTCAAAAAAAAAATTCTAACAAATTTTTTTATAATAAAAAATTTTCTTTTAATATATATAAGGGTAAAAAAAATTTGGTGCCCTTAAAATTATGGGGCCTTGGGCTCCCGCCCCGCGAGCCCATGCTCAGGACCACCTCTGTGTGTGGACATAGTAGTTATAGTTATGGGCATTGCGTGACACTAATTATTACACCAAATACGAATTATTTATACGGTGAATTGTGTTTTTTTACTACATTCGGTCTTATTTATAAGAGAAAAATTACTTCTAAAGTTATCAAATAATTAGTGTTTCTAGACTGTATCATGGACCAGATACATTAATTATTTAATGAATATAGGACCCTTTTGTTTTGGCTTTTTTTAAAAATGATTTTTATAGTGTTACATAATTTTTTGAAAAAAGATTTTACAAAGAAACTTTTTATAAAAGCTTCAAATGAAAATTTTGTTTGAATAATTATTCTTAAAATGTGATTTAAGGTATTTCATCTATTTATGAAAAAAAATTGAATATCAAAATTTCAAAAAATCACTTAATTTTGAAGCTATTTCAAATAGATTTTCATAAAAATCATTTTTGAAATACAACTTTTTGAAAAAATTGTGATTTTGACTAAGGTTTGATCTTCAATAATGTATGTTTATGTTATAGGAGGTTCAAATTAGTGTTTCATTTTAGAAAAAATGAACATAAAAAAACTTGTAATACAATATAAACTCTTTAAATTAATAATGTCAGGGTCGGAGAAATTTATTAATTTAGAGAGTTATTAATTTATCAATAAATTATTAATTATTAATTTAAAGAGTTTTTAAGTAATTATATTGTACTACATACCAAATAAAAAGGCAAATTAGTTTATGTCTCTTAGAATTACGTTGCAGCGAACCTTGGGACTCAACGTAAATTAGTAACTACTGCGTTCATATGCAGTGGAAATCAATAATGAATTTTGAAGTACAGTAAATGTAAACAAGAGGAACAAATGTGTTCAATGTATTCTTAAAGGAAAACAGACAACTATTGAATCATATTTCAATAGAGTGTAATATATATATATATATATATATATATATATATATATATATATATATATATATATATATATATATATATATATATATATATATATATATATATATATATATATATATATATATATATATTTTAGTTTCTATGAATTATTAATTTATGATTTTCTTGGGACTCAAAATTATAAAGGGATCTCCTGAAAAATTATTATCTTATTATTTTATCGAATTTTTCAATTTTTTACATTAGCCCAAGTCGGGACCGGACAAATTTATTATTTTAGGGAGTTTATTAATTTACCGAGTATTAATATAAAGAGTTTCTACTGTATTTTGAAAAATGGTTTTGAAAAATCTATTTTCAAAAATACAAAAAAAAAATCCATTTTTTTAAAACTAAAACAAACAGGCCCATAAAAAGTCAATTTTCTCTTATAAATAGGATGAGAGAGAGTTTTTTTTTAAATAAAAACAATATTATTTATAAAAAAATTATTTATTTTTTAAAATTAATTCTTAATACAAATATAATGATGTGTCATTAACCAATTTTATCCTTGTATTAACTACAAATTACATCTTATTAACCACTTATTTTACTTATAATTCATTAACCAATTTCACAACTATATTAACCAATAAAATACATTATATTAATCATTTTTTACACTAAATTATAAAATGTATTAACCACTATTTATACTCTATTAACCAACTTTATTTTACTATTTAAAATTTCTTGTGTCTGAGAACTTATTAACCAAATTATGAATTGTGTTTACCAATTTTATACACATTATTAACTAAAGTTGATTTAATACGTAAGATTATTTTTTGATGTGTGGACACTCAATAACCAAACTATAAACGATATTAACTAACTTTTCGCGCTCAATTAACGAATTTTATTTTACTAAATACTTCTTTTTTATGTCATAATATATATTAATCAAAGTATAAATTATATTAACCACGTTTTTATATACTATTCATCAAAGTTATTTTAGAGAAAAAGTTATAAAAAAGTCAAAATTAAAAAAAAAAAATTATTGTTCACCGTATTTGTGAATAGTAAATAAGATGTAGGTGTCAAATAACATTACTCAATAGTTATGCAAATGTGAACATTGATGTTGAGTCGGCCAAGATCAACACAGAATATACAATGTGCGGATTCAAGATGTAAACATTGATTGCTAGTGTAATTCTTTACTTTTTAGTGTGTGAGTTTCGCTCCTAACTCTAAAAACAATGCTTGAAGTGCCGGGATGTGCCAAATAATTTAGATATAATTTGTCACTACTACAACAACATTAATTAACCTGGCCAAGTCCTTCAAATTTGTTCTACCTTATTTGTGGCGATCTTTTGACATTGTGACTCAACATCGAAAATTTGCAAGCCATCTTCATCGCGGTAACGTTCCTCCTTCATCAATGAAACATGCTCCACATTTTTTCCACCGTAACATATAGCCATAATCAAGTAGAAAGACACAGAAAAACCAGTGACACCAATCAAGAACCAACAAATGAATATTCACCAATAGAAACGGCACAAAATCATGAACCCGGTCGGTGTACATAAGCTTTGGATTGGTAACTAGGTGTAAAAATCATTAACCCCATGAACATAAGCCACAAATCTTGAAAGATTATGCCAACAGAACACACAAAAGTTACACACCAAGAAACTCATTGGAAATCCAATTCCCATAAGGGTTGTCAAAAAACTAATAAAATTCAAAACTTGCAATAAATAATGGTAATGTCCTTATACCCCCATAAGATCTCTTGAATGAAGATGAATAAAAAGAAAATGGAGTTTGATGTGGTTGAAAAAGTGCCATAAACCAATTACGAAGAAACCAAACCCCAAAATTTCATGTCCCTCAATAGTGAAATTCAAATGTTCACTAAGATGAAGTTGGTTAATATGAGGATATGTATAATATTTATGTATGATATGATAGAAGTGTCTATATTTGAGACACTAAAAGGAACAAGGAATAAACATTCCTTCCTCAAGGTTAAAGGTTGCTACTTGTGGTGGGTATCACACAAAATACAAGGTTTGAAAGTTTAATCTAAGGAAAAATAGAGCAAAGTCGAAATTAGAAGGTGCGTTTTTGTTAAGGAAATTTCAGGCTAATGGATATACATGCACTTAGAGTGGAAGTAGTTAAATTTATTTATATTTTAGACTACAAAATATAAATTCTTGTTTGCTTATACATGTGAAAAAATAACTCTTGCGTCAGATTAAGAAAAAAATACCAAGTTATCAAACTTACTTTTAGAGTACAAATATCTTAATATCAATCACTTCACTTTAAATTCAATCTTAAATAATTTAATTTTACAAAATCAAGTCTAACAAAGACTACAAATTTGTCAAACATTCACTCACATGCTAAATCTAGGATTGCACCAACAAAAATCAGAACCCAGATGACTCAACTAAAGAGGAATATGTTGCATTTTCATCCAAGTTTTCAGGCTTCTTAGTAGCGGTTTTCCACGTTGTTCCATCACTATTTTTGTCAGATGGTCCCACCTC
Organism: Vicia villosa; assembly: GCF_029867415.1. Taxonomy (NCBI): domain Eukaryota; kingdom Viridiplantae; phylum Streptophyta; class Magnoliopsida; order Fabales; family Fabaceae; genus Vicia; species Vicia villosa. The sequence goes on from NW_026704940.1 coordinate 497,852, forward strand.
CAAACCAACCAACTCAAAAAATTCTAATTTTTGATGTTTTATTAAATTAATGTCATCATCCCAGCAAGTCTCAGAAATAATTTCAAGTGCTTTCTCTATCTTGTCTTCAGCCACAAGATTTCCATTTTGCAGGAGGACAAGGTAGACTTGTTCAGCTGAGGCTTTTCGAATCTGTTTAACAAGAGATAAAATATAATAAACTCAAGTATGAGAAGCCAAAAAGCAAGCAGAAAGAGTAAATTGTGAGCAGACCCTATCTGCTCTGCAAGTGATTGCTTTTAAGCAAAAAAAAACAGTGTGCTAAATCGTAATTCATGTGTTGATGAATATTTGAGAATCACCTTAGGGTAAGGATGACCAAGAAATGTAAGAAGTTCAGAAAAGGCCCTCGTATGGATTGGTTCCGGTACTGAAGCTATATAACCAAATATTGCAATACCAGTATACAACTTGGAGAAGTTTGCTGATCCGTTTAGTTCTATTGCCAGAGAATCCAAAACAGCAGCACAAAAAGTTGGAGTCTGAGCCTGAAATGACAAGTATATCATACGTGTTCTCAGGGAACAATTGCAAGTACATAAAAGATAAAATCAATAAATAGACACCACATATCTCATACTTGTGACTGACTTATGAGCAGTAAAAATGGCTCATATAGCTTGAGTCATCTGGATGACATGGGGAATGATGTACATAGGATGATGCTCATGGCAGTCCAAATTACTACTCATTTGTTCTTTGCCAGAACAAGGAAAAGTTTACAAAAATTGAAGGAGGTTTTCCACATGGAGTTTCTATACTTAGGGTTCAAGATGTCTGTATTATTAAAAACAGAAGTATATAGAAATTAGAATCTGTAGAAAGCTACCTTCTTATCCTACATATTTCCTTTCTAACTTTTAATTTATTTTGACTCAAGTATCAGGGGGAACTCAAAGTACATCTCTTGCCAGGGTATTTGACAACCAGACTAATGCAAAAATGGGCAACATGAAGAAAAGGAGTATCAGACAACCTAATAACAGGAAAGCAGTATATATATATATATATATATATATATATATATATATATATATATATATATATATATATATATATATATATATATATATATGTATATATATATATATATATATATATATATATATATATATATATATATATATATATATATATATATAACACAGAAAAGCAGGACTAACCTCCATATTAAGGAATATCTTCTTGCTGAGCAAACTCTCAATGGCCTGGAACACAATATAAGCTCATAAGTACATGAGAGAGCTCCATATAATATTAAGTGCAAATTTAATCACATGTATAGATTTTTTTTTCATAACAGAAGAGGCACGCAACAAGTATTATATACAGTAAAAAGAAAATAAATTAACATTTGACTTAAAAATAATAAGCAATGATTGGTGTTAAGGAGAGTGCTGACCAGGATTATCTGTGTTCAAAACATATAAATGACGAGGTATTTTTACTTTTAGAAAGCAGATCCTTCAACTACAATGGACTAGTCTTCCCTAGTAGCTAACTGAATGTAGCAAATTATGAAGGCTATAAAAGGTAAATCTTTAGGTTACATCTTAACTTCCTAATGAACATCGAACTAATTATCTTGGGAAGTCATTTGTGCAGCATAAAGCTTCTAGGTTAGTGGTGGCACAGTTACATTGAAAACCCTGTGATTTGATCAGATGCCTGGTCTGTTCAGACCCAAAAACTGGTTGATGGCCAATAGATGAGTCATGACTCACAGCAGAGATTGCTGGCGACCTGAGGGAGTCGCTGATGGCTATGGAGGTTCAACCCATGGATTTGCATGGTGGATGTTGATGGAGGTTCAACCCATGGATTTGCATGGTGGATGTTGATTTAAAGCATGGAACCAGCGCCTCTATAACATTCAGAATATTCTCCAATCCCCCATACCATACCAAGAAAAAGAAGAAAATAAAAATAGGTATAAAACAGAACCAGATCTTTTTCATGATCAGTTAATCGAAGCAAGAATAATAAAGCCCTATTTAGGAAAGGCAATACCTTTAAAGTGGGTACAATGACTCTGTCGCGTTTCCTGTATTGTTGGAGAACCCACAAAATATCAACTGATAGCATATACTCCCTGAGCGTTCTTGTATTAGGGTCTTTGGATTCAGTCCCTTCTAAATACTCTAACAGTGCCAAGAGTGATACCCTCTTCAAAGAATTCGGAGTATCTAGCAAATCACCCATAGATATGACTAAACCTGATACCACATCTCTGCTATAACAACCAAACTGAAGTAGCTGTACGAAGCGTGGGTAAGTGTGCGAAGGAACCTGGAATAAAATAATACTGTCTCAATAAAAAATCTATACTATCAACCTCAAGAAAGGATGAAAAATCTATAAACTTACAGCCCATTTGGCTTCTGCTTCCTTCGGAATTATTTCCTCTAACTTTTCCCGAAAGGGAATATATGGAATATAAATCATCTGGTTGTACAAAATTCTGTAGAGAACGCTTGCTGCAGCTGCTCTCAACTTATCCAACTTCTCCACAGCTTGCTTACAAATCCCTCCAACTAAAGTAGTAGCAAGATTTTCGTCGAATAATAAAAGCTCAGAATTTTTATTAAGCATACTATCAGTCAGAGGATTCGCTAAGGATTCAACTTCATTATCCTCTGATTTTACATACAAGCAACCTGACTTGTCGATCTTACAGAGCATATATGTACATTTTTCAAGGCCATCTAATGCAGCCTCACGAACCCAAGATCCTACATCACCTCTATTATCAACAGAATAGTCATCAAGAGCTTTAAATAAACTCCCCATCACCTCATTCTTTATAAAAATATACAGAGAAAAATCATTCTTAGTAAAAGAGGTAGATGTATTCTCTTTTCCACTGATTAATGTTTCACATACTGATACCAGCCCTTTGACAGCATTTACCCGTGCTTCAGCATCTCTTTCTTTAGGGTTTTTCTGCAATACGAAAGCATTTGGGTAACACAACAATTGAACCTGAGATAGTAGAGATGTAGAATATGCAACTGCTTAAAATACCTCAATTTTACAACAGCCACAAAGCTTCAAGAGCACATTTCTCCATTGATTGGCCAACAACTCATATGGAAAAACACCTATGGCCAATGGAGATCCTCTCCTTACCACTACATTGGGATCAGTCAGCATATTAAGATACTTTTCTGTCAAAACACTGGTACTTTTATCATCTGAATCTAGTAAGTATGCATAGAAAAAATGTTTCAGGCCTTTAACAGCAGCATTCTGTACATCAAAAGAGGATTTAACTTGTCAAATATATAATGGCCTAAAAATGGCATATGCAATAACATTAACCAAAAATTAAATAATTTATGCAAATTGCCGGTGTCAAAGGAATAGAATAGAACCTGTATCTGAGAATTAGGATGCCTCAAGTTCTCATTTAGAGTATCGAGTAAGCTTTTCTTTATTTTTTCCGTTAATGCCACTTTAGATATGGAGATGCATTCAATAAATCGAGAAACAGCTGCGCGCATTATTTCTCCCCCCTTTCCACGATAAAGACGTGCTTTCTCAATGGCAGGAACAACATTTGCAAGCTTTTTCTGTTTATCTGCCAATGACAAAGTTCAGCAAACTCATATCTTCGATCTTCGATAAAGATATGTTTTATCATGACAGTTAGTTGGGAAGATAAACCTGACTAAAAATTTATGTATATATTGATCTTTAATTTACAAGGCCGTGTATTTAATTCCCCAGTCCAAGGTTTCATTCATTTTCTTCTCATGCTAAGGAATGAAGTCAAATTATTCCAACAATTCTATTTCATAGGTTTCTTCCAAAAGTATTTCGTTTGAAATAAATGATATTCATTGAAAAGTAAGGTAAGTAAGATAAGTATTAGAGTAGAGAAGATAGAGAGAAGTTCACTGAGAATTCAATTGTATATTCTGTGAATTGAATTACAAGGAGTTAGCATTTATATAGACATGCTAATCCTACACCCGTATGTACATAGTAGTCCTACACCTCATAATAACTAACATTTAGTTAGTTATTATGATGTGGGAAAAGTAGTTACTAGATGCTAATTGAACAAACAGCTTTCCTGATAAGAAGTAAGGGGGAGAGAGAAAGAATGAAAATAGTGTTCTCACTATTCTGAATAATTTGTGTAATTGTATGCATAAGTAGAATGGTCAATAAGCCCCAAACTCCCAAGCCCCTTAATTATGGGCCCCTTCATTATTTTGGAAAGAAAAGAAGTTGTTGGAGAAAAAAAGTTAAAAAATGTATTTTTTGAGGAAAAAAATAAATAAATAAGTTGGGGCCTGTGGGCCTGTCTTAGATTTGGGGGCTTTAAGTATTAGGGGCTTATTAAAGTGGAGGGTTTTTGGCCCCCTAAGCATGTGGGCTGGAGTCAAGTTTTGAAGGACTCGATAAATTGACAGATGTATGCATAAAATAAGACTAAGGTTCCAAGTGTATATCAGTGTAAGCCTGACCCACAGTTCAATAGTCCTATAAGGTTCCAAGTGTACATTATGTCATTAATAAGTTCCAGCAGCTGAAGAAACAATTTAGTTTCGCACCAACATGTGTGTGAAACTGAAATAGGTTGCTCTACTTGGAAATCACACCTCTTCAATTTCTGAACATGTGCATAAATTATAGACTAGGCATGCAAGGCTTGTATAACAGAAATAGAATGATAGAATCCATAATATTGATGTTGGGCTGGGTCCATGTAGGCCCACTAATTGGGAAGTTTAGTCTAGGAGAAAGGTTAGTGGGGACAAGCAGTTACTTAGGGAGTGCTATATATATGCACATGGGTAGTGGTATTGAGGGGCAGAGAAGTGTTTTATTTCAATTAGGAGTTATTACTCTGGTAGGAGCAGTTTGCTCTGGTGGTTACAATTGTATTTCTTTTTCCATTTCTTCAATTCAATCAAAAACTATCCCATTTATTATATCAATTTCTTGGGTTTCTATCATTGGTCCGACCTGCCGGATTCATCGAGAGGAGCCAGTGAATTTGTGATTAATGCCACCAAAAATGTCTGAGAGAGTGGATGAATTGGAGGATCGAGTTGCGTCAATGGAAGAAGCGTTTGATGCGAGAGTGTCGACATTGGAGGAAACGTTTCGCCAAACGCTTGCTGATTTTCGTCTCACTTTGGTGGAAGAATTCGCGAAGATTCGACGGGAGCCTGAAAAACCACAACCTGTTGTGGGGGAAACGGTGTCGGAGTATCGGATGGCGGTGAAGAAGGTGGAGTTACCTTCATTTGACGGTGAGGATCCTGTTGGATGGATAACGCGTGCAGAAACGTATTTCGATGTACAAGGAACGGCGGAGGAAGTGAAGGTTCGATTGGCTAAGATAAGCATGGAAGGAGCAACAATCCACTGGTACAATCTCTTGCGAGAAACAGAGGAAAATCTGACATGGGAGAAACTGAAACAAGCATTGATTGATAGGTACGGAGGGAGACAGAGTGATAATCCATTTGAGGAACTAAAGGATTTGCAGCAAGAAGGAAGCGTTGAGGACTACATCAGTGCATTCGAGTATATTTCTTCTCAAGTGAGAAGGTTGCCGGAGGAGCAATACTTGGGGTATTTTCTTGGAGGACTCAAACCAGAGCTTCGATTGAAGGTAAGAACTTTCAACCCCCATTCACGGTTGCAGGCGATGAAATTAGCGCGTGATGTGGAAGATGAATTACGTGGGAAGTTGCTGCCTCGAAACAGCAAAGGTCGTTTTGCGAAAGCAGGAAGAGAAATGGATAATGGGCTTAAGTTTAAAACTCAACAGGGGTCAAATGATGACGCAGGCCCTACAAAAGATAAATTTGGATATGATCCATTGCTGAGAACCCAATTGCAAACGGGTCAATCCAATTTGAATCTTAATCAGAATTCTGCAATGCGAACGAGCAGAGAGGGTACACGACGAGACAACCATGGTGATCGGAACAGAGGTGTCAAGCATCTACCATATTCTGAATTAATGGATCGCAAGGCAAAAGGACTTTGTTTCCGTTGTGGAGAGCGCTATACTCCTCTCCATCAATGTGCGGAAAAACAATTGAGGTTGGTGATCATGGGTGATGATGAAGCTGTAAACGACAACGGCGAAGTTATGGCAATCGAACTGCAAGAAGGAGAAGTGCAAGCAGCAGTGGACTGTAAGATGATGGCAGTGTGCAATCCCGAACTGGGAGGTAGAGTTCAAGTTCCTTTTTCTGCTCCATTGCAACTTGTCGGAATGGTGAAGGGGGTGGTTGTAACGGTTATGATTGATACCGGAGCTAGTCATAATTTCATCTCTCCTCAAATGACAACATTGTTACAACTATATGTAGATAAAAGTAAGGGAGCGTGTGTTAAATTGGGGAATGGTAATCGTACTACTGCTGTGGGAAAAAGTGAAGGAATGGAAATTCAGTTTGAGAAATTTTCTACTAAGGTGGAAGCTTATGTCTTAGAATTAGAAGACATTGATATTGTTTTGGGAGTGAATTGGCTGCAAGGATTAGGTAAGGTGAACTTTGATTGGAAAGAAAGAGCCATTAGCTTTTCTTGGAAAAATGAAGTAAAAAAATTGCAGGAAACTGCATTTAAAAATAAGCAACTTGAAAGGGAGATGCAAATGGACAAGGCTATTATCAACCCTCTGTACAACAGTATGCAAACAAAAGAATATGCAGGAAAAAGACTGGAGGAAAGCCTTATTATGCAGCCACAACTTAACATAGCCACCATGAGTATTGTGCAGCCAAGAAAAGTCACAAGGTGGGAGGGAAGCAAAGAAATTATCAGCTGGGGAAGTGAAAATCAGTTGCTGAATCATTGTCCTTATGATAGCCTTGAGGACAAGGCTCATTTTGTAGGAGAGGATAGTGATAGAATCCATAATATTGATGTTGGGCTGGGTCCATGTAGGCCCACTAATTGGGAAGTTTAGTCTAGGAGAAAGGTTAGTGGGGACAAGCAGTTACTTAGGGAGTGCTATATATATGCACATGGGTAGTGGTATTGAGGGGCAGAGAAGTGTTTTATTTCAATTAGGAGTTATTACTCTGGTAGGAGCAGTTTGCTCTGGTGGTTACAATTGTATTTCTTTTTCCATTTCTTCAATTCAATCAAAAACTATCCCATTTATTATATCAATTTCTTGGGTTTCTATCATAGAACAACATACAGAAAATGAAATTCAACAATAGCTGCCTCTTCTTTTGCTTTTTTTGCAAAGTTTTAATAGAATAAAATTGTTTCACTTCCATTACTAACAGGAAACAGCATAATCAAAAATTGTGAAATGACAACCTGAAGGAAGAGCATAATCGCATTGATGTAAAGCAAAAACAAGTTCCCCGGTTGCCAACGTTGCACCATGGCGCATGCACAAATCAGATGAAAGAGTACAAGGAACTAGCTTTTCCATAACAGCACTTGCAAAATATGGAGGATCATATTTTACAAGTAAGGAAAGGGCCTCTGCAGAAAGTTCTCGCAAGCTTTTATCCTAAAGATGTAATTTTCAAGTCAATTCTCTCAAAATATATCAAGAAAATTGAATATCAGGAAGCAGCAAAATAACCATAAACTGTTGGTAAATATCATAATATAGATAAAGTTATGCCAGAAAAGTACATCAGAAGGGAGGGAATCATGAGATTAAAAAGTAACAAACAGTAGATAAATTAAGCAGAAAAAGTACATCACATGAGAGGGAATCATGAGATTAAAGAGTAACAAACAGTTGAAAATAATCAAACTTAAAAATGTTAGACCATCCTATTTAGCCATGTTAGCTTAAGAGTTAAAAACCTCCATCGCAAAATAGTCTCTCTCTCTCTGTTACCAGTGAATTGTGAATTGTTGTGAGTATAGGTGTCAAAAAAGCCCCACATGACCAAGTCAGCCCCTTATTTTTAGGCCCTTTATTGAAAGAGTATTTTCTTGACCCTGGCCCCCTAATGATATTATTTTGTAGAGGGCTTAAGGCCCTATTTTTTTTAGAATTATTTTTTTATGAAAATAAATTTTGAAAATAACTTTTCCCAATTTTTTTTCTGAAAACAAAAAAAAATTGTAAGATCATCGAAAAAAATTCTTTTTTTTCTTCTGAAAACAAAAAGAAGAAGTATTCTGATTCTGAGGGCCTTTCCTTATTTTGGGGCTAATTTTTTCTCAAAATTTTGGGAGCCTTTAATATTAGGCCTCAGTTTTAAAAAGCCCCATAAATTGACAGCTCTAGTTGTGAGCCATTGTCAGGAAAGTTTGATGATCTGGTGTGCCATTCGAAAATGAGCAGAGTCTTGCAAAGGAGCTGGAGTGAGATTATTTGAAACTGGTTCAATGAGAGCATTCTCTTTTTTCTTTTCAAGACGCAATTCATGAGTGGCAGGCATAGATTCAACTCAAATTCATCTAAAGAGCAAGGACCAGACTAGTTGATTACTACAGAGACTAGAGTCATACGCTACAGGTAAGTAAGGCTTCAAGAATGATCTTGAATTTTCAGGATAAGAAACTGGAGCGCCAATCGGGAGAAGCAGGAAAGCAAGGGTGCGAACTCAGAGGAGAAACATGGATATGCTGTTATTTGATTTCCCTTGGATTTGGTAATCCAACATAGATCAGATCTCAGCACTGAAACATTTCTTCATCAGACTGTGCAAATAATTGTAAATTTCTTCTGGTACCTGCCACAAATGGCAATCTGCAACCACTCATGATTGTCAAGAACCAGATAGGGAGAAAAGAAACATTGTTATGATCAACAAATCATACTGTTCCTATTCTGTATAACAGTTTCAGCCTGGCCATCAAATTCAAACAAGAAACATGGTAAATTATTAGAAAGGATGACATAGAGTTGTAGCTCGTGACCTCAAATGATGCCTTTGATCTGTTGCATCCATCGCAGGAACTTTGTATGGATGTACTTCAATGGAATCGGATGCAAAAAGGTAATTGGCACATTGGGAAAAATGCACTATGAGCTATCAGATATGAGAGGATTTAAGGAAGTGGTCCTTTCACCCAAAATAAAAAACTAGCTCATAGTACAGTGTTAAGATTCATAAAGTGGGGAAATGGAGGAAAGTGAGATTAAGTTTGAGAGTAAATCTGTAAAAGAGTTTGTATATTCTGATTATAATGAATGCACTGGTAGAGGAGAGCATTTATACTGTTAGATTAAGTTGCAACTATAGTAATCAGTTGAACTGATCTCAAACAAAATTACTTTGATCTACTGGACCAATTTAAAGCTAGCAGCAGCAAGTGGGTTTCTGCTTATGCAGGCCCAAATAAGAAAAGTTAACAGTAAGTCTAATAGACTATAAATCAGAAACATAAAGTAGAGAGGTAAAGTGAAACAACATATATCTAATAAGCCGTGCATAACACATAGCAAATACATACATAATGAATAACTCGTTTTATTCGTCCTTTTAAACCTGAAAGATTTTTAAAAATTAACAATAAATCTACGAAGAAAATTTTCTATTGTGAAATACATATGCCATGATATAGGTGATTTGTGTTAGAATTTTTGAAAAACATCTGTTCACATCATTATTTTATCATAAAATATTGTAAAGTATTGTAGATTTAAACTCTCGTATTAATTTCAATATTTGCTTATGAATCATGGTCTATATCCTTATTTAATTAGGATTAGAAGTCTGATATTAGTATAAATAAGAATTAGTGTTTTGTATTTTGTAACACCACCCAACACCTCAATGTAAATATTATACTATTTTAAGTATTCCATTTCCTCCATTTATACATCTACAGGACGAAACCCTATGACCCCAACAATCCTCACAAAAGCTGAGCTTCTATCCTATTCAGCAGCCATAATATCAGCCAGAATGCTACACAAACTTCATTCAGAAAGTGCCACAAATCCATAATGCAAGGGCAATTAGGGTCAATATGGTAGCAATAGAATTGGTAAGAGAGAGGGAGAAAGATTTTATTGGAGTTTACCCAGTGACAAATTTTTCTGCCCAGCAGGTCGCTCACAAATGGAATAAGATATCCTTCGTATCGAGCAATGGAGATGGCAACATGAAGATAAGAGTTAACTCTAGAAGAAAGTGAAAAATAATCTGCAGTATTAACGATGTCAATGCCATGCGGATAATTTCCTTGTCTTCCAACATTCTCCTGAAAAGCAGCTGCGGCTGCTCTTCTGCAGTTAACCTAATTATCACAGGTCAGTTAGACATTCTATTTCCAAAGGAGCAAAACATTCTAAAATAAAGCATGTTGTGAGAAGGGCATAAAAGATATAAGGACCTCACGATCATAGCATGCCACTGTTAAGAGGTGTGGAGCAAGTTCCTCTAAAATGTTTCTCATATCTGAGCGATAATATGCACGTCCAAATGCCCAGCATACATATGCAGCAGCATCACGCACATTAGACCCTACACTGTGTGGACCTCTTCGAACATCGTAATGCAGTGCCTGATAAAAAAAAAATGCTAATTATTTCCTTTGTCATGTAGCAGTTATCTCCAAAAAAATGTTGTTGATCTCCGATTCTCCCTAGTGTTGGATATAGGCTTCAAAATAAATAAAGTACTTTGAACAAATAAATAACTATAAGCAGAAAAATGAAATAGTCTGAAGGCCCAAATTCTACATCTATAAGCCTATCAATGGATATAGTTTGTAATACCACCTGCACAACAACGGGAACAACTTTGGGAAGACTAGTGGGTAAGAGCAAGCCTCTACGAGCAAGTTCAGCCAAAGCTAAGCAGCCTCCATGCCATGAACATTCGCCCTGAAAAAAACATTAAATTTGAGCTATAAAATTGGAAGTCTGGAACGGAGCAATGATAGAACACCAAATAAATTTAATGTTTAATTAGGGCTTACTATGATCAAACTCAAACAGAATTTTACACAAAATCAACCAGGACGCTTCATGAAAATCTTACAGATAATACTCTCCAAAGTCCAAACTACCAAATACACATACCTAACTGCTATGTAACTCAATAACTATAGAACTGCCTACATAGCTTCCACATGGGAAGAGTTCTACATCCTACACCTTCTTTTGGAATATGCCTTCCCAATAAGAGGCTTATTGGTTTTTCGAGTCCTATCAGACTAGTTAACATAGCAAAAAAAAAACTACTGCAATACTTGTAGAAACCTAGGTGAATATGAATTTAATTATTAAATTCTGATGGTCGGGAACATGTATAAACAAAAGTTCCATACCTCACCAGGTGAAAACAGCGCCAAAACAGAGGATAAAACCTCCTCGGAAAGGGAAGATGTCAAAAGTGAAGTTATGCGACCAATACCTTTCCCTGCAGACCAACGTACAACAGTGTCCTACAATCCAATGCCAAGATTTATTTAGCAAGAGAAATAAAACTATACTAGATGAAGGAAACATGTCAGCTTAAGTTGCTCTGAATGAATTCACGAGATGTTTAAACAACTATATATCATAAATAATTGTGTGTCTGTCACCAGCACATTTGGCAGTTCACTTCAAATTTCCTACAAACCCCCCTTGGCATTCAGGTTAGCTAAAGGAAAGAAAAACTGGTAAGGAATGATGTGCAAATCAAGGATGTATTAATACTTAATAAAGGGGGATTGATTTTGGGTGGTATCTTAGAGTAATTAGTTAACACTGAGACAACTGTCTCACATAAGATAAAAGGTGGTTGCTACAGCTCAGTCTTATTGATTGCCGATGATTGACCATGGCGGAAGGCCAAAAATCAATTATTTTAAGCCAGTCATATCAATCATAAAATGCCATGGAACTGCCATCCTTCAGAAATTGGCTGTGACGGATGTCAGAAAATCTGTCGTGGCCAATATTTGAAAACAATGCTACAAAGAACATGTGATTGGGTTTTGGAAATATACAAAGAACATGCATAATTCATAAAACTCTTCCAAAGTTGTATTGAAACAAAATAATTGATTAAACTGAAAGATAATCATATGGCAGGAGTATGTCAGAGAATCACAAGGTTCAAACTATGTCAACAGTGCTCTAGTAATATGTCAGAGAACCACTCATCTAAATAAATTATGTAGTTAAGTGCCTTTGGCTTATTTGGATAGAGCAGTGCTATTTCACCCAACAACCAACGTTACAATCTACTAAACAAATCACAAAAGGAATGTTCAGGATCTAAGGAAACCGGCAATGGTACAATATAAAGCGCCCTACAACACAGAACCAAATCAGGAGGAAACATTTGCTATGTGATAGACTTATCCATCTGGGTAACTCAAATATGTCAGAGTCAGGGCTGACTAACATTGGAGTAATATGTGAGTCCTTTATATTCAACAGTGTTTAACCAAGCCTGTTAGTCGGTTGTCTCGGTTCAGTAACATCATACATATCATCATTATTTCACATCTCATGTCAGTTCATATGACAAATGAACATCATCAACAGAGTAATTAGTAATTAATTACAGCTTTCAATAGCTTACAAGACTTTTTTATACAATCCATTTACAGAAAGGCCAAGCTATCTGCTTCCTTTCAGTTGTATAATCATTGAGATGGACTTAGACTCCTGAGATACTTAGTACTAAGGTGAAACACAAAATTCACAATTAAGAATCTCACCCTTTAGACATACCATATCCCTCAAACCAGATAACAACATCTCAATGATCTCTTCAACATTTTCTGGAACATCCATATCTTCATCTTCGGCCTCATCTGTAAGTTCAATTGAGTTGGAGCAATTGTCGTTCACACCCAAATCAGACTGATTAGCTTTACTGGATGTATTCAAAGAAATATTTAGTTTGGCGGTTCTTCCCTGCATGGTATACATAGAATTGTCAAGGGAAAAAAATGGTGGCAAACATTAAGCTTCTACATTTGTTTATAATTAATCACCAACAATGTACAACTGTCCTCCTAAAAAGTAAGCTATAATGTCATTTCATCAGTTACCCATTATTTAGAAACACTTGGGAGAATCTATAAAAAAATATTAACACTCATGATGACTGATGAGAACCAAACAATGGAGTAAAAATTTATGTAGCTGAGACAGTTACTTTTATCAAGGGCTCAAATCAAATAACTAAGTTTTAAGAAGTTTATGTCTGAAGCTTAGTTCAATTCAACTAAGTGACTCAGGCCTGTAACATGATAAACATACTTTCATTCATAGTAGCTCAAACTTTTAAGAGAACAGAGTACGGCCGTGGCCAAATTGCTGAAGGGATCTTTGAGTTCAACTCTTCACATTTCCAATATCAATAATCTCTCCAAAATCATCCATCCAGTTTTGTTTCAAGTTCTACATCAAGTTCTTAACTTGCAGTAGAAGCATTGATTATTTAGTTGGCATAACAAGCATTGTTGGATAATGCATATAACTATAGCTAATTATTGATAGTGACTTAAATGCCAGCTCAAAGTAGAAATAAACAAAACATGGACAATTATACTTGCAATTAGGCATACACAAAAAAAAGTATCTTCAAACAAGATATAAGATCCCATCGAACTTGAATTACAGAAAAGCTAACCGTATAACGCCATGAGGGTAATCGATGAGGAAGGGAAGCAAGCCCAATCCTTTGGGTTAACTTCATCAAATACTTGCGAAGCAATGGATTTCGAGCCGCAATTGAGGACTTGTACAACAACGAAGTGTCATTCCAAACGACAGGAATTACATCAAGCAAGAGATTCCGACTGCCTGCCTGCTTATATATTTATGCTGTAAAAGTTAGAATCGTTAAAGGCAACAACAATTTTTAGTTATGATTGCTCTGAGTGAATATTTAACAAAGCAAAATGTGATGACTTGCCTCCTCGAGCTAGCTGAAACATTCAATCAATTTGAAGCATAATGTTTGACTCATTCTTAGTTTGTATCTACTTGCATGAAAACCTATCACTCCCTTCGTTTCACAATGAGTGTCAAAATGAATGTCACGTTCACTTTTAAAGGTATAATTAATTCTTTTTTTCAATTCTACCCAGTAATTATTACTGTGTACACTACTTTCAAAAATCACATTTCACTTGGTATTGATGATCGAAAGAACACACCAATGGTTAATAGGGTTAGTTTAGTATAAGTGATGTTTTTTGACAACTTATTTGTGGGTAAAAAACCTTAAACAACGCCCATTTTGAAACAAAGGGAGTATTAATTATCCATCTGTAACATTATCAGTTTTAAGTTAGGAAGGAGAAAAGAAAGAAAAAGAAAAAATAACTCAGATTCTATTAAGGATGCAAAATAAAATACTAAGCCAATAGTATTATTTATACTAATAATAGATTCCTAATCCTAGTTAAATTTAAAGCAAGGAACAAATAACTTCATATAGATAAGACAAAAGTTAAAGGAATTAAGATAAGGTTCTTAACAAAAAGACCCCTAAACATAAGGTAACAAACTTTCCTTAAAAATAAATAACATAATTAACCTCATCTATAATGCATCATAGTCCTGAAGCACGGGTACTTCTAAAATGGTGGAGTACCCACACCGGGTATGTGCCCGTACTGGGTACACGTACCGTACTTGTGATACTTGATTTTTTTTCTCATTATTCTGTTTCAAGTAAAATTTGTAGTTTTCTCATATATGATATATTAGTATAATATTTTCCATATTTTAGTATCTTTGTTACTATATCTTAAACATAATTTTTTACTTTTTAAACTTTTACTTTGATGTTGTTTTAAATTGAAAAAATTTGTTCTCTAGTGATACATTAGAGAAAAAAATCTTTTTTTTATTGTCATACTCGTACCTTCATTTTCTTTTAAATGTTGTATCTCGTACCAATACTTGCACATGGTACCGGGTACCATGCATACCTATGCATCATAGCATCATACTCTCCATCTAAATAAATATTTTGTTGATATTCTAATACTCCCTCTCAAGGTTAATTTTACTAAGCTTAAAGCCTGTTACAAATGATCACTTTGAATAAAAAAGAAGCTAACAAAACTATATAAAACAAACTCCATCAAACATGGCTGAAAAAATACTTAGGGATATGGTAGATAAGTCAAACAGGTGAGTATCTTTAGAAAGATAACTCAAAAAGGCAGCTGCTATAATAAAAAGCCAAACAGAAATTCAAACAGCTGTAATATTTAAGAGACTGGAAACTTTGAAATTGAAATTAAGGCCAATGATTACGGATGCTAACGAGATAAAATTATCATGAATTAAAGTCAGATAATAATGAAGTAATCATGAATTATCATTAAATAACATGAATCATCCATGTGTTTCATTATCTCCCTCAACAGAATTTTATAGAAATTCTAACTTAAAAAATGGTGAAAAACACTTGGACCCGGTGGTGTAAATGAAAGTTAAAACAAACCTTGAAAATAGCAGCCAGTGCTTCAATGGTCCCGAGTACTTCGAAATGCTGGAGTACATCTGCAGTTACAGAAGTCATGACCTCGTGTGTCCACTCAACAAAGCTGAAGCAAAGAGAAAAGTCAGTTTATCCAGCAACTGTAGGGTGATTCAGTTCTTAGATTTAGCATGATGGTTAGTGAAACAATAGCCTCTATGCAACACAAATGCGGGCATGAATACTAGCCCAAACATGCCTAAAAGTGATAGCACTTAACTGCTGTAATTTGTGAACTAGTACCAATTAAAACAAACTATTTAAGATATCTAATAAAAACTTTTCTTCTATTTGTAAACATAAGTGGAAAAGCCAAGAATCAATTAACGATTTGAGCTAGGCTTTAATCGAAATAAAATTATCCATACATCGTGACACAAACAGTTAAAGCAAGGATATATAAAGCTTGAGCTAACATTAAGAGGGTGTTAGAATAAAAAACTCAATTGAGCATTAATCATTTGAAAGCCTATGTAAAAGCTATTTCTACAATCAAAAGAAGAGGGACACCAACACAAAATGAAGTCTCGGTAAACTTTTATATATGCTATCTTAGAGACCATACTAAAATAAGATGAGAGCAGCTCCCAGGCATGTAGTAAGTTACTCTAGTAAGCTCTTTTAAAAAATTGTGCTTATACTAATAAATTCAAATAAACTCTTCCAAACAAGTTCTAAATAAGCTATTAAAGTTATTGAATAAACCTAGTAAAAGCTTTTGGCATATCTGGACGAGTAAGTAGCCTCGAGAGTACTAATCCAGCCATAGAATGCATAGGCCCGGCAGCCGAGAGATAATCCTTACAGAACCCTATTATCCTCAACACAAGAGGTACAAGCTCAAACTCCCTTACATTATCACTGCTTGCAATGCTAGAATCAACACTAGATATATCAAAAGGAACCAGCACAAGTATATAAAGCCACAACAACATCACGCATTTAGCTTCATTTTCTCCTGCACTTTCCTCTCTCAATGATGAAACTGAATTCCTCGAACGACACTTTTCAAGCAGAGATACCGCAAGTTCGAGATCAGAAACTTGATGAGGAAAGAATCTAATCACTGATTTGTATCCACAGACATGGACTAGTGAATACACAACGATGCAAATTGGATTAACTATTTCGAGAATTTCGTCGGAAACTACACCGAGTTCAATTGTTCGTGAACGAATAATGTTCATCAATGGCGGAACTATGCTTTCTAGGTAAGGTTCTAGAAGTTGTCCTTGCTCTTGATACTTATCCATCTGCAAACAAAAATCGGGATCCAAGCAAGGTTATGAACAAATAACCGCGCGATAATCGAAGTCGATTAATAGAGAAAGAGATTAGGGATAGTAGAATACGATGGATCTGATTTTGTGAACGACTGGAGGATCGGAGACGCGAGCATTGGAAACGGTGTCGTCGATGAATGCTTTGACGAGGTTCCATTCTTGAAGGAAGTGCTTTTTGAGAACTTTTTCCTTGGAATCGTACTCGTCGTCTTCTCCTTGATTCATCGCCGTCGCCGTCGATACTACTGTTTCGTCAATCGGTTGTTCCATCTTCTGAAACCACCAACTCCTTACTCAGTTACACTACTGTTCTGCAAAAAAACAGAAAATGGCTAGTATTGTTATTCGCGCCTCGGGTTTAAAATTAAAACCCTCTGTCAATCAAATTAAAATGTGTTTAATGTTCATTTGTAAAAATCAAGAGATACTATTAATAATTAATAATCTGATTTAAATATTTTTACCAATCGTTAGTGGGTACAGTGGTGATTGGCGCTGGACTTGGTAAGGAGAATCACGGTTAGATTTTTAGAAAAATCGGTATTTGAATTTAACTTCGTTAATATTTGTAAATTAAACAGATGGTATTAGATACTAACATAGGCGACGCCAGCGCCCGGCGGCCTAGGGCAGTTGCCCGGGCTCTTCCTTATCTCGCCTGAACTTCAAAATCTCACCGCATTGGTCTCTCTCACTCAAGAAATCGAAAAGATCATAGTCAATCGTCTCTCGGATCGTCACGAATTCTCTTCTTCTATTTCTTTCACTTTTAAGTTTGATTTTTGATGCAGAATCGTTGTTGTGATTTTGTGGTTTATGAATCGGTGAAGAATTGTTGTTGAATTTATAGTTTCGTACTATGCACACCAAATGTTCGATGAAATGCGTGAACCATGTTCTTTTGTTTTTCTTTCATAGGTAAGAGATTCTCTTGTCATTATGGTCTTAAATTTTAATCTTCATTAGAATTACACTTATTTATGAGCAATAGGCTATAAAAAAATGAAAAGCGATTGGGTTGTGTATATTTGTCAGAAAATGGAGAGACTTTGATATATGATATTAAAAAAAGGCGAATGGCTTCTAGAAATGGCATCATCTCCTTCTTCTTTCACTACCAACAAAGTGAACATTTTACTTCCTTTCGTGTTTCATTCATCTATCGCTAGCATCCTGTTGTTAATTGCACAGTTTATGCACTCATTAACACTTAACAATGATTTTCCTCAATGTATAAGATTATTTGAAAGCACGTTTATGATTTCTATTGTATTGGCAGGGATTTAGCTTGGTCCTTGTGCAGCACAAGGAAAAGGACTGTCTTGTTGCATTTGGGGGATCGAAAAAGAGGCATCAAATCAGGTTTAACAAATGTTAAAGAACATGTATGATTATGAATTTTCTTTTAGTTGAACTTTTAGGTTTCAACCTATTTTTCTTGGTTGTGATAGGTTGAAGTGTTGAAAATAGACTACCACCAAAGGTTCAAGTTCTATACTTGAAGAACATTCATCATCCATTCAACATAGAAATGACTCTTCCCGGCATTTCTTCGACTCTATTGTTAGACAAAATCTAGTTTCTGCAATAAAGGTAAGGTTTACTTCAAAATGTTTGTAGGGTAACAGTCAATTATAGTTTGTGCCCAAGCTGTATAATTTTTCTGGCTTCGCCACTGGATACTAATCTAGTTATAATATCAAACTAAGAGAAAATAGAACGATATTACTTATGGGTGTGTTTGAATTAGCGGTTGACAAAATTGATTCTAACAGAATTGAGTTAGAGAGAATTGATTTTATTGTAATTGAGCTTATCAAAATTAATTTATGTTTGGTTACATTTATATAAAAGTGAGTTGAACTATAAATTTGAGTGTAAAAATCATCTAGAATTAATTTTGAAGGCAGAAGTTACCAATTCTAGCTTCAAGTAAAATCAATTTTGGAGACATAATCAATTCTACTTTTACATGAACAAACATCTTAAAATCACTTAGTCTGTGTTTGGTTACACGTTTGAAAGCACCAAAATCAATTTTGGTCCCTTAAAATAAATTCCAGCATGTTTGGCTTTTTGAAACTTCCTGCCGCGAACGTACGTTTCCTTGTTCAAAATTGCTTTTCCTCCTCACAGCAGCTTTGATTCCCGTCAATTTCTCTTTTGCCCTTGGATTTAATAACATTAATAACTTTCATCACCTACCTCATAATTCTCATCAATTTATCAATCAGAATTTCCTTTCAACCTGATCTTTACCAACCTCATTACTCCATATCAATAAATTCTAATTTCCATTTCAGTGTTGGGAAGTTATGGGTTGCAGAATATACCTACTTTTATTCCTTATTTTTGTTAAATTTTTATCATATTAATTCACATATTAATGCTAAAGTTATTACAAACTTCTTTATATAGGTTAGCTCATCACTCACCTTCTTCATTCAAAAACACATTAGTTGGAAGAGAAGTTTGCAAATTATCAGATTTTTGTTGTGTTTGATATCTCAAGGTATGCTCAAATGCTCCATTTTTCTATTTACTTGGTTGTGATAATAATGCATATGTGGTGTTTGATGAAATGTTTGAATAGACACTGTTGTTTTTTGTTTTTTTCTTTAACAAGAGTTATTGCTTCACTATTTTGTTTGTTATTATACTTGGTCTATATTCATATAAGCTACTATTTTATAATGGTTTTGCTAAGATTGTATGCATATAGGGTTAATATTTGAGTATATATTTATTTAACTTTGTCCATATAGAATGATATCTATTTGTGTGGATCTTCCCACAAATAATGGAAGGGCGCAATAGAAAACTAAAGCTTTTTCGGATCACAAATCAACTAAAAACTTTGTCAAAGTATGATTTGATCAAGTTTCCAAGGGAGAACATGTTGGTACAAGCTTTACAAAAAAAGGATGGAAAGAGATAATTTCTCGATTTCATGATTTAACCATAAGGAAGTATGAAAAAACACAACTAATAAGTAGGTATGATAGTCTTAGAAAGGATTGGCGTGCATGGTATAACTTATTCGGAAAAGAAACTGGAATAGGGTGGGATCATGTGAATAATATTGTTGTAGCACCGGATGAGTGGTGGGAGAGTAAATTGCTGGTATGTTATAAGAAAAATTTGTTGTTTCGTAACACCTAGGTATGTATGTTTGTTGGTGTTTGTTATTTGATGATGAGTTATGAACATGCAGGAAAATCCTCTTTATGAAAAATTTAGGAACAAAGGGCTTCCATTTGCCAATGAATTAACCATACTTTTCAAGGATGTGGTGGCTAATGGAGAGTACACATGGACATTGTATTGGGGCGTATTTCCAAGTGGGGTTGATAACGATGATAATGATGTATATTGCTCATGCTTAGATAATATTGGCATAGAGATATAAGAAGGATCTGATGATAGTGAAGATGCCAGTGTTGGAGCAGCAATCGAATTTGCAAATATTGAACTCAACTCTTCACAAAAAACAGATGCCCAAAAGAGTGGTGAGAAGAGGAAAAAAGTTTTTTTAATAAGCAATTTGGACCTAGCGCGTTTCGAACCTGAGACCTTGAGAGGAGCACACTCTCAAGAAGACCTAAGCGTTTCACCGCTAGATCACACACACGCACACGAGGGCTGATAAAACCATAAAGAAAAAATTGAGTGCCTCTTCAAAGATTGTTGAAGTTGTTAGTCTAATTGTAGAGACTTGTTGTTCTCGCAATGATGTTGCGGGAAATGCATCTATTCGTGAAGTGATGGTTGAGCTTTAGAATATTAATGAAGTTTCTAATGATCTTGTGTGGCATGCAAAATGTTGTCAATTAATGATGTTTAAGCCAGCAAGGAAGATTTTCATTTCTTTGCAAGGTTCAGAGGAGAAAAGGTTGAATTGGCTAAGGCATGCAGCAGTTGATAACCCTTTGCCATTCATGAATATGTAATTTGGAAATGTTGTAAACTATGAAGTATTAGGAAGCAAATTAAGAAGTACTAGGAAGTATTAGAAAGTCAATTAAGAAGTGTTAGGAAGTATTAGGAAGTAAATTAAGAAGTGTTAGGAAGTATTAGGAAGTCAATTAAGAAATGCTAGGAATTATGAAGTACTAAACTTTTGTTGTGTTTATATATGTACTCATTTTTTAATGTTCTGATGTAGTTTAATTGACCATATAGTTATATATTTTGACAGAATTTGTGTAGTTTAATTTTCTGGTGTAGTTTAACTTATATGATGCAGAATTGAGAAAGAATATATTTTGGCATATAGTTATATAGAGATAGCATATATTTTTTGTATTGTTTTATATGCAGAATTGAGATAACATATATTTTGGCATATAACATATATTCTTTAGTATGATTTATTTTGGCATATAGCATATATTTTAGTGTACCGTATATGATTTCTTTAGCATATAGCTTATATAAATTATATACATATTTGATAATAGTTCTTTTATATTTGTAGTGTTTGACAAATAACAATAATTCTTTTGGATTAAAATGAACTATTCTATTGAAGAATCAAATGAAGATGATGAAATTTTTGAACAAGCTTCTCTAGTGGCTGCACTAACCGGAGATTATGCATTAAAATATTTATGCAAAGAGCCGTGTAGAACCAGTGAACTAACATGACATATATGGGTAAAAGAAATATTACAAGGGAATCCCACTCGTTGTTATGAGATGTTTTGAATGGAAAAACATATTTTTCATAAACTTTGCAAGAAATTAGTTGATCGTGGTTTAAAGCACACTAATCACATAGGAGTTGAGGAGATGGTTGAAATGTTCTTAGTTGTAGTTGGACACGGTGTGGGTAATAGAATAATTCAAGAAAGATTTTAACACTTGGGAGAAACTGTAAGTAGACATTTTCATGAAGTGTTATTTGCTTGCTTGAGTTTGTCCATGGAATATATTAAACCTCAAGATCCTTTTCTCCATGATAGTCATTCAAAAATTAGAAATGATAAACGATATTGGCCATTTTTTTAAAATGCCATAGGAGCAATTGATGGTACACACATTCCATGTGTGGTTAGTGTCGGTGATCAAATTAGATTCATTGGAAGAAAGGGATATCCTACACAAAATGTAATGGATGTATGCGATTGGAACATGTGTTTTACTTTTGTATTAGCTGGATGAGAAGGTACTGCCCATGATGCTCGTGTTTTTGACCAAGCTCTCACAAATGCTAATCTGAATTTTCCACATCCTCCTCCATGTATGAATATTATTCTTTACAACTTATTAATATTATTTATCATGATTTATAGTTTTATTTTTTATTAGGTATGTATTATTTGGTGGATGCCGGTTATCCGACACCAATGGGATATCTTGGTCCATATAGATGTGAACGTTACCATGTTCTTGATTTTAGACAGTCTCATGGGTTTGATAATCACAATGAGGTATTCAATTATTATCATTCAAGTTTAAGCTGGATACATGAATCTAACTTAGTTAATATTTGTGACCTAATATAATGGTATTAGTTACTAATTTAATTATAGTATCAAACTAAGAGAGGATGAATAAGCACTATTAGAAAATTCGCGTTTAGTGACCGATTTAGTGACCAAAAAATTTCGGTCACTATAGTGACCGAATTAGCCACCAAAATCTAATATTCATGAGCTAATTTTAAGAGGTCACTAAACCGGTCACTAAAATAAACCAGCCACCGATTTAGAGACCAAAATTTTGTGCCTGAAATTTCGGTCACTTTAGTGACTGAATTAGCCACCAAAATTTGATATTCATGAACTAATTTTAAGAGGTTACTAAATTGGTTAAAAAAAACTTTTATAAACAATTTAATTTATATACAAAAATTAGAGACCGAATTTGGTCACTATTATTTTTTTTTTCTTTTTCTATTTTTTATTCTCTTTATTATGTTACTAGTTCCTTTCTATTTTTTAAATATTTTAATTCTCTTTCAATTTTTAATGTTTATTAAAATTTTCATATTTCTTATTGTTTTAACATATAATATATTTATATCAAATTATAAGTATATTGTTTAAATATAAAATATATCAATAGATGTGAAGTGGTGTAGTGACAAGTTCTTATTAAAATACGTGGAGGTCATAAGTTTAATTCTTAGGTATCACAATTTTTAATTTTATTTTATGAAAAAAACACTAAAATCGGTCTCTAAAATCGGTCACTAAATTCGGTCACAAATATGGTCTCTAAATTTCGGTCACTAAATTTGTCGCAAAAGTTTAGTGACTAGCACTTTTTCAACCAAAAAGTATTGGTCACTAAATCGGTCGCTAAACATTTTGGTGACCAATTTTAAACTTTTTCGATCTCTAATTCGGTCACTAAAAGGGAATTTTCTAGTAGTGAAGAAAGTAGAATGGCGATACTTATGTCTTTCAAAGTAAATTGGTGTGTATTTACATGAACCAAATGAGAATATTTATACTACTAAAAATACTACTATTATACTAAGATAATAATTGGTATTATTATTCTATCTTTGACAAATTATACATCTCCAATAATTTGACATTACTATTTTAAATTTGACAATTAGATAAATATTTCTAAATAATAATAATAAAAAAATTCTCAACTATTATAACACTTTTCCTTTTATATTTTATTTTCTTTTTATTTGTCACTCACTCGCACATTTACAGCGTGTTTGGAACAATAGATTTATAGGAGACAAAAGTAAACGAGAGAGACATTGAAGAAATAGGCATTCACCTTATTTAGTATGGCAAAGAAATGTGAAAGAAAGAACAAAGAGAAGACTCGTACAATATTTTGTATTTTGCATTCATTTGCTTGTCTTCATTGGTTTTCTTTTTGCCTAAAACTTTGTACAATGATCAAATGCAATTTATATCGTGATCAATTGACATACTTATAAGTTAGCAAGGTCATGATGAATAAATAATTTTGTTCTAAGGGTCATAAATCTGCAATGTATTGGCTTCACCTCCAAAATCAAATAAAGTATAAGCAAACTCTTCAACGAGTTTTATAGGTGTTAATATAAAAACGGACCATAGTTGTAATTTGATTGAAAGTAGAAAAAAATAACTCACATGTTTGAATAAAATTAGGGAATCCAATAAACTATAAACAAATTTTAAGATGAAGCAAAATAAAACACTATAAACTAAAACAAGTAATTAAAAAATTTATTTAATTATTTAATTAGTTTAATTTTAATGACCAATGAAATTTATGAAATTAAATATTTTTAATTTAAGAGTATATTTGTTGTTTTAAATAAAACATCTATATATATATATATATATGTCTCTGTGTGTGTGTGTGTGTGTGTGTGTGTGTGTGTGTGTGTGTGTGTGTGTGTGTGTGTGTGTGTGTGTGTGTGTGTGTGTGTGTGTGTGTGTGTGTGTGTGTGTGTGTGTGTGTGTGTGTGTGTGTGTGTGTGTGTGTGTGTGTGTGTGTGTGTGTGTGTGTGTGTGTGTGTGTGTGTGTGTGTGTGTGTGTGTGTGTGTGTGTGTGTGTGTGTGTGTGTGTGTGTGTGTGTGTGTGTGTGTGTGTGTGTGTGTGTGTGTGTGTGTGTGTGTGTGTGTGTGTGTGTGTGTGTGTGTGTGTGTGTGTGTGTGTGTGTGTGTGTGTGTGTGTGTGTGTGTGTGTGTGTGTGTGTGTGTGTGTGTGTGTGTGTGTGTGTGTGTGTGTGTGTGTGTGTGTGTGTGTGTGTGTGTGTGTGTGTGTGTGTGTGTGTGTGTGTGTGTGTGTGTGTGTGTGTGTGTGTGTGTGTGTGTGTGTGTGTGTGTGTGTGTGTGTGTGTGTGTGTGTGTGTGTGTGTGTGTGTGTGTGTGTGTGTGTGTGTGTGTGTGTGTGTGTGTGTGTGTGTGTGTGTGTGTGTGTGTGTGTGTGTGTGTGTGTGTGTGTGTGTGTGTGTGTGTGTGTGTGTGTGTGTGTGTGTGTGTGTGTGTGTGTGTGTGTGTGTGTGTCACTTTCACTCTTATATCAAACAAAAACATTAAATCAACTTTTTTTTACCTATTTCTCTTATTTCACTCTCTTTTTTACTTATTTATATTTTCTCAATTTTTTCTCGCAAAGTATTCTCTAAGATGCTGGATTAATCAATTAGAACACATTCTAAATCAGTTAAGAGAATGTTTGTAATGTCCAAAAAGTACACGTGTGTCCCCCCTGCAATGACAAGGAGACTCAAATGTCCTAGTAGGTATATTACACGCTTATGGGTGAAGGCTAGCTCACGGCGGCGAGTAACCCTGTGTGGCTGTTTTTAAGGTTGTTTAAAGGACCAACTTACGTGAGAATAGCGGTGTAGCAACCTGCCCTAAAAATTAAATTTATTAGAGTCGCCACCTATTCTACCAGGGCGGATAGGAAACCCTACGAAGTTATAGAGATCGGGGTAAGATTATTATAATCAGGTCGAGGGAAGGTGTTAGGCACCCTCAACCCTTTCCTAAGGTTTTGAATTAAGGTAACAGTTTTATGGCTAAAAGTTAAGGTTTAATAGCTAAGGAAATGAAAAGGGTGAGCGATAAGATTCGAACCTGATTAGGATTTTGGGGAAGGGGACTCGCCTTGTTGCCAAGTGCCTACGTACCTCCTTATGGAGGATCAGAGTCTACGTAGTTCGGGATAAGGGTTGTACGCCCTTTGAATTTGATTTGATATGGTTTGAAGGCTTTTTGAGTGGCCTTATCGTAGTTATGATAAATCGTAGTTTTTTTGAAAGTGTTTTAGGATTGGGCGTACAACCCTGATTTAATATGTTTTCGTTAGGTGCGATGATCAATAGATTTGATCATTATAATTAACGAATTGAAGAATGTATTGCTGGTTATTCTGACCAATAGATTTGATCGTCACGAACAGCAAATGAAGTGTATTTTAATAAGGTTTATATTTTTTATCAACACCTCTCATAACCAATAGATTCAGTTATTACACGATGATGAATTATATTATTGATGTTTTATTATTCTTATCTCTCGCCAATGCGACTAATAGATTTAGTCGGATCGAGGAGAGAATCAGTCAAGAATTAATATTAATAAATAAATTAATTAGATTAAAAATATTTCTCGCCAATGCGACCATTAGATATAGTCGGATCGAGGCAAACCCTAATGCATAGATCGACTATGGTTTTGTTGTTTTTAACAATTAAAATTAATTATATCAATTAAGTCGAATAATCGGCATAATCAAATAATCGGGATGGTCCTAAATAATTCTAAACCCTAATCATTAACCTAACCCTAATTTAAATCCTAATCCTAATTAAATAAACTAATTAAATTAAATAATTAATATTCTAATCTAAACAATTATAGAATAAAGTAAATAAAAAATATATAATAAAACCTGGTTTGGATCCTGTGTTACTGGCCTCTGGGTGTCCATGATATACCTCCAGTCTTGTACGCGTCATATCTAAGATGATGATGATCCAGTGGTGATAATTGAAAGGTATATGGTGGACGCTTATGTGAGGGCAGCGCTGGATCATGAGACACGCTATTCATAAAAAATATATTAGAGCGTGGGGATCGAACCGGCTCCCTCATGATTCTCTATTCCCCCTCTTTACCGCATGAGCTGCGTTGGTCAGTTATTTATATGGTGCACAACAATTAATAAATATAATATAAACTCTGAATGGTTTAGGGGTGCTCAAAACCAAACCAACCCAATAGAAAACCGCAAACCAAACCAAACCAAACCGAAACCGCAAAAAACCGCATTTAGTTCGGATTAGTTTGGGTCATCTTTTAATAAAACCGCACGGTTCGGTTCGGTTTGCGGTTTGTATTTTGTAAACCGAACCAAACCGAATCAAACCGCATTATGTTACAACCTAACTTTTACTTAACTCACATCCAACCCAAACTTAAATGTATTATACCTTAGCCTTATGATTAAGAACAATTTTCTCGTCCTTACACATATGATTTTAGTCCCGATCTTCTCAAATCTCTAATAGTATTATCGCGCCTTCTTTGCCACATACATCTTCCCTCTTTTTCTATAATCTCTACTCTCTTATATTCTTTCTTTTTTACCTTCTTATTTTTATGCAAATGTTCCCTATTTCAGTTTCATTTTTATCGCACATCTTCTTCTCTAATCTCTCAACTCTTTTGTTTTTTCTTTTTCACCTTCACTAATCTCTCATCTCTTCTATTTTTTTGTTTCATTTCTAATAATTTTTATATTGTTTTATACTATTATTTTATGTTTATTATTTAACTTTTGTCTAATTTAATTTTTACATATTAAATAGAAAGTTGTTGTCAAAACATGACGAGTTTTGTTGTTATTTGATAGTGTATAAATGTCTAAATACAAAGTTATATTGTCATCTATATGTATATATTGTTCAATAAAATATTTATAAAAAACCAAACCAACCGAACCGAACCAAACCACATTAGTTTGGTTTGGTTTGGTTCGGATTTTTTTTAAAAGCCAACCGAACCAAACCAAACCGCACGATTTTTTCTCTTGCGGTTCGGATGATTTTTTTCGTCAAAACCGCCCAAACCGCACCGCGATCACCCCTAGAATGGTTAAGTCAAACAAAAACCAGACGCGGGCCCCAGTAGTACGCGATTAGCGAATCAGATGAGGAGAGATGTGGTGCTCATGTTGACTGACCAACGAGAACGAGCCAGCACACCAACCGCGCCAGTCAAACGTTCTCCCCCTTCTACAGCCGCCGAACAGGGATTCCGGTCATCCCTTCCGTTTGACCTCCACCGTCGACCTGCAAAAATCAGAGAAAAAGAAAACAAGAAGAAACCTGGTCCACTAAATCGACCCTTGCGAACTCATTGGCGGAGTTATTTTTTATTAAAAACATCTGTAAGTGCTGATACGAAGGAGATGAACTCCTTTGCCCTAATAATGGCATGCTATTAATCCTGCACTAAAACTCGCTAACGATGGTTCAGACTCGCCCTAAACACTGTCATGAACAAGCATATGCACATAATACCGATTAAAATTGCAAGAATCGCGAATTCGAATGGTTAAAAAGTTTGGCAAACCGTGAAAACAAACATGGAGATTCTGGACGCGGTTGGACCGTGATGATGCGTGGAATAGATTGCTGGGGACCTCTTGCCTTGATTAGAACGTGTGGAATGCCCTCATATTGGCTGAGAAGAGTGCCACACCTTTGCCTTGTTCTTGAATATTTCTTTCTTGAAACCCTAGTCTTGTTTCCCTAATTTTCACCCCCCTGCCCTCTGATCATGTTAAGCATATATATGAGAGTAGATTAGGTCATTCCATGGGCTTGGACTCTTTATTTTTGATCCCTTGGAATTTTGCATGAATATGCATGAGGTTTCTTCCTTTTCATTTGGCTAAAACCCTCCCTTTTACATATGAACGAAAACTGGACCTCCTTATGGTGTTGTTTGGGCCTTCATGTGATTAAAACAAGAGCTATGCAATTTAATCCATTTATTTTGATATTTTTCTTAATTTATTTGATTTTTAAATGAATAAAAAATCCAAATAAATAGTAAATAAAAATTATAAAAGGGTGAATATGGATTTAGAGGTCTCATACAAGGTCATGACCATGTTTGAAGTGAAAACCTTAGGCCCATTAATCAAGAAATTCAAAATTCTTCATCTAGGTTTTTATGTATTTCTTGAAATTTTGCCAACTTGTGTGCCTCGTATCTCCTTCAATATTTGCCATATAACCATGTTCTAGGACTTTTTGGAAAGCTTAAAGAGTCCTTTAAAACCTCCTTTTGGTTTCACCTCAATTGGAGCTTCCATGCTCAAGTTATGAGCTTTGACCCAAAAGGTGTTTTTTGTTGACTTTTTGGAGGACCTATAATCTCTCGTACCATATCTCCCAAATGATGTATTTCTGGCCTTGGCTTGTGAGAGGCAAAGTTGTAGAGAATCAAATTTCCTTCAGAATAGGCTTTGGTTGGGAAATTTTTGATGTTCTATGTGAAATTTATGGCCGATCAAAGTTGAGTTGACTTTCTCCTTTAAAAAACCCTAATTTGAACCTTTTCTTTGTTCATTTTCGAGTTTTTATTAATGGGTCATGATCAACCATTGATCGAACGATGGATATCACTTCAAATACTTGATGTTGACCAAAAGTCAGGAGTTTTGGCTGTACTTTGCCCATAGTTAACTTTTAGGTCAACATAGTCGATTATCGATCATCTTGAGCCATTGAATGAGCAATCCTTGAAATTGAAGCTTGACTTTTGACATGGAGATGCTTTGAGTCATATGAGACACCTTGAGATCCATTTGAGGCCTTAGAGATTCAAACTCCTTTGATAGAATGCAAAACCCTGATTTAGGAGGCCCTCGATTATGAGAACGTTGCCTGAATAGACCTTTGAACCTTGAACCCTTGATGATGAAATGAGATGGGCAAATTTTGGGGTATGACAAGCGGCCCTGCTGGTGGCCGACGGGTGGCTGAATTGAAGGTGTTAGAGCTATTAGGAGCGAAGTGCTCCCGGAGTAGTAGTGAGTGATATTTAGTGTGTATGACTTAAGTTTTTATCCCCTCGAGGGATATTATAATTATAGGAGTTCTCCGAGGCCTAGGAATTTTACCTTCTTGGACGTGGTCTTAAATGCTCTCCTCTGATTGGGGTAGGTTATTGACCACTATTTTCGCGGGGTCATCGGAGACTCTTTCAAGCTTAACTCCCAAGTCAGAGGAAGCTCTTGAGTGACTCTCTTGGATCACCTTTCGGGAGGCCCAACTGATGGGAAAGGGCGCCTTGGTTTGGGTATTTATCAAATAAAACACTTCATAGTCCCTCAAGCACGTGGACTTTTCCTTTAAAGAGAGGAGTGATTAAAACATCTTTCTTTTTTATACGTCCTTTCGCTCAGTCGTTGATCCCCAAGATTGAGAATTCTTTTGTTGGGTGGTGCTTCCCTCATGTGCGAGTTCCCCAGTAAAGGGCGAGTGGAATATTATGTGTCCCTCTATCGAAAGTGCTCGGGACCGCAAATGCTTTTGTGGCATGGACATTTAGTAGATTTGGGGAAACAAGTCTATTACAAGGAGATATTTCTGAGACACCCAAACATCTATCAATTTGGCCAGATTGAGTGTTCGAGGAGGAGAGACATGTGTAGCATTTAATGCACCTTATGGTGGTATTTATTGGGAAGAGAAATAAGTTTCCCATGTCCAAGAACTAAACAATTATATTAAGCAAGAGAATCATGTTCTTAATGAATATCAATAAAAGCACATACATTTGTACAACCAAACTCTTACACGTATTTTTCAGACATAAACACTAAGATAACTTTAGTGAAAGAATAGAAAAGGAGTGGAAAGTGAGAACTTAGAGATTCAAAATGAATTCTTCAGATTATGAGGTACTACAAAAGAGTTAGTTGATTAACCCTATTGTATTAATTGATTATTTAGTGTAAACACCACTCACGTAGGTTTAAACCAACTAGTAATCACCCATGCACGTGCTTAAAACGTTTTTCCAATGATTTTATAAAATGAGAGACTTCGAAAATATTTGAGTGTGTGTGAGAGTTTCCTTAGTATCTTAGAAGCTACTCTTATACTTTACAATACATTAATCATCAAACACAATACCAGACGAGTAAGCTTATGCACTTCCCCTCTCTCACAACCATAAAGCTTCAAGATTCTTTATTTCATTCGTCATTGATGGTATCGTTCAACGGGTGTGATCATGGAACCACTTAGAAGATTAAGATGATAAATTTGTAATGAATTTATCAATCTTATAATTGAACCAACTCTCGTATCAAACGATTTGTAGAGAAGGAAAATCAATTGTGGTTTGTGGTTCCCTTGAAATGGGAAGTTTTCTTTTCTCATCTCGAGATTTTGAGGTAGTACACTTATTATAGATTAAAGAATCAGAAAGGGCTGACTCTCTAGTAAGTGGTTATTCAATTACTTAGCCAATACAAAATATTCTATTTATCCTTTGGTCGAGTCTTGCGTGTTTTTGGAACAAATTGGTGCCACAAGCAGTATGCTTAGAGCCTAATATAAATCCATGACCCAAAAGACCGAGGAGGCTAAAATGAGGTTGTCCAAATATTTCCTAAGAAGAAATCTCGTGGAAAGAATCTCAGCAAAAATAAAGCGGATTCCAAAATTACTTCTCAGTTTAGAAAGATCCAAAGACTTTTTAAGTTTTGTTCGAGAAAGAATCAAGGAGGAGTCTCCAAAGGTTACCTACCAATCTACCATGCTATCATACATGGGGTGAAGCATAATCTCGTGTCATGCTTATATGTGTCTCACTTTGGAATATCCTTGCTCTTCTCTTTATCGGTTAACTCGCTCGTTTTACCCAACCAAATATGTGATCTATGTGTTATGCTTTATTTTCCACCTTTTTTATTATGAAAAAGGGGTAATATACTCTTGGGAGAGTAAAGTACTCTCATGCGAAAGGGAGTTTAACCACTCTAATTATATATCTATTTGTTTCTATTTACCACCTCATTAAGAGATGTGTTGTCATCATAAAAAAAGGATAATATTGATCTATGTACTTGTAAGCATGAAGTTGATGATTCTGCTGATAACTTTCTTAAAGTTTTGACAATGACAACATCAATGACTGTTGAAGTCGGTGAAGTCGATGGTAATGATTTTTCAACTCTCTAATGATGGTGACCAAACTAAAGGACATCTAAAACCTTATCTAGATATATTATTAATCTCAAAAAGCGGTGCTGCATGGTCAAGGACACAAAAAAATAAATATTTTAGTGACACTTACACGCTGAAAACATACTAGTAAATACCAAAAAAACTCAAACTTCCTGAAGTATTAAGTAATAAAATACTTCCAAATGTATAATAGGATACTTCTAACTCCAAATACCATTAAAAAGCATAACTCTTAAGCAAAACACTGCAACATACTTATAAATAGCAATAAAATCCAAGAAAACAAACACTTAAACATCTAAATTTTAAAATAACTAAACATCAAAACTCTAATAAAAGTTCAAGAATCATTAAAATCTAAATCTTCATCATCACTTCCTCTACCAATAACATCTTTTTCGTCATCTGTAATGTGTTATTGATCACCAAATTCATTATCTACTACTGCCACTTCTTTTACTTTTGGGTTAGATCTAGACGAAGAAGGTGGAGGTGCAACTTCATTCTTTTTCAATATTGACATACGACATACTCCCGTCTTCAGCCGATATTTTTCCACTTTGAATCTTATATATGTCCAGCAGTCATAACGCCTCATCATCATCTTTATGCACTTCACATGACATAACTTTCTTTGCCGCCTATTTCTTATCTTCATGATCCTGCAAAATCAACTTAACGTCTTTGAGTGTTTGAGTGCAAGGAGGAACAAAGATGATGAGCGATGGAGGAGCAAAGATGAAGAGTGATGAAGGAGGCCACATACATCTCACATATTCTTCTTTAATCCCTCATCTATTATGTTCTTTATTTTTCATCTTCTCATTTTTAATGTTACTGTTCTCCCTTCCAATTTTGTTTTTTTATTACACCTCTTTGTCTTTAATCTCTCATCTTTTATGTTCTTTCTTTTTCATTTTCTTTATTTCTTTTCTTCTTTGATTTTTCTGTTTCATTATAATGTTTTTGATATTGTTTTATGATACCATTTTATGTTTTTTTTATTCCACTTTAATCTAATCTTGTTTTTGTATATTAAATGAGAATTTGTTGTCCAAATATAATAGGTTTTGTTGTTATTTGGTAATGTATGAATGAATAAACATGAAGTTATGCTATCCTTTATATGTGTATGTATGCTTCAAAAAAATCTTGTAAAAAATCGAACCAAATGAACAAACCCAAACCGCATTGATTTAATTTAGTTTGATTTCATTTCTAAAAGTCAATCGAAACAAATCGAATCTTACATTTTTTTATTGCACTTCAGATGACTTATAACATCAAAATTTTCAAAATCGCACGACAGACACCCATACTAAAATATGCTAAACGAAACATGCTTCCTACGAACACATCTAAAATCTATCATAATATACTATTTAACAATATATTTTGAATTAAAATACACTTCCCATAACCATTTGCGTTTTAAGAGGATAAATTGAAAAATTCTTATTGCTTTAGAAATGAAAGATTCTCAACCAACCCCATGGATCTCTTAAAATCCACATGAAATTACATTTTTGCCCCCAACTTTTGTAGATGCACATCTGGAAGCACCCTATATATTGAAAAAATTTGATTCCTTCCGTAGATACATCTACGAAAGCGTAATAAACTAGGGTATATGGGGAAAAATACACAAAAAATCAGTTCAGGGACGTTTTCGTAGGTGCATATACGACATAGCTTAGCACCACATTGTTTCGTAGATGCATCTACGAAAGTGTCTGATATAGTTTGAACCAACATGATCACTCCCCCCATTGTTTCATTTCTTCAAACTCTTCATATCCCACACCCTAAAAATCCTACATCATCAATACCCTATTTCACTCCAAGACTTAAACTTTTTGGTGCAACAAATCAAAAGGAGCAAGAAGAGTCTTAATTTCAGGTAAATAATCACTTTCAACCACTATATTATTCACATTATCAATGATTTTTTCTGTAAAAAGGTTACATAGCTTCCGTAGATCCATCTACGAAACATGTTGAGGAAGAACACTTCCGTAGGTGCATCTACGGAATAATTCCTGCAGTTTTTTTCAGCATTTTGTAATTATGTGTGATTTTGGCAAAATAGGCATGGTGCACCCCGATAATATTTCAAGAGAATTAGCTACTTTAGTCGATGTTTGTACGAGTATCGATAGGGTATTCGCAAATATGGTAGATGTCGGAGGTGACTTTAGTAGTTAGCAAGACTTTGATGATCGTGAAAGCATGCTAACATGGATTCGTAGGAATGCAACTAACCTTGGTTTTGGTGTGGTGATAGGAAGATCGGATAATGTTACGCCAAGAAGAAACCCGTTTGTAACAATACTGTGCGAAAGAAGAGGGAAATACCATCCTCCTCTAGAGAATTTTAAAAGAGACGACACAGAAACTAGAAAATGTGAGTGTCCATTTAAAATCCGTTGTTACATGTTGGCTAGCAAGAAATGGAGATTATATGTTATTAGTGGTTTGCATAACCATGATTTGTGCTCAAAATTACAAGGTCATCCATGGCATGTCGGCTCAATCTCGTTGAGAAGGCATCTATTAAAGACATGTTCTTGAATTTTGTCCAACCGAAAAATATACTTGCCACATTGAAAAGGAAGGAACCCGACAACATATCAAATATAAGGCAAGTTTATAATCAACGATACTGTAATAATAAGATGAGTATGGGAGATAGGAGCGAGATACAACAATTGTTGAAAATGTTGGATGATAACAAATATGTGTCGCGATACACAGAACTTGTGATGACGAGCTTACAGTCTGAGATATTTTTTGGACTCATCCGGATTTGATAAAGTTATTCAACACTTTCTCGACAGTGCTCCTTCTCGATTCTACCTACAAGATCAACAAGTATTGACTCCCATTATTTGAGATGGTCGGTGTTACATCTACCGAGAAGACATTTGCCGTTGGTTTTGCCTTTTTGGAGTGTGAAAAAGAAGATAATTTTAGGTGGGCATTGGAGATGTGTCGCTCACTTTTGAAGAAATAAATTGGAATGCCTAAGGCGATTGTTACGGACCGCGATACCACTTTGATGAATGCGGTTGCAACAATATTTCTTTCTTCCGAAGCATTACTTTGTCGATACCACATATCGTGTAATGTGAGAAGTAAGGTTAAACCCGTCGTGGGAACGAAACAAGTAGGGACCAAAGGTGGAAAATCGGTGAAGCCCAGAGTGGTTGTTGACCAAATAATGGATGCATGGGCCCGTATTGCAAGTTCGTCGATAAAAGAATTATACGCCGATGCCGTATTGCAATTTCGGAAAATATGTGAAAAATATCCCGATTTATTGAAATAAGTTGAAAGCACCATTCTTGACAAGGTGAAGGAGAAATTTATTTGTGCGTGGACGGATAAGGTCCGATACCTTGGGAATACAACCACCAATAGAGTTGAGTCGGCACATGCTACTTTGAAAAATTGGTTGTGAGCAAGGGTGATTTGTGTAAAGCATGGGACACAATAAATCACATGATTTCGAACTAACACAACGAAATACAAACCTCGTTCGGTCGGAGCATTACGATTTTAGAGCATCGATTTAAGGACAACATCATTTACTCTCAATTGATTGGCAATATGTCTCGGGCAGGATTGAATTATATCTTTCACGAGGTGAAACTTTGGTGGCGATAGCGCAAAGTGTGGTTGCACTATTACTAGCACGTATGGTCTCCCGTGTGCTTGTGTTATTGCTAAAAATGTGAGATTAGGCGAGCCAATAAGAATGGATGAAGTCATTCCTCATTGGAAGAGACTTAGTTTTGATGATGATGATTGTATCGAAGAAGATTCGAATAACTCTATTATTTTCGAATTGGAGGCGATACAAGAGAGGTTTTCGAAGGCTGATGACAACATGAAATTAAACATCAAAGAACAATTGAGGAGGATTGGATTCCCGAAACAACCGACATAAAACCGCTGTCTCAACCCGTTAAGACAAAGGGTGCTCATAAGAAAGTGAAGTCTATGCCAAATGACAACTCGATAACACGGTCTCCTTCATATTGTGAGCACGATGACAAACGCTTTCCCGACTCACCTACTCCAAAATTGCAAAAATCTCAAAAGAGTTCAAACAAGGGAGCTCGCTTAAGCAAACCGCCTCCAACACCTATTCCACTGCAAGTTTCACAAGTTTCCACTCTGATTCCGACACCTATTGATCAAAAAGTTCCGATTCCAACACCTATTGCTCCATCAGTCGAAGATGTACAAATTGCTCCAAAAATTCTATTCATTGACGAGATGTCGGTTTTATGCAAAAATACATCGACCGGATTGTAAATGTGGCAGGGGACGGTAATTGCGGATTCCGGGCCGTATCGACTTTGCTTGGTAAGGGAGATGATGCCTATGAGCTTGTCCGACATTATCTTATCGAGGAATTGGTGAACCGTAAAGACTCGTATACGTGGGTATTTAGAGACGAAACTAAATTTGAATCGGTCAACGGAGCTCTTGTTCCTTGAAGGGGCGCCTACGCACCGGTTTCGCATTGGATGAGATTCCCGGAAATGGGACATCTCATTGCATGCGCATATGACATGGTATGCATTGACTTGACGCATTATGGTTTTTCGGAAACCTTTTTTCCGCTCCGCACCTCCTACAAATCCAATTGATCGTATTATATATGTTGGATGGATCGCCAAATCGCGTATTGTACAAGTTTACTTGAAACCAGGATGCCCCATATCACCTACGTCACCAGAATGGAATCTTCATCATACCGAACTTGTCGAAACGTGACCGAATGTTTTTGTTGATAGGATGCATGAATTCGAAAGATTGAAAAATATTGAAAAAATCTCGAATGCAGAAAAGTCAAAATTGGAACCACCAATAGATTTAGCCGGCGACAATTCTTTTGATGTATTTTCTGTTTTCAAAATGTAATTTATGCACTGTATACCATTGCAATATAATCCTTTTTTTATAGTTTATGTGTTTATGTGTTTTATACTATTACATGCCACTGCTGCTATTGCTTTGAATTCTGCAAAAAAATAGCAGGGAAATTTTCGTAGATGCATCTACAGAAGGGTGTTACATAGAAAATTATGGGTGTTTACCGTATATGCATCTACGGAAGAGAGAAATTTATGACCCTTTCGTGGATATATCTACGAAATATTCTGTGACAGAGATTGTGTGGTCCATAGTCTCCAGAGGCTTCTATAAATTTGAGGTTTCTAAATTTGCATTGCACACAAACACAAACACAAACACAAACACAAACACAAACCCTAAACACAAACACAAAAATGTCTCGCATAAGGCCCTGTTCATGGCAGCGAACATCATCTAGGCGTCCCGATCCGGAACCGAAATATCGTAGAAGGAATGGGCATGTTATTTTCTCTCCGGTCAAACCCCATATGCCGATTATGTTTTGGAACATCCATACCTTCGACCAACTCAAGAGGACTCTGATGACTCAGTTAGAGAGGGAGTACAAACCCGGCGAAGTCATCCGAAAGATCCAGAGGCTTAGAACAAGGACCAATTTTGAAACCGGAGAAAAGCAACGTTGGTGGGATGAAGTTGAAGACGACGTCGATTCCGGTCTAATGATGCATGGATCAGATGACATTGTTTTAACTGTTGTAATACCTTAGATCTCTTAATTTTCTTAATTTTCTGTTTGAAATTTTGTTGTAATACCGATCAATCAATGAATCAATGCTTGAGTCTTTTATGGTTAAAAATGTTGCGGTTTTGGTTTTCTGGGTCTGGGCTAATTCCGTAGATGCATCTACGAAAGTCTTCCGTAAGTGCATCTACGGAACAATACAACATTAAACAAAAAAAATGTGCTTTCGAAAATGCATCTACGGAAGCACGAGGACAATTTCGTCAATTCAGTGTGCTTCATAACAATGGGGTGAGTTAAGAAATCTTCTAAATTGCTTTTTATTTTTTGTTTTATTTTAAACAAAATATTTACTTTTTAACAAAATTATAATGTGATTTCTTTTTCGTATTTTTTATTAATTTATTTTGATTTTGTAACCTAAAATGTTATTAATTACCTATCTAATTGAGAAGATTTATTTTATAGATAAATTAATAAAAACAACTTTTTTTATTTGAAATCAGTTTTGTAAATTTAGATTTTAACCTATTAAAAAAATTGTACTAGTATCAAACAGAATAAAGTTTCTTAAAATCATTTCAGAAAGTGATTTATTTTTCAAAAAGTTTTGACAAATAATATTAAATTCATTTCTAGTCATTGCAAATCAAATATACGAAAAATAAATAAATAAATTTAATTAATTAACTCGAATAAGGTTAATGGGGGGTCCATCTAGACACACTGGACCCGAGTTAGATTAACTAGCTTCGTTTCGGATCCTCCTTTCTTCTCTTCTGCTATCGGTGACGTTAATCCTTTCCTCTGCGATTCAGATCAGATCTGCACTACCGAATCTCAGATCCTGCATCGGTAAGATCTCTCTCTGCTACTTAGCAATTCAATCACTGCATTACATTACCTTACCTTAGGATTTATACTTTAACTTTTAATTTAGGAATTTCAATTGTGTAAAGGTGTGAGAAAAGTGATCAGAGTTGGTGCAATACTTGAATTGTTTCGATTAGTGGTGTTTATGCAGTTCTGGTGTATATGTGATTATGTAAAATGCGTGTTGTATTCAATTGACGAGGTGTGTGATTTGGTGAAGTCGTTTATGTTGAATATTTTTAATATATATAGGCTTGTTTGTATATTATTTGGTGAAATTTTTAATAAAATTGTTGTAGTGGGAGTGATTGGTATTGGCTATGTATTTTACATGCATGTCATGAATTCCTACGGGAAAATAGTCCTTTTATCGGAGTGGTGTTAATAGCCCTTATGAGGGAGTAGTGATAATTTTCCTTCTAAGGAAGCTGTGATCAATGCCCTTGCAAGAGAGCGACTATAATTGTCCTTACGAGGGAGTGGTGATAATTTTCCTTCTAAGGAAGCTGTGATCAATGCCCTTGCAAGAGAGCGACTATAATTGTCCTTACGAGGGAGTGGTGATAATTGCCCTTACGAGGGAGTGGTGATGTTCGTTTTCATGTCGACCAAACATTAATGTTATGTTGTCTGTGATAATATGTGGAGTTTGTGTAGTGTTTATTAATATCAAATGTAGTTTGGGTCTTCTTTTTAATTGTCCATATTATTTTCTTGAACGCTGTGTTCATATATATGCTTTATTGTTATTATGTTTGTTTACGGATGGTGTCCCTTGCTCTTATAATTTGGGTTGATTATCACCACAACTGTTGAAGGCATCATAGTTTCGCATGCATCATCCTAATTAGCCGGTCTAGTACTAGTCTGTAGGTAATATGCAATGTCAGTCTTGTTCGGCGGGTTGTTGCGGATCAACTTAGATGTCACTTGTTTTCTTTATTTTGGATGCTATGTCTTTTTGGATAGTATATTAATTTTTTTTTGTGAAGATTTGGGTTTGCTTACAAACTCGTGTTTAAAATCTTGTAAGATGTTTTTTTAGCGTAATACCCTGTTTCAAATTAATCTGTACATTTATTTTATATGTGATTACTCTGATTGGCGGTTTTGAAAAGAATAAAAAAATTGGTATTTTGAAAACATAACCTTTTGGTTTTATTAATGTTCCAAAAAATTTAGGATGTTACAACCTTGCTTCATGATCCCATAGCTCCTAACTAACAATGTGATTGTTTTTTTTTTTTTGCAGATTCAATTCAACACTAGAAGAAACATTTTCCTCATTTCAATTATCAATCGAACAAAATGGTAACTCACCGCTAGTATAATATTTGAGAACTTGCTCATATTTTGCATTGCTTAGGAAACCAGTTTACATTTATTAGTTTTTTTCTCTCTTGATTTCAGTATTTATTTTTTATTTGTGTGTTGTATAGTTGTATTCACGCTGATGGAATAATTTTGATACTGGAGTGGCCTGGGTGGCCTGTAGCTACTCCAATTTTGTTATATGTATACAGTTTT
Organism: Vicia villosa; assembly: GCF_029867415.1. Classification (NCBI taxonomy): domain Eukaryota; kingdom Viridiplantae; phylum Streptophyta; class Magnoliopsida; order Fabales; family Fabaceae; genus Vicia; species Vicia villosa. The sequence continues at coordinate 537,299 of NW_026704940.1, forward strand.
AACTTATGATCTGTAAATAAAGACCATGGGAGTTTTAGTTCTTTCATATGAATTCTCTTCTGTAGTAAGTTTTTAGCATGGTTTTTCTTCTACATTACGGGTAACTTTGGATCTTCCGGTGCAAGCTTATGCTGCTAAGTAGTGTTTGATTTTCTTTTACCTTGAATATAGTTATGTAACTTTTGATATTTGATTTCATTCAAAAATGTGCTGAGCTTGATTGTATGAGCAAGTTGTTTGCTAGTTTGGTGTAGGCTCAATTTGTGAGGGCGAGGCAGGGTTTATACAAAGGCCATACAATCACATTTCCTTTAGGTTTTGTTTGCAAGTTGCGTTTTGGAGGAGAGTGGACTGGAGGACTTACTTTTATTTTTTAAATCAAGGACTCTATAATATGTTTTTAAAATTAAATTAAGTGTGTTTGAAGCATAATATTATCATTTATCGAGTTGCTCTTTCATTTTTTTAAAATTATCAAATATCAAAATATAGACTACGCCTTCCAAAATTCCCCTCCAAAACCCCACACTCTCTAACGCAGCCTTAGTAAACTGATGAAACAAACATCTATCGGCTTCAGAAAAATAAAAGATATTCCTATATGTTCCTGCTTTTCTCTTTTGTATCGTGAGTTATTTTTGTCTCTTCAAATGTTTTTTTTATTTGTTTTACAGGTCGTTCTTGCTGCATCCATTGTCGGCAAGTCTGGCAAAGGTGAGTTGCTTTCAGCTCCCATTCACCAGTGGTCTTTTATCCTTTAGTTTAAGAGTAATTAGCACTGATAGTTTGTGTCTAGCTCACTTTTCATTTGCAGTCATTGTATTATACTTAAGTAAACATAAATTTCACTACAGGGAAAAGAAACATATTAAATATATTATATATTGCTCTTGAGATGCCACTTTTTATCATAGTTAACTGTAGGCTAGACATGTGCTCATCTTTGTTTATAATATTTGAATTTTGAAGCTATAACACACCCTTCATGATTAAAACAAATGAGGTATTTAGATTCTCTCTACATTGCTGCAATTGTACATCGCTGCAATTGTTACGGACTCCCCCTTATTCACTATTATGAAACACATGCTACTGGGTTTTGAGAAATATATAAGAAATTAGTTCCAGTCGGGGTAGTTCCTTTCCAGGAGTAGATACATTCGTTGGAGTTGGACATGTGGAAAATCTTCTAATGAAGTAATTTCTTTTGATTTGGTTGAAAACATGGTCACTGATGTTAAGATAACTAATATATGTTACAAGTCTTAATCAGAAAATATAATAGGTATCTTTTGATATATGACTGCTTTGATATGTATAATTTTTCTGCTCTTCACTTTATGTATCAGATAGACCAATGAGTTATGAAATCCATTTACTGTTTCAATTATTCCATCTTTTTTGTGTGTCTAATTCTTAATATTGCAGCTTATTATTGGGAGGTTAATTTTTTCGCTTTCACATTCAGAATAATTTTTTAGTTTATAAACAGCAGCGGAGTCCTGTAATGATTTTTTATTTGACGGTGCCTAAATAATTATGGATTTAACACCCATACCCTTATGCCACTAAACCTCTTGCTTTTTGTTTACAGTGCTGGTTTCTAGACAGTTTGTGGATATGTCTCGTATAAGAATTGAGGGACTTCTAGCAGCATTTCCCAAGCTGATAGGTACTGGGAAACAGCACACATATATTGAGACTGAGAACGTGCGCTATGTTTACCAGCCAATTGAAGCTCTATACCTGCTACTTGTAACAAACAAACAGAGCAACATACTGGAAGATTTGGATACTCTGAGACTGCTCTCCAAACTTGTATTCTTTCTTTGATGCTTCAAATTTGACTTCTTGTTTTCTCAAATCCATTTATTTTCAATTGATTGGTCTTTTCATCTTGTTAGGAGCATTATTAGTTTTGTCGTTAATTTGGTATGACATGCTAGCCTGAATCTAGAATGTTTGTGCCGTTTTAATTTTTTGTCATGTTGGTGTTTTCAAGGGGTTTTAATGGTACACTTATGAGATGCATAAGCTCCACTTCTTCATTTAAACATGGCGTTTAGTACATTGAAACTTATAGGCGTTTATTACAATGAAATTTATAGGCGTTTATTACATTGATTTCAATAGGAAGGTTTAGGATTGATGAAATGATTTTTAGTGGGAGGGAGGTATTTCACCTTTTCAAATCTTTAAAGCCCCTGGATTAAACTTTTGTCAAAATGCTTTCACAAATTCAGTTCATTTCTTAATATTTTCAGGTCCCTGAATATTCTTATTCCCTTGACGAAGAGGGTATCTGCAGACATGCCTTTGAGCTGATTTTTGCGTTTGATGAAGTCATCTCTCTTGGGCATAAGGAAAATGTGACTGTTGCACAAGTTAAGCAATACTGTGAGATGGAAAGTCACGAAGAGAAGCTGCACAAGCTGGTTATGCAGAGTAAGATCAATGAAACTAAGGATGTGATGAAGCGGAAAGCCAATGAGATTGATAAAAGCAAGGTATGATCGGGGGACTACAATGTAAATTTTTTTTAAGTTGAGTCTGGGATTGCTCATAATTTAATTGAACTTAATACATTTACTGCGCAGATTGAAAAGAATAAAGGTGATAAAGGAGGGTTTGGATCAATAGGTTCTGGAAGAATTGAAAATAGCTTCAGTGATTCGAGCATACCTAGCACTGGAACTGGTTTTGGATTTAGTACTGATATTGACTCCTTTCCTACCAAGCCTAAAGGTTGGTTTTCATAGATTCTCACAAATTCATCTAGAATGTTTGTAAATGTAACTACTTAGAATGGCAATAGATCCTGCAATCTCCAAGGCTGTGCTTTATTCTATGCCCAAATTATCTTGTTTCAGAATTAAGAGTTATTTTTTCATTAATGTACTCTGCTATTCTCTTCCTTAGGTCGTCCAACTTCATCTGCTGCTGCTCCGCCAAAGGGTCTTGGTATGAAGCTTGGTAAATCTCAAAAGACAAATCAGTTTTTGGAATCATTGAAAGCAGAAGGTGAGGTAATTCTTGAAGATGTTCAGCCAAGACTTAGCCAGTCTCGGACAGCTGCCCCACCACTTACCGATCCTGTCACTTTAACTGTTGAGGAGAAATTAAATGTGACTCTGAAACGAGATGGCGGAGTTGGTAGTTTTGATGTTCAAGGCACACTGTCTCTGCAAATTCTTAACCAAGAAGATGGACATATTCAAGTTCAGGTATTGTATACTTACTATCTTTCTCAAGCTTTCTGTCCTGTGGCTGCTGATTTGCATAACCAGGAATTTATTTATAATAAAAAATGAGTTATTGACATACAAAAGTTATAGTTGTTTCGTTTAATCTCATCATCATTTGATAAAACATTTCATGTGAAACACAGTTCATGTATATGTCACTTTAGAAGACAACTAAAGTATTGGTACTTGCATATGGTGCCATGTTTTTGCAGGTCCAAACTGGGGATAATCAGGCCATCTCTTTCAAGACACACCCTAACATGAATAAAGAGCTATTTGCCCATGACTATATACTAGGTCTAAAGGATCCCAATAGGCCTTTCCCCACTAGTCAAGGCAGTGATGCTGCAGGTGTTGGTCTTTTAAGGTGGAGAATGCAAAGCACCGATGAGTCAATGGTGCCCCTGACAAGTGAGTTAATATCTATCATTAATGTGGTCAACAACTTTATTTTCATGTAATAAGAACTGACAGTGTTGTATATATTTCTAATGCAGTCAACTGTTGGCCATCTTCTTCTGGAAATGAAACTTATGTCAGCATTGAATATGAGGCTTCATCAATGTTTGATCTGCGGAATGTTGTGGTATCAGTACCTCTTCCAGCTCTTCGAGAGGCACCATCTGTTAGTCAGATTGATGGAGAATGGAAGTGAGTAATTTGTTGTTTTTCTTCCCTGAACAATTGTTAGGGACAACAATGATTTGTGTTTTTGGTCTGTGGTTAGTAGGATCTGTTACACATGGTAAGTATTAGGGAGCTTTACACCACTGCTCAGACTGTTTGATGGAACTAATTTTGCTTTCCCACATGACCCCTCCCCTCCCAAAATCACCAATTTATGTCTTTCATATTTACTTACATTTATAATTCTAAATCATTTTATTTTATTTTACTCCTTACATTTTTGTGCACTCGATAGTTACCTAATAAAATTGGCTTTGCAGGTATGACTCTAGGAATTCCATTTTGGAGTGGTCTGTCCTTTTTATTGATAATTCAAATCGCAGGTATGCTATGTTTGGAGTGACTTTTTAAGATTTAATTTTAAGCTTTCAATTTATTTTGTCTGATCTTAAAAATTTGGCAGTGGGTCAATGGAGTTTGTTGTTCCACAAGCCGATTCATCAGCATTCTTTCCCATTTCAGTTCGTTTTGCAGCAACTGAGACATTTAGTGACCTGAAGGTTTGTGTTTTTCTTTATGGTATTCAATCTTATTAGGGGCAGTGGATGGAGTGTAATTTGGAACAATGTGTCAAAATTTGAAACTGACACATTTATCAACCCAAAGATGTTTGTATGGCTGGGAAGTTTTTCATCTCTAAATAGAAGTTCTTTTCTTTCAACTCCTTTGCCGCCTGTCATCAGCTGCTATGGATAAGATATGATATTATTAGCTTGAATGTTGTTGTAATGAGATCTTAACCTTTTTTTGCTTCTCTCTGCAGGTTACAAATATCATACCACTTAAAGGTGGTAATCCTCCCAAATTTGCTCAGCGAACTCAGTTGATCACAGAAAACTACCAAGTTGTGTGATTGATTTCCTCTTGACTTTTTAGTTTCTGTGACAGTTTTGCGTTTACCATTTACGTCAATAGGCTTTACTTATAGTTGCAGTATTTGTTATACTATTCATGAGTTTATACTTTTGGTTCTACTTTTCAAGACATGGAGCAATGTATGATACTTCTATTTACTATCATGTCAAGTATCTTATGTGGAAGGGGATGCATACCCCATCTCCCCTCCTTTTATCTGTGAAAAAGTTTATATAAATCAGAAGACATGCAAGTCATGCTAATTAAGTATCAGCTATCTAGTTGTGTATGTAATGTGGTGTATTTGCTAAAATGATGTTTTATGTGTATTTTACATCTCTTCAAAAATATATTTTCAACAAAACACAATTGAAATTTAGGGTATGATTGGATGGATGGTTTGGGGGTCTAAAGTCCATATATGAGATTTTAAGATGGATACAATAGCATTCCTTAGTAACTCAAATCCCTTAATTTCTGATCACCCTATAAACAAACATATAACTTAAAAATTAAGTAAGAACTCAAAACCGGGCCTTTCTCATAAGGGATTTTGCATAATTTATATTGAGATTCATTATCAAAGTCTTCGGAATCAAAAGTATTCCTATTTTTCTTAGGGAAGAGAGGAGAGGACTTTGAAAAAATAGAAGGATTGAGTGAAAATAATTGAATGATTTTGATTGGGAGGGTTTAAAAAATTTATTCCATTCTCAATCAATTTTTCAACATCAAAACATCATTATTGTATTTTATCACATTAAAAGGAGAAAAAAAGCTGAAATTTATGGTAAAGTAATTCATTTCATCCCCATCCTTTGCATTAATGTGGTTTTTAAGTTGAAAAAATGAACGTTGAGTCCGAATATGCATCTCCAGACTCAGTTTCATTTGTTCAAGAGATCAATCTCCAGATGTGCTTGATATTTTGAATTTTTAATCTGTTTTTCTGTTATGATTTTTGTATTAAATATGGTGCACCTGAATATGTTTTCCAAAGTTACTGCAAGAATAATGTTAAATCAAATGACGTGAAAGATGATGTTGAATCGGATGAAGTGAATGATGTTGTTAAATAGAGTGCTAGATCGATGGTTGTCGGGGTAGATGTTTGTAAACAATTTACAATTAAACAATAGTTTATTGTCTGCGAACATATGCTATAATGGGCCCGCATGGAGGTTGGGAAATTGGGTTTGGCGTTGCAATCGGAAGGTCCGACAATAGTTCTAATAGAAGACAAGAATTTGTAACAATGAGATGTGAAAGAAGTGACAAATATCAACCACTGATTGGGGAGTTGAAACATGATGACACTAGATCGAGAAAATGTGAGTGTTCTTTTAAACTGCGCAGATACCGTAAGTCAAATGATTAAAAAAAATTAATGTGGTTTCTAATATACATAATCATGCCTTGAGTGATAAACTACCCAGTCATTCCATTGTATGTCACCTTATTCCGGAGGAGAAAAAACTTGTTTTGGACATGACATTAAACATGGTGGTGTCGGAATACATACTTGCAACTTTGAAACATAAAAGACCTCAAAGTGTTTCAAATATAAAGGAAGTATACAATGCGTGTGCCCAAAACAACAAGGCAGTAAAAGGTCTAAGATCAGAAAGGTAACAGCCGTCGAAGCTTTTAGAGGATGACCAATATGTTTCTAGGTACATAGTTTGTGAGGATAAAGTCACTGTTTGAGATATATTTTGGACTCATCCCGATTCCATCAAGTTATTCAACATATTTCTCAATGTGCTCATAATTGATTCAACATATAAAACAAACAAGTATAGTCATCCACTCCTGGAAATTGTTGGTGTTACTTCTATAGAGATTACTTTTTCAGTATGTTTTGCATTTTTGGAATCCGAAAAAGAGGACAATGTAACATGAGATTTGAAAATGTGCAGGACTATATTGAACGACCAAGAAAACATGTCAAATGTAATTGTCACCAATTGTGACACCACACTGATGAATTTGGTTACAATAATGTTTCCTACATCGTGTGTATTACTTTGTAAGTATCACATAACAAAAAAATATGAGAAGTCGGCTAAAACCTACGACATGCACAAAAAAAATAAAGGTGGAGATGGAAAAATGGTCAAACCTTGTGTGGTGTTGGAAATGATAATGGATGCATGAAATGGTACGATAAATTCTTCCATGAAAGAGCTATATGCAGAATCTGTATTACATTTCAAGAGGGTGTGAGCGAGATATCCAAATTTCCTGAAATATATTGAGAATACTATTTTGGACCAGGTGAATTTGTGCCTGGACCGACCAGGTTAGACATTTTGGCTATATAACAACAAACAAAGTTGAATCTGCACATGCTACGCTGAAGAATTGGTTGGAAAATAATAAAGGTAATTTTTGTCGAGATTGGAACACTGTGAATCAAATGCTTAAAAACTAACATAACAAGATACAAACATATTTTGGTCGGACCATTACTGTGTTAGAACATCAATTCAAAAACAACACCATTTATTCATAGTTGGTTAACAACATATTTCAGATGGAATTGGATTTTATTTTTCATGAGCGAGTAGATAAAATAGGTTCAGATAGCTCAAAATGTGGTTGTACACTTAGGAAGACGTACAATATTGAATGTACTTGTTTAATTTCAAAGAAGATGAGACTTGATACATCAATACACATGAATGAGGTTTACACTCACTGAAAATGGCTACGGTTTTAGATGATGGTGTGATGAAGGATGATAAATCAAGTAGAACTATTATATTCCAATGGGAAGTAGTCAAAGAAATATTTTCAAAAGCTGATGACATCATAAAATTGCACATCAAAGAGAAGTTGATGAATATTGCCTATCCAGAAACAACAGATTTGAGACCACCGTCGTAACTAGTTAAAACAAAGAGTTGTCCTTAAAAAGGTCAAACCAACACTTAATGACAATTCTACGAGACAATATTCTTCATACTTTCAACATGTCGACCCACATTTTCTGAATTCTCCAACTCAAAAATCTTAAAAAGTGTTTTAAAGGGTGCTCGCATTCGCAAACCATCTCCTACACTATTGTTACCAAAAATCATCCATATTAAAGAGATGTCGTTTTTTATGCATATATACATTGAGCAGATTGTAGATGTTAAAGGTGACAACAACTTTGGTTTTCAAGATGTTTCAGGTTTGCTCAGTAAAGGAGAGGAGGACCATCAATTTTTCCGCTATCAGCTAATACAAAAGTTGACGATACATAAGGAATCATACACATCACTATATAGGACAAAAAGAAAATTATGATGTCATTATCAATGCTCTTGTTCCTTGTACTAGTGGTTCGATACCATATGAAAAATGGTTGTGCTTCCCAGAAATGTGACATCTTATAGCAAGTGCTTATGATAGGGTGTGTATTGATCTAACAAGATACGATTTCTCGAATTTTTTTTTCACTTCGTAGTAAGCCACCTCAAAATCCATCCTCATGCATCATGTGTACTGAGTGACTTTCAAAAACACAACATTTTGTTCAAGTTTATTTGAAATCAGGATATCCTATACTAAACACATCACCGAAGTGGACGCCGCGTGTAACACCCTGATTTTATTTTAATTAATTCCCGTAATTTAATTATGCGATAATATGTAATTGTATGGTATTGTTTGGTGTTTTGGTGTATTTGAGCTACCTTTGTGTGAGGTAGTAATCTTAAGAGTAGAACTAAGGTTGTGGGGTGTGAGAAAAGGTGTAGAATTTGGTGGTGCAAGGAGTATGACCAATTGAATTATATTAGTTAATAATCATTTAATTATTTAATATTAGGTGGATATTAATTTAATTAGATAATTGCAGGAAATTATTATTGCTATTTTAATTAGTTAGTCTAATAACATAATAGAAAAAGAGAAGTGGATGGGAGAAGTTGTCAGTATGTGAAAAGAGAAAGAACATAGAAAGGAAGAATATGAAAAGCTAAGGCTCAAGGGAGAACACCATAGTAGAGTTTGAAGAACTCATTGCTAGGAATACCAAGGTAAGGGTGGGGTTCTTCTTATATAAGGGCTTTGCATGACAACGAGGTAGATTATGACTATGTCTAATTGTATTGCTTTTTTTTTTTCCATGTTTGATTTTGTTTGAATTGCTTGCTGTTTGGAGAAATCAAATGGATTGATTAACCATAATTAATGTGGTGTTTGTGTAATTGTTGTATTGTATTTGCGTGTTGTGATTCAAGTGTATTCAAATACTCCCGAGTTGTGGTTTTGGACGTATGTTCGTCATGGTATGTATGTAATCGTTGTGGTAGATGATTGAATGGTGAATTGTATATTGTTACTGTTGAAATTATGCATTTTATGGAATTTTTTTGATGATGAATGTTGTGTTGTTGTGAGTGGTTGCAAGTAAGCCTTGAAACTAAGTTATAAGTGTTTTTGCTGAACAATATTTGGGGTTTGAAACTTTTAAAAAATGATTATTTCGTGTTAAAACATAAGCTAAATGCTTTGTAAGGAAAATTAAATTTTGGGATGACTTAAAGTGATTTTCGTTTTGAAAAAGTTACATAAAAGTGCTTATGCCAGTGATGCAACTGATTACATGGTTAAGTTAATCGATTACATTGAAAACATGTTTTTTTGGGCATTTTGGGTGATGTAACCGGTTACCTAGATAAGGTAACCGGTTACATCAAAGAAAAACCGGGTATTTCTGCTTCTGAGTCTGATGTAACCGGTTACATGGCTGATGTAACCCCTTAAATGGTTGTGTCGAAAATTTTATTAAAACTTCAAAAATTCATAACTTGAGTTCCGGGTGTCCGTTTCGAGTGCCGTTCAAGGTGTTGAAAAGCTAATGTAGTGTACTTTGCTATACAAATATTTTGGATGTAGAAAATAAATATTTTGTCACATGATGTTGTTGTTTGGTTTGTAGTTGTGTATTGTGTTGTGATAACTATGTATATCTTGCTTGTGATGCATAGTATGTTATGTTGCATTGTGGAATATATGCAAATGTATTATTACTGTTTTCTACATTGTTGTGGTGCTGTTGTGACATGTTTTGGCAGGTGTTAACACATAGTGGCCAGTGGTAGCGAAGTGCACTATGGTAAAGGTTAATGCACATATTGTTGTTGCTTGCTATATCATTATATTGTTGTTGCTTGGTATATCATTATATTATTGTTTCTTACTGTTTATAACACATGTTTGTTGCATGGTGGCCAGTATTGACGAAATGCACTGACTATGGTGAAGGTTAATGAGCATATTATTGATGTTGCATGTATTATGTTGCATGTATTCACGGTGTTTGGCGGAAGATGTATTTGGTGAGCCTCAACCCCATTGTGTGGATTGAGTGCGAGTAGCTAGTTCCTATGGTGATAGATTAGTGAAGCGTTACTATGTAATGATTTTAGATGGAGGTCTGTTTGGAGAGCCTTAATCCTAGGTGGGGATCGGGCGGTGAACCAGAGAGTTCATAAATTGGTACCACATGCATTGAGTCAAGTTGTTGAGTCTCATTTCATTGTATTGGTGTTGTATTATTGTGTTAATGGTGAGAATACATCAATGTCGTGTTTTATGTTGGTGGTGTGAATATGCGCGTTGTTAGAATATGTGATATAATTATAATAATTTGTTACTCACTTATTATGCCGCATTCCTTTATATAATTATGATATGCCACCCCTTTTATTTGAATGGTGCCTTTACGTATGTAACATGCAGATATTCAAGAGTAGTCAGCATGGATGTGAGTGGAAGGATGAAGTCTTCCTTTTTATTTTCTACTATCGGCGTCTGCTCTAATGTGTAACACCGGGGAGGGACATTTTTATGTTGTCGAGATTAATTGAATATCTCTTGAGTTGATGTTGCTATATTTTACTTTATAAACATGATTATATTTTGAATTATTATTAGCTGATGATATTTCCGCTACTTGAATACAAGTTTAATTTTCAGCGATGTTTTTATTATTATAAACTTTATTATAATTTTTAAAAATAGTATGTGTTACATATCATGATGTATGAGCAGGTTTTGTTGAACTGTAGCATCCTAAATACTTTTGTGTTGACTTTACTCTGATATATATTTAAATTACGCAAGGGTTATTTAGGGTGTTACAACATATTTCACAAAAGATACTGAAACTTAGCTGAATCACTTTCTGGAAAAGATGGAAAAGTTCATTTTGGACTAGATAACCACCTACATCAAAGAAAACACTCACTTTTGGACGAGAGACTCGTCGAAGTGTCCCGTCTTGAGTCCATTTTGGAACTACCCAACAAACATGTATTGGTTTGAGGGAACTACCTTGATTGTGGCTTCATTGAATCGGACGGGATAGCCCCTCACCGACTCAGATGGACCTTATCGTATATTGGACAAACTGGTGGTGGACATCTTCTTGTGACGGCTAGCGATGAACTGATGCACAATTTTCTTTACCAGCTCCTGATAGCTGGTGATGGAAGCTTGGGGGTAAACCCTTATACCATTGCAAGGTGGCGTCCCTGAAGGTGTCAGACAATAGTTTGCACTTTGGAGAGTTAGACGTTTCGATGATGGTCTTTTGGGTTTTGATGGAGGTGACATGTTCATAAGGGTCATCGCGCCCATCAAACTTGGCCAAATAGGAAAGCTTGAATCCTTTAAGGATAAGCATCTCCCATATTCCTTCTGAGATTGACTGAGCATCCAATATTTCCATTCTCCCTAGGATATTGGACTTTTGATGGTGTTGTCAGATATTATGGGCATTGTTCTCCAGTGTTCGCTTCTAACAGTGTAGTTCGTCCATAGTGACATGCATCTTCGATAGAGCGTTGGTGTCACCGTTACCACCGATATCCTCTGACTTAGGGGATAGAGCCAGGGACGGACCCAAAGCTAAGCCTGTGGGTGTCGGGGCCCCCACTACAAATTGCTTATTGTTAATTAATATGCCGCAAATATGTTACTAAATATTTATTTTATACATAAACCGTAATCATTGTGTGTAGTGTATTGAAAGAGAGATATAAAGCCATGTATCAAGAGTGCTAAAACTATTACAATATAGGCTTAAATGCACTAATGGTCCCTGTAAGTTAGCGAGTTTTTGGTTTTCGTCCCTGTAAGTTTTTTTTGTTGGTATGAGTCCCTATATTTTACTTTTTGCTTGCGGTTTAGTCCCTAAAGCCAAAATCCGCAGGAAAATCTGCAGGTTTTCCTGCGAATTTTCCTGCGGATTTTGATTTTAGGGACTAAAACAAACGCGAAAGTGAAATATAGGGACTCAGACCCAGAAAAAAAACTTACAGGGACGAAAATAAAAAACTCGCTAACTTACAGGGACCAAAGATACATTTAAGTCTACAATATATCATAACCTATTTCATTTAGGTGTACTTGTAGTTTTTAACAATTTTGGCATACAACTGTTTAGAACTTTTAAATATATTTGTTAAATGATATATATTTATTTTTTTATAATTATAATATGCTAAATTTGTTATATAAATTGTGCCCCACATCCTAAAATTTTAGGGTCCGTCTCTGGATAGAGCTCTCTTGTTAACTATGATTGAAGATGACTAAGTGTAAGAGTAGATACGAGGATTATAATAAAGAAGGTATAAGTTTAAATTGTAGCCTAAAAGAGGAGAGGTGAATCAGGTTTTTAGATTTTTTTCTATTATTTTAGAAATATTATTTCTTTTTAGTTGTTGTAATTTGTTTCTGTGATTATTTTTTGCGAGCTTTTTTAGTTGGTGTACCTTTTCCTCGTGGTTATATCATGTTTTCCTTTATCTATTTTCTAAACACTTGTGTTTGTTGTATTCAACTCTTTTGTGTTTGTTTATCAAATTGCAAATTTGACCAAGGCTCCAGACTTCCAGCAGATACGTGCCCTCTCGTTATCACTACCTATATTCTATGCATTGTGTACGTGTTGTGTTTTCTCCTATTGTTCACACCTTGCCGTCCCGATGTGAAGTAATTAACTAGTCTAACGTTGTTAGTTCAAGCCCAAAATTCCAACAACTATTCATTCATTTTATCAAATGACATCAGCAAGCGATTTAATTCTTGTGAAATTATAGATTGAATTAATAAAAAGAGTACAATTCAATTATGCAGAAGATCGTGCTTAGTTTCGCTGGAAGTTAGTCACTTATTTGTCGTTTTGCATAACATGGGACCCATAAACACTTGAGTGCCCTCCAGGTGGATTTTATGGATTCGCTGGCATTGCTGTTTTTGGAGTAAACGACAACAAGACCCTTCTTGATTCTTTCTCTTATTAAACCTAAACACATAAAACGACATCGTTGCTTCTTCTTCTCCCCTCTTCCTCACAATCACTGTCATAAACTGTAACTTCATAACAGAAAATTAGGGTTTGTTAATTGAATCTTCAATTTTGTGATTTGTGATGTTATGTCTTCTTCTTCGTCAGCACCTCATTACAGTTCCCTCCCTTCATCTTCAAACTCCAAACCTCCAAACTTCATCTCACGCGCCACCGCAACAACAAACCCCGTATTCGTTACGCGCAGACCATGGGAGGAAGTTTTCGCGCTCTACTCATTCACGCGCCCTTACTCAATCAGCGAATCCACTTCGCGAGTGAAGCGTAACCTCAACCACTTCCGCGTTAACTACATCATGATCATCCTCTTCGTCTTGTTCCTCAGTCTCCTATGGCATCCTATTTCGATCATCGTTTTCTTGGTCTCGCTCGTGGCTTGGTTTTTCCTCTACTTCTTCCGTGAAGAACCGATTGTTCTGTTTGGGCGTTCGATCGATGATAGGGTTTCTGCGGCGGTGCTTGCGGTGGTGACTGTGGTGGCGTTAGGGTTTACCGGTGTTTGGTTGAACGTGTTAATTTCGGTTGTGGTTGGGGTTTTGGTTGTAGTGTTGCACGCTGCGTTTAGGAGTACGGAAGATTTGTATGTGGATGAACATGAGGGGTATGATGGAGGGTTACTTTCCTTTGCTGCGGGTACCCCTACAAAACGTACTACAGGTCGAAGTTTTAATTAACCCCGACCTCGGCATCTTCCAATACCGTTTTGTCGTCCCGTTTTGAAACGGTTGTTTTTAAAATGTTGCTACAGGGTATATACTAATATAGGTTCTTAATTTGTGTCCCTGATTAGTTTACATTCATTTATAAAAAATACATTTAATTTGTTCAAGGGAAATTGGATTGTTCTTGTTCTTGTATTGTTGATTCTAAATAGGACTGGTTTATACTTGTACATCTTTTTTTCTTCTTCTTCAAACTTGTTTGTTAGAATGAGGTTGATTTTTTGTATTTTGAGTTTCGATTTTACTGTCTTGATAGTTGAAATTTTGATATGTTTTTTAATTTTCATGAACTAAAACCTTTTATGTTGAGCAATGTGAAGCTAATATAAAGTAGTCTTTTATGTTAACTGATTTGTTGTTAATGCTTTGTTTTTATTGTAACACCCCATTTCTATCCGGTAATTATAACGACAATCAGAGTATAAATATTCCAAACATCATATGGGATATCACATTTTCCGACTTAAATCACAATGGCGTAAACGTCTTCAGCATATATACATAACACTTTTAAACACGAACGAACTCTTAACAATTGGTTTAGTCCTTAAAACAATAATCAATGTTTAATTATCACGCAACAGATTCACATTTTTAAAACTCCAAAATAAAATCAAGGCATCTTGCCTCATCACAAAACAACTTCAAAATTTCGTAATTTTAAACGAAAATAACATCAAATTTCAGCAATGAAAATAATTCAGAAAACAAGCGTTCGTCCCCCCCGAGTGCTACGTATCAGAGCGACAAACCGACTCGAACTCACAGCAACTAAGTCTTCACTCACTGCTGCCACCTGCACGTTACCAATATAAAGGCAACGACCAACAAGAAAAGGGTGAGATATCTAACAATATAAATAAATTTATGATAAACAATATATTAAAGTTAGAATCATACAAGTTACCACATCGCGGTATAATCGTTACAATTCACTTCACATCATTTATTCAACCAAAACGGTTCCATTCACAATGCAAGTCACACAAATTCATAGTCATACAAAATGGAATGAGACTCTAATATATGCAAATGCATGTGGTACTCAGAAACATAATACATCATCACTTTATCTCCTGCACTTCACAACATTCACAAAAATTCATCGCATCACAACATCGCAATACATCACAAAGAAAATAACGGTTAGAGAATTAACTCAGAAACGGTCCTACCTAAATTATTTTAAATGGTATTATTCTTTTCTGTTACTGTTATAACTTAGGATATTTTCTGCTACTTGTTATGTCTCTGTCAAGCAAATTTGCACCTACACTGATATGCACTAAAACCTACTACTGTCATATAATTTACCTCGTTGCTATATTCAACACTCTACTAAATTAATCCCAACTCTTTCCATTAAGGTCATTGCTAATTACTAATCTCATTAATTATAGTATCATACTGAATGAATTCAAATGTAAAGTACTAGAATTATATTGTAGGGCACCTAATTAAATAGAAAATGCTAAGATTCAATTTGTGGCCCCCGTCCCTTATACAGATAGGGCGCCCGCCCCTCACCTATGACACCCGTCCCTTAGCACATTTATGTAGGACCCCCATTCTTGCTATATGGGGCACCCGCCCCTTAAGGTGTGGCCCCCACCACCTAAAATTCTCTCTCCTTCCTCCTTTGTTATTCCATATTTCCTTCGTTCCCAATTCAATTTATTCCCAGAATCGATCATAATCTTCCCAGCGATTCAATATCACAGAAATCATTCATCACAAATTCATCGATTTAATTAACCAGAAACAATTTCATGCACAAAATCACAAACCAATACAGTTAATCAACATTCAACACAGCAACAAATCATCATGCAATTTTTTTGTTCCAGAAAAATCACATAACAGTAAAACACCAAAATTATACAAACACAGATAAAATTTATAACCCCAAAACCCACATACGATTTATCATATCCCTGTTTATAGAGCTAGAACCCCACCCCTTACCTTGGATCGAAGGTTGCTCTAAATTGGTTTCCGATAGAAATCACCCAATTGTTCTACGTGACTTTTCTGCTTCTCTCCCAAAAACCCTCTTCTGCTATGCCTCTATTTTCTATTTTTCTAAAGCCTAAGTGCTATACCACTACTTCCACTTAAGTTTCGTAATTTTGAAATGGGCCTAATATTCCATTCGTACAACACACATCCTCTTAGCCCTTAAACAATCATATATACCCCCTAACATTATTTTATGCTTAAATTAACTAATTCATTTAATTTAGCAGTATCCTAAACACTAATAATTATATTATTAATATTATTAATATTTTTAATACTAAAATGCTAAATAATACTATTAGAACTCGATCGGCTACTCAATTAAAATACCCGCCTCGACAACTCAAAACGCAATAATTTACGACAAATATTCGAAATTAACTAAAATAAATAATTAGTCGCATTACGGGTGATTCGCCGAACTCAACCTCAACTTAGAACCTAACGCCTCTTGCAAACTCTTCCAAAAATCAGAAGTGAATCTCGGATCTCTATCCGACATAATACACAAGAATACCATGCAGTTTAACAATTACACTTGTATAAATCTCCGCCAACTTCGATACTGGATAAATCATATTAATAGGAATAAAATGAGCCGACTTCGTAAGCCTATCAACAATCACCCAAATAGAATCATGTCCTCTCGAAGTATTAGGTAATCCCGCCACAAAGTCCATTGAAATGTTATCCCACTTCCATTACGGAACTTCTACGCATTAAGGTTACAAGCAAGGCGAGGCTTAGAGATTTGTCCCATTGCTTTAATGTATATATATGTTCATGATGTTGTAGAGATACACCATAAAAACAGACCTTCAATGGCACCATATAACCCATCATGTACACATAAGTAACAAGTTATATTAATGGATCATTGCCCAACATGTTCTCTATTATTGAACTCACTTTATTTAAATTATTTTTCGATATTGTTTATTACTAAACTAAACCTGTGACAACCATAAACTATTTATCTTGCTCATACTCATTTACAAAAAATAATCTTTATAAAATCAATCTAAGTTATTTTCCACTTCCTATAAATTTGACATACTTACTATTCTATCACTTGCTACTTAAAACCTACATGTATACTTGCACGTACTTGCAACATAAAACCTATTCTATCACTTGCTACTTAAAACCTACATGTATACTTGCATGTACTTGCAACATAAAACCTTCGTGTATGCAAGCTATTCTATCACTTGCTACTTAAAACCTACAGGTATACTTGCATCTCCTTGCTACTTAAAACCTACATGTATACTTGCATGTGACATCACAAGTTTTCACCCAAAAATTTTCATTAATGTTAAATTTGTATTATTGTAAATTTGTTTTCTATTATTACTTTTCTTCAATATTTTATAAAATAGTTTTTAAAAACTAAAAAGCTAAAATTTATTCAAACAAGCGCACAGTCTATTACACTACACATATAATCTTTTTTTAATTAAATGAGGTGAATCATTCAACCTGTAATATAATCTTTTCTATCTAATTAAGATAAATCATTCAACTAAATGTTGGATTGGATAGTTAAATCCCAAATTTTTGTTTGAAGAAACATTTCTTTTAAAAACAAATTCTCTCATGCTTACCAACCAATAACGTAAGTGCCAAACAATAGGATAAAGCAAAAAGAGAACCATGGAAAGCCAACATTTCATATGAACTTTTGACCGGACAGCACAATCTTGCATTTACTTTTATAGCTTTTCAGTACAAAAGGCTGATATCAGTGATATGGCTGGCATTGAGTTCAGTGATATCAGTGATATGGCTGCATAAGTTCTTCACCCATTTGGCTCAACTTGTTGGCCTGCATAAATCATTCATGTCATATTTTTGGGAAAAAAACAAAAATACTCTTCATTCATATGTCAAAATTCGCAACAAATCATATCTTCTGATGAGTATTGTGGCCTGTAGCTACCTAATCCACATGTGCACTCCAACTTATTGGAATAACAAGACAATTTAATAAGAAAAAAGTCTTCAAAAAATCAGAATGTAAATGTAATGATCATTACAACGATCAACCAGATCAGGACACTCTAAACTTATGGCAGAAAAGGGGTTTGTTTTAATGGAGAAGGATGAATTTCTATATAAATAAATTATGAGATTTTAAAATGTGATGATACAGCGACGAAAAGTTCCAAGGTGTGTAACCGTGATCAAGGGTGTGGAGTCTTCCGAGCATAGGCTAGAACCATGACAAAATCCTTTGCTGAGGACCCAATAATCGCTGGAATTCGGTCTGATGCGGATGCTGTAGAATCCAGCCACAATTCAACCAAACTATGTAGTTTCAGTGTAGGGAGCACTGGTTGTCCCATACATTTAATTTCAATCTGCACAATAAATTAACCAAAGAGTGAGGCAACATGTGTTGAGAACGGATAGTGAGTGAGAATACATGATTATAGCGAGATGCGATAATATTGAATTAGAATCATTAAATTAATATTGACGGTTTAGATTACATGGTTAGTTACAAATCTCATGCGATCTTCTCTCGTAATTATTAAAAGTTATATGTGAGATTTCTCATAAATAATATAATCTAAATTGTTTAATGTTGATCAAATAATTGTAATTAATGTTCTTATTTTATAAGATGAGGCATGCTTACAGCATCCACTCTAACATTCTTATTAGATGAAATTCACACAATAAGAATGTTAACAAGAGGGTTGCTGATATTTTTTTCATTCGATAACCAAGAGTTCTTACCTAATACGTATTTTACATATGTAAAAACTAAAATATTCAAGATCATGTTATTCCCTCATGAACCAATGTCTTTAAGCTACATATGAATTGGAGTTACCTCAGTTTCACTCGTCAGATCTAGTTTCTTCATTAGGTATTTTTGGATGAACGAGACAGGTACACTTCCATCCCTGTGGCAAATACAAGAGATATTATGTTAGACATGATTATGTTTCTGTCATTCGATGGCTAGCAAAAACCATTTAATCTTGATATTCATAACTCTTCAGCGCGGTATAGATGAATGAATTAGACTAAAATATAAGTCCAGAGAGCAATTATATTCTAAGTGAATATTTATTGATGTGAAAAAAATCATTTACATGCAATTCTGGATTTCTGGAAAGATATGCATAACTTAAAATTCACATATCCATGCTCATTGCTTTATTGAGATACGTCTTTAATATCAATCTTCTGTTTTACCATTTAGTTTTCCCTATGCTAAAGTAGCTTATGTATTTCCTCAGCATACAAATTGTCACATGTACAAAAGTAACCTACATTGTGTACTGGAGTGAAAAAAAACAATCGAAAATTGCAAGACTATTAAAGGGATATCACTAAATTTACAAAAGAAAAATATCGATAACACAAATAAATTACGGAATGCTAAGAGATTGTGATATTTTGATGCACAACCAACGCAAGGTCAAAGTAAGTGATTCCTTCTTCAGCCATTCTATATATTGCTTAAAATTTACTATATATAGATAGGTTTAGCTTATAGATATAATTCAAGAAATTCACATATATATTATTCAAAAAAATACGGCGTTATGCGTCGCTCCAAGTATAAAGCTTCAATTTTTAAGCATGCAATAAATTGAAACTTTAGTAATTAACAAAATCAATACTCAATGTTCAAAGATTCTGAATGAACTTACTTTATTCTCAGATAGCTTGCAGGAATTTGTGGCAAGGGTGCATCTCCTTCCCTGAAACATTAATCTGAAATTAGTAGATGATCTTTCAATGTCCTAAAAGTGGGTCTATAGAACATATTATGCACCTGATTGCATGATAAAAGATTATAAGTTATCAATTTAAGTTTCGAAGATGATATCTTACTGGTTTTCAGAAGCTACTAAGGAGAACCAAATTGGACCGCTCATAAAGAGTTTATTGCTGGTAGAATCCACCACAGCTTGGGGTGATATGCCAGATTCCCCAAAAGTTTCCTTTTTCCTGCGTACTCTGCGCAATTTATTGGGTTTTGCTGTGTCTGAAGAAACTGGAAAAGGGCTATTTTTTTCACCCTCAGCTTTTGCCTTGCGTTTATTTTCCTTATTTTTGATTTTTTGCACTTGAGAGTCACTTTCATTTACTTGAATGGGTTCAAGTTTAGCAGCGGAACCTTGTGTATTAGACTTGAAAGATTTAGTCCTGCTTGCGACCTCCACTAAACAATTCAGCGGTTTCCAAAGATCCAACTTTGCATCATATGTTTCAGCACCATTCTCTGTTTCTTTATTTGGCGTGGATTGACTACCCTCACTCTGCATAAAGTAAAAGTTCAAGCACAAGAATATAGGTAAACTAGTGCTAGTATCTGCAAAATCAAATGAATAAATATGAAACATTGAGACCGGTAATAATTTGAGAACGCAAAATATTTGATAAAATGTAACAGCATATGTTAGTGTCTGACACACATGTCGTACATTGGCCACGCCTTCAATCGGAAGTATCTGCGCTACACAATAAAACAAGGAGACACGATAACGTATAGTGAGCACATAGTGAAGAGCTAGACTGTGTCTTCTGTTACCTGTCCATTGCTCTGGCGCAACTTATTTGAAGTTTCAGGTGAGCTTGAACTCCCGAGACGGTCGTCCAATAATGCTTCCTCTTTCTTAATCGACTTTTCAAATGAAAAACTAGAGGACCGCAGACTGCTAGCCTTTCTTGTAGGTTTCGTTCTTCTTCCTGTCATGGTTGATTGCGCCGATACCCTTGGTGTGTTGACCACCAAAGATGAAAGAGATCTCTCCTTTCTCTTAGCTGGCAATGGTACTGAAGCCGCAACAACTTCAGGTTCTTTCACTTTTCTTCCCTTTAACGGGAAAATTTTGGCCCTTACATCTTGCTTAGTATGGTCCGGCCTGATAATCCGAAATCAATGTTGTTACTTAACATGCAGCAATTCAAACATTAATTACTGTTACAGTTATTCATTACATTAATTTCTGATTTAGCATGTCTTAAAACAATCTACATTAAATATGCTATATACTATTAAACATGTGAAATATTTGTCATGAAAAAAAGCATTGAAAGTAAACCAGCATTATTGTATATATGAATTATCATGCAAATCATTATAACTCCCCATCCACATGCATGCATTATTATGATATAAGGCAACAATATGATATAATCTTGATAGCACCAACATAGCATAAAGCCAAAAGTCATTTTATCATCCTTACAAAACCACTCATGTCACAACATGCATATATAGTTAAATCCATACATTTCAGAGAATAAGAACGAGATGAAAATCGGTCAAAGACGGAGAATGCAGACCTTAGTTTCTCAAGTGGAACACAGCCCAAATCAATGTTGCATTCTGGACAGCATTCCAAATCTTCATCAGTAATTTTGTCATAAATGCACTTCCTGCAAACTGAATACAAATAATATAACTTTTAGCTCAAAAAAGTAGACAGAAAATTCTAGTCAACATATAGCTATATCATCATAAATAGCTTATCAAAACATCAATTAAACTTTAAATGACAAATAAACAAACCGAAATGTATAAGAAAAAACACATGATATAATAATGTTGTTATTGCATGCGGTGAAAAACTAGGTAGAAGCTATGAATTTTAGTAACTGAATAGTTGTTATTGTAGTAAAAAGTTCAAACAACTTTCCACCTAGGACATTAATGGAACAACACAACACAAGTGCAAAACACAGACAACAAAAACTACTGAATAATACTTAACCAATCCGAACAACAATGTTTCTGGATTCTGAATAACATCATGAATAATAATATAAAGAGAGAGAAATAAAAAAATAGTATTTTTTTACCGAATGAAATTATGAATCTGGATGAATAGTGAATGAAAGAGGCAAAAACCAAACCCATAGAATGGATAATGCAAAAAGTTAGAAAAGATGAAAAAATTAGATGAATTTGAAACGGGATCGAAAGGGGTTACACGTGTGAAGACATTCAGATATAGTTGTAGCTTGTTTGAAGAGCTTGTTACAGAGTGGGCAAGTCATGCATGCTGCAATCGTGGCTCTCTTGACTCGCACAACTTGATTCGTCATACTTGAAGATTCTCACGATCTTCTTTACCTTCTTTCTCTTTCTCGTTCACACTCAACACGTAATTTCAGTTACTGCATGCTATATCTCTACAACACCGTCGAATTTTACGTTCATTTTGGACGGAATCGTGACCTGCATTAATTGAAGAGAAACAAAGTATGTGAGAGAAAGAAAGAAGAAAGTGGAATAAGATTGTGTGTAGAATGAGAGTAGAAGAATGGAAGAACCTGATCGGAGAAAATGATTGGGTTTTGGATTTAGGGGGTGTGAATAGAAAATGAGAGGGTGAGATTGGTAAAGATTTGACGTGGGTTATGATGGATTTGGGAAAAGAAAAGAGAGACTGCGGTTGAGTTGAGGATGATCTGAATCGAGAGGACCTGTTCGTGGAAAAGAGCATGAACCAAAAACAAACCCAACTCGTTTCTCTCTCTCTCTCTCTTCTTTCTTCTGTCTTCTTTTATTTTATTTTTTATTTTTTATTTTTTATTTTTTTTATTTAGCTTTTGGTTTTTTTGGTTTTTTGTTTTTTGTTTTTAAATAAAATATTTGGGGACTTATGTTACATATTTCAACTAACGACAGCTAGGAAGTTGGGAATTTGATAACGTGCGCCGAGGTGGATATGCGCGGTGCTAGGCGGCGTGTGGTGTCACTCGATAGGGTCCAAACTTTTAAGTTTTAACAACTTTAATTAATTACTCTTTTTTACTACTTTGAAAATTGGTCTCAAAGTAAGTACTAATTTCATTTGTCTTCCTCTTTTAAGATTATGAGAATATGAGGATTTAGTCCTCCTCCCTTAACGGGGATGTAGATATTTTGTTGGAATAGTGGTAACTTCATTTGTGTTTCTTAGTACGTGATTTGATACCTCCTTCTATGTTTAAGAGTTAGAATATATTGAACTATAATAGGTAATACAACACTGATGCATATTAAATTAAATTAGATGATATTACATGATTGAGGCGTGTATCAGTTTAGATCAAGTGATATGTTTAGATCGGACGATATTACATGATCTCGCCATGTCACGTCAAATCTCCCCCTACGTCATTTTTGATTTAAATGTGTGATGAACTGACTTCTTTGAGGGCCATGTAAAGTTGTCACAGCTCGTAGTCCCTTAAGCATGATGTCTAAAAGGACGATGTGGTTAAGTGAAGGTATAATAGTTTATAGTCCCTCAAATATGAGGCATGAAAGGGTGAGTCCTGGATGAGTAGGGTTGTACATGGTAACCGAACCATAGAAACCAAACTATTATTTTGGTTAAGGTTTAAAAACCAATCCATTATTTCATATAACTGGTTTATGTGGTTGGGATTCGGTTTAAAACTGGTTTTGATTAAGACCCAAATTTCATTTAAACCACGTGTTCCTTGGTTTCGTGAAGGTCCGTGAACACATTCGTCATTGTCGTTTCCGTGAATGCTGTCGATGAATTTCATCATGTTTGTGAGCATCACCATCATCTTCTATCATGTGAGGACCGATGAATTTCTGGTTACGTGAACACCACCACCATGGTTTTTATGGTGGATCATGTGAGCGCCGCATTAAATTTTGTCGGTTCCGTGAACACCACCACCATCGTTTCTAAGAGGTTGCCTTTGAATTTCGTCGGTTTCATGAACACCACCACCATCGTTTATGTGAGCACCGTTGAATTTCACCGATTTCATTTACGTCGTCGTTAAACTCAACAGATTTGAAGTGAGTAATGGATGAAGACTACCACATAGGCTTGCATGTTGTTTACTTCGTTAATGTCTTGATGATGACTGAATCAAGAAAATGGAAAATTAGGTGTTGTTTGTGTCGTTAATTGCTTCATTGAGAAAATGAACTAGTTTAAAAATAAATGGTACCCGATTTATTGCTTTTGGTTCCAATCTGATTTTTTTTCATAAATGGACTGGGCTTTTTAAAATGGTTCAGTTTGGCTCAGAGTCAATAATAGAAAACCAGTGTTTTTGAACACCCCTAAGGATGGCCTGGCAAAACGGGCTACCCGGCCCGCTTCGGGCCGGCCCGTGAAGGGTTTGGGCTTTTGGCGAGCCGGGCCTAAAAGCCCAGAATTTAAACTGGCTACAATTTAATTGTTCAAGCCCGGCCCTTTACGGGCTTCAGTTAATCGGGTCGGTCCGGATTATATTTAATATTTATTTTTTAATTTAAAAAATGTTATTTTTAATAAATGAAATAAAAAGAATTAATAAATCATAAACGAAAAAGTAAAACATATATAAGTATTGAACACTAAAGACAATATAACTCAATTACATATGCAATATAATGCAATTAAACGTAACATCTAAGATAAAATATCATAAAGTAAATTATGCCAATTAAATAATCAATTATTCATATTATTTTGTTTGTGAATTAATAATATTAGGATTCATTTTAATAATATTAGATGTTCAAATTAAATCCAATAAACTACTACTCTTAATAAATATATGGTGCATTTAATATATAACTATATTATGCATTTAATATATATCAATAAAAAATTAAAATGGTATCTTTAGTAAACAATTAAAATGGATATTAGTATACTGCATTAGAATTTTTGTAAAAAAATAATAATAATAAAATAAGTGGGCTACCCGCAATTCGGTCGGGCTAGCCCGGTTAACATCGAGCCTTTAATGGGTCGGGCTTAAAATCCCGGATAATAAACGGGCTCTAATTTTTTTGTTCAAACCCGAATTTTTCCGCGGGCTTTTGGACTGACCCGGTTAGTTCGGCCCGTTTTGCCGGCTCTAGGTGAGTGCATCATGTGTGGAGCTTTGAAGGATGATGACTTCCTTAGCAAGTGGACTAATACGGTCGAAGTAATAAAAATAAGTTCGTCACCATATGGATTGTAAATTTAAACAAGGATGTAATCGTGCAATTTTAGTAAATATGGGGAGTTTTCAGATTGGTTTACCGAAATTAATTACGCAAATAGAACTCATAAAAGATACAATAATGTGAAGGCGATTAGATCTTATTCGAATCCCCTAATTTTCCCCTATTGATGATTGTGCATTACATGAATAGAAATGACTCTATATTTTTACGATGAATTAACAATACCACTGTACCCAATTTCTTGGTGTACAACTCACTAATTCAGACGAGAACTCCCTAATTCCTTATGTGAATTCAAAGTAAAATTAAGCGATCTACGTGCGTTAGCTCTCTAGCCATAAAGAGCATTAAGAATAACAACAATTGAATAATAAAAGTTCCAAATAATCAAATTACATCAAACAATCATATGAATCAACCGAGTACAATTAGATTCATCTTCAAAGACCAAACCAAAGGAATCTAGCTATTCATAGTTAAACAATGAAATACCGTGAGTTGATATGAAGAGTACATGAAAATCAATGAAGAAATATGTTTTTAATGACTCCTAAGCACTCCAAATTCATACTGGAAACATCCTTTCCATCACTTTCTCGCATAAATTTCGAACCCTCAAAAAGTGTCATTCCTTTTCTATTTAAAGCAACCAAAACGTGCCAGGTTTCAACTTCATCGTGATCGCGTTAACTTGTATCGTGATACTTTATTAACGCGCCCACAATGAGAGCATTGCGGTCGCGAGAAATCTAGGGGCAAAACATTGGGTTTTCTTCCTTTTTCTAAGTCCCCAAATCATTCACCTTTGGCAATTTTTCTTCTTTCTTCATCATTTTAGCTTTGTTCTTGATCATTACTCCACCAATTTTGTCGAAAATACTCGCAAGTATTACGTAGTGATAGAGTGTCATCATAATCTCAAACTTACTATGTTGTTTGTCCTTTAGTAACTTTCTTGTAAACTAAAAATTTCATCAGAAACAAAATGCTTACTCTTACCAATGAATACCACATTTCTCTTTGTCTTTTCTTTTCTAATCAACACGTCTATTCCCTACTTCAATCCAAATAATTCCAAAAATTTCTTCCAACATCACATGTACTTAACTTGTCTCTCATCTCCCCTTTGTTCACTCGAATTTACAAGGTAATCACACAATCAACGTACAAAAGTGTACATATTTGGGCCAACCCAGCAAATCGACACACGAAGGAAGGTAGCAAAAGTAGGACAAAACGGCTAAATCGAAGTTAAGAGAATTAACAGTTCAACTCGGCATAATACACGTCTCTGGGATATATCGCCAACACTGATACATGTATCTCACCCGGTCACAGACGGGCTCGGCAAGCCGATGTACGAGTGTTACAAATAGACCCTCGACCTTCTACCCAAGCTGGTCGTAAACGCCAGCCGCTTGCAAGAAGGCCCCGCCGTTATGGAAGTTACAGTTCTTTAAAGACCAAAACGACGGGAGTTACGGTAGTTCGCTCATTATGGAGGGAATCAAAGTTTCTTCATCAATGAGAACAATAATGGCTCCAGAAACTATAAATAGGGCTCCCAACTGAGGGATAAGCAAGACACCTATTTTCTTGAGCTCGCATCAGTTGTGTTGCTCAAATCCCTATAGCTACAAATCACAAACTCCTGTGTGACTTCGCCGGAATCTTCTTCCAGGAGGTAATCAAAAGTGTTCTACAGGAACAAAAAGCATTTAATCATAAGTTTGCAAGAATTCTAACTAAGTCAATCAAAGTGGAAAGAGTTACAACGACAAATCTCTACCCTACACTCTTAAAGGAACAAAACTCAAGATATTGACAAGACATCAATCCACAACAAACTATTTGCATCCCCCACTATATATCTTTCTTGTGAAAACATTAACATTTGCTTAAGATAATAAAATTTTGGAATATAAAAAAGTTTGAAAAAGTTCTCAATGATAGATTGTAGGTGTAGAAAAAACATTTCCAATGTTTGGAACTAATATTTCTTACTTGGAGCAGATAGCTCTTTAAAAGTTGATTGCATGGAATCTATATAACTTTAAAATAATGAGCATAAAATGTATCCGACAAGATCTAGATTAGAGCAAATATGTGTTGTTCTCCAAGAACAGCAACTACTATGATAACATTACATTTGTTGTAATAATGTAATTTAATATTATGTGTAAACAATATAGTGTTAAAGAAAAAGCTTATACACCTTTTACCTTAGTTTTTGTCATAAACCAAGAGTATTATTTTGGCGTGATAATTGAGAATATTGATCACCTTCCTGAAACAAATGGGTGTCGTTCATTTCATGAGTATGAACGCTCAAGATACTTCCATTAGTGATTTGCGTAAAACCTAACAAACATCCATTATAAAAGCATTATGAATATCAATAATTGTTAATGAAATATATAACATGAAACCTTTGAAGCGTAAAAAAATCGGTAAAATTCTCTACGATGGATTGCAAGAGCAGAAAATAAATTGTGTTTGAGGTTTGTGCTCTTCTATAATCAATTTTTTTCGGTGTTCTTCAATAATCCTATATTCATTCATTTAATTTACCATTTTCTTGTTT
Organism: Vicia villosa; assembly: GCF_029867415.1. Classification (NCBI taxonomy): domain Eukaryota; kingdom Viridiplantae; phylum Streptophyta; class Magnoliopsida; order Fabales; family Fabaceae; genus Vicia; species Vicia villosa. The sequence goes on from NW_026704940.1 coordinate 564,726, forward strand.
TACATTGAAAACAAATAAATTCAAAAGGGATATGGAATATAGTGTATCCAACATTTTATCTTCCTAGACATTTCAATAAAACGAGGATCCAACATATGATCTTCACCAACAGTGACAATGATGAATCAGATTCAAAATTGTTATATAAATTTACAGAAATATTCTGTGTAAATAATGTAATATTATGGGTAAACAATTAATTTATAAATATCATATAGTTTGTAACGAATTTTAAAAAATTAATATCAATCTGACTACTTGGTGTTATTGATAGATCGAGAGGTTTGATGCGCTAGTTTTGAAAATATTAAAAGTGCAAAAGTTAAGGTTCGAAGCCATGTGCATAAGCATTTTTCCTCGGTGTTTTAAAAACCAAGGGGTAAAGTTGATACTTTTCATGACACCCTTTGTTACCGCTCTTCTTTATCCGAGGTTAAATGAATTTTGCCAGCAAGATATTATTTGTTTCAATCTAAATTTAAATTTAAATCTCCATTTAAATCTGAATTAATCTTCATCCAACCGTCAAACAAATCACCTAATCATATTGTTAAAACAATAACTATAAAATCTTTAACAAATCCTTTGCATAACATTCTCCAAAATGCATAAGTCTGGCATATTGAGTAAATGTCCAGATGTCGTATCACATGGTGAGACATCATGTCGAGCATGTGTCCCTTTTGCAGTACCATACAACTTAAACAAACTAGATAAATCTTGAACACTTATTCATGTTGTTATTTTTCAAAATGTAGTCAATCCAAAGGACTAATTCACAAATAACTCCAGTTACCAAGTTCCTTTCATAACAATCTTTTGGCTAGTGTTAGCATGAGATTTTTTCTTAACATTTCGACATATTCGCGGGGTCATATTTTTTACATCAAGTAAAAAAATTATATGCAAGTGATTGTTTTGACAGATGTGATTGGAAGGCTTGAGTATGTTTTCAATAAAATAATGACGATTTGAAGCAGTTCAAGAGCCGAAGACGTGTGGAAACAATTTAGAAGAGGAAAGCATATGTAGCAGTAAACATGTTGAATTTTTAAGAGATAAATGTTGTTGGCAGTTGATAATCTACCTATATAAGTAAATTTCGACTATGTAATTAAGGTTCACATTTAATTTTATTCTCTTTAGAACTCACACATTCGATTCACTAAGATAATGAGTTTGTGAGAAATGTATTAACGTGTGTTCCATTTTTAATTCAAGCATTTTGTTTGCTTTATTTATTGTTTATTTATTTGCTTGATGTTTTTAATTCAAACACTTTTACTTTATTTCTTGTGATATGTGCATTAGAAATTCTTCCAGCACCATTACATTCTCGGGTTAAATAAGTTTTTAGTCCCTGTAAATATAGCGAAATTGGATTTTAGTCCCTCTAAATTTTTTCTTCAAACAATGATCCTTCCAAACTTTTCCGTCCCTAATTTTAGTCCCTCCCGTTAGTTTTCACTAACGGAGGCTTACGTGGCACACCACGTGGAGGATAGCTTGGCAAAAATTTTAAAACGGTTGAGATTGCGGAGGTTTTTAACCTCCTCTAAACAAGCCCAGAAAAAAATATTGGTTGTGAACTTTTGTCAAACTTTTTTTCAATTAAGGTGCAAACTGAGCAATATCTTCTTCCTATTACTTGAAATGGCAATAGTGAAACACACAGTCATACATATACATGCAGCTACAGTAATGACTTCATTCGGAGTATTTCACTAGATCAGAAAAGGTCACCTTTTGTTGCTTTTCCTACTTTAATGAATGAACAACCCCAATTAATGCAGCAAGAGTGTCGTTGCTAATGCTTAGCGGTGCACCATTTGATGAATCACTCAAGCTTGGGTGAACCTCATTTAAAGTCTTCTTGAAATAGATTGACATTACTGTTGAAACTAGCTAATAATACTGATATGATTCTTCACTTTCAGCTGGCGCAATATCTGATTGGATTGAAAAGGAAGCAACATTAAGCTAACCATTAAAAGGAAATAAAAAAATATGAAAGTGTCAGTATTATGTGACATTATTCTTACATGTTTTTATCCAAATACATGCATTTTGCATGTGCACGTATAAAGGTTTTTTTTCTTATTACAATTTGCATGTTATCACAAACCTTCAGGTGTATTATACTTCACCTAAAGTTCAAATTCTTAATCAAATTCTAGGTGTTCATCCTATGTAAGATTTGGCTGGATGAATACTTATTATTCTTAATCAAACTCCATTTGTAGTGACTCTTCATGTAACAAAGTAACTTGTCCTCAAATTTTGTTTTGCATCGACCAAAATGTTTTTCTAACTTAGGAGACTTGCATTACTGGAATGACCATTGGATGATATCATGAGCAATAGGTGTTGAATTATCTTCAATTGCCAAAAACTTGCGCTTCAGAGCCACTTGCAATTCTCCAAGCTCGGGAAAATATGCACTCTGTTACGGTGTCAAAAAACACTCCATTTTCCATGTGACTTGCAAGCAATAATCAAAAAGTGCTTTAACTCTCATTGCAGACGGTCTGGAAATTTCATGACAAGCCTAATCGTTCAAAAAATGGGAAAGTGCAATGGAAGCACCATAGTTCATCTATACATAAAACACAATTGTTCAAGGAAATATTCAATGACTTGGCACACCAAACAAAATTTTAAGTATTCCAAAATTGTAAAGCATTTAAATATTACCATTTTACTATCCAACGTGCAAGTTTCAGAAGTTTGATCAGAAGACTCAAGCTTTTGGTTCTAGCATTTCTTTTCAGTAAAAAATTCTGAAATGATATCGCCAATAATCCCATCTGGCACAACTCTTCGGACAACTTTCATTACACCCATGTACGTTTGGAATCTGATCCACATATGGTTCCAAATATATCACCTTTCAAAGCATTTATAGCAGCCAACAACACAAATTTTTCACATATATTGTCAAAATGGGAGATCTGTAAATAGAGAGAATAAGGAAACTTGACATTGTTCAATTTGTACCTTGCTCGCAAAGTGTTCGACAGAAGTTCAAAACCAATATCTTTCTTCTTTTTTTTTCTAGATTTATTTAGAGGAGGTTAAAAACCCCCGCAATCTCAATCGTTTTAAATTTTTGACAAACTATCCTCCACGTGGTGTGCCACGTAAGCCTCCGTTAGTGAAAACTAACGGGAGGGACCAAATTTAGGGACGGAAAAGTTTGGGAAGATCATTGTTTAAAGAAAAATTTTAGAGGGACTAAAATTGAAATCCGCTATATTTATAGGGACGTCAAACATATTTAACCCTACATTCTCTCAAAATGTATTTACACAACGTAATGTATAGGATTTTCGAGTTTGATCCTACAAGTGAATTAAAACTCATGATTGTTTACTAAAAACACAAGTAAACATGTTGGCACAATCGGTGGGATTACTTTTGTGCAAAATCAAAATTTTGGAGAAGAGTGTATGTGATTTTATTTTTGTTTTATGTTCTTCACGCATGCAAATGGTTTCAATCATTGAGTGTTTATGCATCTGAGGAGTAGAAAATTTGTTAAGATGTTGTTGGAGCGGTAAAGCGGCAAGCAACAAAAGTGTTTGGAAGTATTTATCCGGCAATTTATCGTCTCCACAGGGATTGGTGAGAAGAACTGCCGTTCAACTATCTCGCGTTCTAAATCTCATGATTTGGGTGCGGAAAGGTAAATGCGGGAAAAGTAAATAAAAGAAATTAAACATTCTTAATAGTCTAAAAGAAATAGTTATGGAATTGCATTTCGTTCTACCCATCTAATACTTAAATCGGAAGATCTTATCGCAACACACTCACAATATGCATCAAAATCACCAGGCATCAATCGAGACGCCACATCAGTGTCCATGTCTGAAACATCGACGAAAGCTCAACCGTACTATTCACATCAGCGATCTCTCAACCGACACAAACAACACGGAGGCATTAAATTTGATACCCATTACGGTCATTATCCCTAAATCCATTTCTGAAATCTAGAAACTAACAGTTATCATTCCTAATCAAGATCTATGATGTCTATTTCTAAAACAACACAAATCCAGAGCATTTAAGCAAAAAGATCAAGAACAACAACAATTATGATTTATAAAGCGAATATGTAAACGATCCCAAGATCGACAAATATACATACAATAAGAGTAGATATATACATACAAACCCACCATTGAAATGAAACATAGGGAAGAAAGAAGATGAACCGGAAAAATCTCACCGTCATAATGAAATCGAGACAATCCATGATCAATCCACATGATGTAGCATCCAATGGTGTTTCCTAAACCTCTAAACTACCAAAAATGGATCAGAGCCACTCCAAGGGGGAAATGGGTGATCAAAAAACTAGAAAAACCTGTCTAAGCTATTTATACAAAAACTGAAGCCACAGAGCGCGCGACGCGCCCTAGAGCGCGCGACGCGCCCTCTAACTAAAATGTACTAAACCGCCCTAGCGCGCGACGCGAGCTACATAGCGTGCGACGCGCCCAAGACTCTGCCTGGATTATTTCTTTTTCACCTTTAGCGTGCGACGCGACCTTCAGCGCGCGACGCGAGCTACACCAGAACAACAACTTTATGGATTTAAAACGCGTCTGCAGCCGTGTCTTCGACACTTTATTCCTCGAGGCTCCGAAATGCAAAAATACCTACAAAAAGACAACAAAACTATCAAACGGTACATATTTACATAAAAACGTATTAAAACACAAACGATATAAATATACACAAGATTTGGATTTGAATTTGTTTGTCCTCAAACAAGGCCAAACACTCAAATCGCAAAAGTAAAAATCAAAGAATCAACAATCAACAAGATTTGGAAAAACAAAACAATTGTACGTTTGAATAATTCAAGTGGCACTTATCGATACTTTTTGTTAATACCGTTTCAATAATTCCCCGTTTTGTGTATATTTATATCGTTTGTGTTTTAATACGTTTTTATGTAACACTCACAAGGTGAATTGATATTTGGCTATGGTAGTTGTTGTAACACTCCATATTTTCATAAATTAATTTAAATTAATTTAATTGAATCATGGGGGAAATATTTGGAATTATTGAGTATTATGAAGAATTAATCAGATGGGCTTGAGTCGTGATTAGTAAAGGAGGGGGGTGCATTGGTAGGCCCTATTACTAATTAAAATTATTTTATTTTATTTTTAATAAAATAGAAGGAGTTGGGGGAATAGAAAAGGTTACAGTATTTGGAAAAGAGTCTGAACGTGAAAAGAGAAGAGGAGCAAGAAGTGCGACAAGAGGAAGAGCGAAGAATCAACCTACAGGTAAGGGGGGACTCTTCCGTTTATCTTCTATTATGGGATTATAGGTAGTATGATAGAATTGATCTTGTTATTCGAATCAATTGAGTTATGCTTAGGTTGCAGAAATGTTAGGTTTTGGGGAAATTGATTGATGATGATTGTGTTGATCATGTATGGTGTTAATTGGATGGTTGAAATGTATTATAAATGTGTTATAATATATGCTTGTTTGCTGTACGTAAAATCTGGTTGAAATGGAATAGGTTTGGTAATGATTTGGTGAAGGAAGGGCAAAATTGCAGGCTGTTTTCTGCGATTCGGAGTTCTGGAAATCGCCAGTTCGCGCCGCGTCCAGGGGTTGGCGCCGCGAACTGCTTGGCAGAAAGCCAGGAAGTTTGGTTGTGCTCAGTACGCGCCGCGAACCTTTGTTTGCGCTGCGAAGGTGTAGTTCCTTCTCGTTCCACGCCGCGAACCTTTGTTTGCGCCGCGAAGGCGTGCTTCCTATTAGTTCCACGCCGCGAACTGTGTGTGGCGCCGCGTGCTGTTGGCTGTTGGCGACAAGCCATCTTGAAAAGTTTAAAGAGGTGTAAATTTTGAACCGTAAGCCGGATTTTGGTGCCGTTTCAAGCATAGTGAAGCTAATCAAATAATTTACATAATAAAATGGTGTTTTGAGTTGTGACTCAAAATTATTTTCAAACATTCGATTTTATTTGGTTGTGGTGGTTTATGCTTACAGGTACACTACTGAATGCTTTACCTGTATGATGTTGTGGTTGTAACCGGTGTTTGTTATACAAGTATTGTTGGTATAAAATATGTGTTTTACTATGGTTGAGGAATAACATGATTGTGTGTGGCTATTTATTATTGTAATTGATGATTATGACATTTGGTTGATTTATGTGGGTGATGAGCATGTTATGGTTGATGCATGCATTCATAATCATTATATGGCTGGTCCTTGATGATGGTGGATCAGTGGTAGCTAATTCCCATTGTGTGGAATTAGTGAGTGGGTGTTACCGTATCCTTGACGATTGTGGGTTGGTGAGTTGGGTTATCCCAGATTTTGGTACCACATGCATGTAGTTGCATTGTATTAGGCTACTTGTGCTATTATAACATGAATGGAAGATTGTCCAATGTTATAATATGTGTGATTGTTTGATTGTTTACTGGTTGTGTGGTTGTGAATCTGATCATAACTGTAATTGGGTGAATGACATGTGATTTGATATTTTATTATTTATATCTTATAACATTTGTTAAATGTGAATGAGACTCACCCTTACTTTTGTTATTTTTCAGATTGAGGAGTAGCTCTTGTACTTAGTGAGGATTAGCTCGTCAAGTAGTTCGTTAGAGTCAGTTGGGTCCGTGTCATGCTCTGGCCGTGTAACGCTGGGGACGTTGTTTAGGGTTACTTGTTAAACTCTTTTATTTGGGTGTTTTATTATGATGGTGTTTTAAGTCTATGACTTTGGATGTTGCATTTTTCAGATGTTAAATATAATTCCGCTGTGTTAACATGATGATCTGAATCATATTTGGGTTTAACGTTCTCTTTTATGGCATGACATGAGTATTTGGATGATTAATGGAAGTTGTAATGCCCTTTTTCATGTTTTACTCTGATTATTGTTTAATATTTATGCGGGGTATTAGAAGGGTGTTACAATAGTGGTATCAGAGCATAGTCGGTCGTTCGAGTCAGAGTCTTAGTGTCGGTTAATCCCTCGTATGCGATTGGTGTAAGGTTGACACTATCGATACTTCTTGTTCTAATAAATATTATTTTATATTTAGTAGAAAAATGGCCGGAAGAGGAGGAAGAAACGACGACGCGATTGCTGAGGCTCTGGGTATGATTGCTGGTGTGTTGGGAGGGAATGCCAATGGGGCTGGAATTGGTGCTGACAGGCAGCTGAACAGTTTTCAGAGGAATAACCCTCCGTTGTTCAAAGGCACTCACGATCCCGAAGGCGCTCAGAAATGGCTAAAGGAAATTGAAAGGATCTTCCGAGTGATTGATTGTGATGAAAATCTGAAGGTGAGATATGGTACTCACATGCTGTCTGAAGAAGCTGATGATTGGTGGATGGCTAGTAGGGATGAACTGCAAGCTGCTGGTGTTGCGATTACTTGGGCTGTGTTCAAGAGAGAGTTCTTGCGGAAGTACTTTCCTGAGGATGTTAGAGGCAGGAAAGAGGTTGAATTTCTGGAGCTGACGCAAGGTAACATGACTGTGCCGGAGTATGCGTCCAAGTTTGTTGAGTTGGCAAAGTATTATGTCCACTATAACAATGATGAGGCTAGCGAGTTCTCGAAGTGTGTTAAGTTTGAGAATGGTCTCCGTGACGAGATTAAACAGGGTATCAGATATCAGAGGATTCGCAGGTTTGTTGATTTGGTTGACTGCAGCTGAATCTTTGAAGAGGACAATATTAAGCTGAAGTCGTCACACTCTCACGAGTTGGTCGACAGGAAGGGGAAGAAGCATATGGATCGTGGTAAGCCATATGGTAAGGGTAACCAGAACGATGGAGGTTGGAAAAGCCTAGTGGGGGAGACTCTAGTGCCCCTATTAAGTGCTTTAAGTGTGTAGAACCTGGACATCGCATTCACGAGTGCAAAAGTGAAGAAAAGAAGTGCTATAAGTGTGGAAAGGCAGGCCACATTGCTATTGAGTGCAAGGGAAACACTGTGACTTGTTTCAACTGCGGAGAAGAGGGCCATATTAGTCCTAAGTGTCCTAAGCCAAGGAAGAATCAAGCTGGTGGTAAGGTGTTCGCCTTATCTGGTTCCGAGACTACTCCAGAAGATCGGTTAATTAAAGGTACGTGTTTTATTCATGGCACTCCTTTAATTGCAATTATAGATACTGGAGCAACTCACTCGTTTATTTCGTTGGATTGTGCTAAACGACTGAACTTGGAAATATTTGATATTAATGGAAGTATGATCATTGATACTCCTGCGTCGGGTTCAGTGACTACTTCGTTTGCTTGTTTGAACTGTCCAATTGATATTTCTGGTAGAGAGTTCGGAATGGATTTAGTGTGCCTTCCGTTAGAGCAACTCGATGTTATTCTAGGAATGAATTGGTTACAATTCAATCGGGTTCATATCAATTGTTTCTCGAAGACGGTTATTTTTCCTGAAGATGAAAGTGTAGAAGATTTGGCGATGACCGCTAGACAGATAAATGAAGCAGTTAAGGAAGGGGCTGCCGTGTTTATGTTGATTGCATCCATGGAAGTGAAAGGGAAGGTGGTGAGAAGTGAATTACCGGTAGTATGCGACTTTCCCGAAGTCTTTCCAGAAGATGTTAGAGAGTTGCCACCTGAGAGAGAAGTGGAATTTGCTATTGAGTTAATTCCTGGGACTAGTCCTGTGTCGATGGCACCATATCGTATGTCGGCATTTGAATTGACTTAATTGAAGAGTCAATTGGAAGAGTTACTTGAGAAGGAATTTATTCGTCCTAGTGTTTCACCGTGGGGTGCGCCGGTATTACTAGTAAAGAAGAAAGAAGGCTCGATGAGGCTGTGTGTGGATTATAAACAGCTAAATAAAGTGATTATCAAAAATCGGTATCCGTTGCAGAGGATTGATGATCTAATGGATCAACTGGTTGGGGCGTGCGTGTTCAGTAAGATTGACTTGAGGTCGGGATATCATCAGATTCGGGTGAAGGCAGGCGATATTCAGAAGACTGCTTTTAGAACGAGGTATGGTCATTACGAATATACTATGATGCCATTTGGAGTTACTAATGCACCTGGTGTTTTTATGGAATATATGAATAGGATTTTTCATCCCTATCTCGACCAGTTCGTAGTAGTATTTATCGATGATATTTTGATATATTCTAAGAATGAAGAAGAGCATGCAAATCATCTTAGAGTGGTATTGGAACTATTGAAGGAAAAGAAACTTTATGCAAAACTGTCAAAGTGTGAGTTCTGGTTAAGTGAAGTAAGCTTTCTTGGGCATGTAATTTCTAAAGATGGTATTGTCGTTGACCCAACAAAGGTAGAAGCTGTGTCTCAGCGGGAAGCTCCGAAGTCAGTTCCCGAAATCCGTAGTTTTCTTGGTCTTGCGGGTTATTACAGGAAGTTCATTTAAGGTTTTTCAAAGTTAGCGTTGCCGTTAACTAAGTTGACTAGGAAGGGTCAAGCGTTCATCTGGGATTCGAAATGTGAAGAAGGATTCCAAGAGCTGAAGAGAAGGCTGACTAGTGCGCCGATCTTGATTTTGCCGAATTCGGCGGAATCTTTTGTTGTGTATTGCGATGCTTCATTGATGGGATTAGGAGGTGTGCTAATGCAGAATCAACAGGTAGTCGCTTATGCGTCGAGACAACTCAAGGTGCATGAGAAGAATTATCCGACTCACGACTTAGAGTTGGCAGCAGCTGTATTTGTGTTGAAGCTGTGGAGGCATTATCTGTACGATTCAAGGTTTGAAGTATTTAGTGATCACAAGAGTCTGAAGTATCTCTTTGATCAAAAAGAGCTAAATATGAGACAAAGGAGATGGTTAGAATTTCTCAAGGATTATGATTTTGGACTGAATTACCATCCGGGTAAAGCAAACGTTGTTGCCGATGCTTTGAGTAGGAAGTCCTTGCATATGTCTATGTTAATGGTGAAGGAGTTGGACTTAATTGAACAATTCATAGATTTAAGTTTAGTATGCGAAGACACTCCTAACGGTGTTAGATTGGGTATGCTGAAGCTGACTAGTGGTATTCTTGAAGAAATTCGAGAAGGTCAGAAGAATGATGTAGAACTGGTTGATAAGTTGACTCTGATTAACCAAGATAAAGGAGGTGAATTCAGAATCGACGAGAATGGTATAATGAGGTTTGGCAGCCGTGTTTGTGTTCCTGATGTTGCCGAATTGAGAAGAAGTATTCTTGAGGAAGGACATCGTAGTGGATTGAGTATTCATCCTGGTGCTACCAAGATGTATCATGACTTAAAGAAGCTGTTTTGGTGGCCTGGAATGAAAAAGGAAATAGCTGAATTTGTTTATGCTTGTTTGACTTGCCAGAAGTCGAAGATTGAGCATCAGAGGCCGTATGGAGCTATGCAACCGTTATTTATTCCTGAATGGAAGTGGGATAGTATATCTATGGATTTTGTTTCTGGTTTGCCGAGGACGGTGAAGAATTGTGAAGCTATTTGGGTTATTGTGGACAAATTGACGAAGTCTGCTCACTTTATACCGATGAGAATGGATTATCCGATGGAGAGATTAACTCAATTGTATATTGAGAAGATAGTAAGTCTGCATGGTATTCCTTCGAGTATCGTATCAGATAGAGATCCAAGGTTTACATCTCGTTTCTGGGAAGGTTTGCAGAAGGCTTTGGGTACTAAATTGAGGTTGAGTTCTGCTTATCATCCGCAGACTGATGGTCAGACTGAGAGGATAATTCAGTCATTGGAAGATTTGTTACGTGCTTGTGTATTGGAAAAAGGTGGTGCATGGGATAGTTATTTGCCGTTGATTGAATTTACCTATAACAATAGTTTTCATTCGAGCATTGGTATGGCTCCATTTGAAGCTTTGTCTCGTAGGAGATGTAGAACGCCTTTGTGTTGGTATGAATCTGGTGAGAGTACTGTGATTGGACCAGAAATTATACAAGAGACCACGAAGAAGATTAAATTGATTCAAGAGAAGATGAAGGCTTCTCAGAGTCGCCAGAAAAGCTACCATAATAAGAGACGGAGGACACTTGAATTTCGAGAAGGAGATCATGTGTTCTTGAGGGTGACTCCTGCGACAGGTGTTGGTAGAGCATTGAAATTAAGGAAGTTGACTCCGCGTTTCATTGGTCCGTATCAGATTACAGAAAGGATTGGAGAGGTGGCTTATCGTATTGCGTTGCCACCAACGCTTGCGAATTTGCATGATGTATTCCACGTGTCGCAGTTGAAGAAATACATTGCGGATCCATCTCATGTGATCCAGGTAGATGATGTACAGGTGAAGGATAACATGACAGTTGAAGCTTTGCCTATGAGAATTGAAGATCGAAAGCTGAAACAATTGCGTGGCAAAGAGATAGCACTGGTCAGAGTAGCTTGGGGAGGACCAGCAGGTGGGAATGTGACTTGGGAACTGGAAAGTCAGATGAAGGATTCCTATCTGGAGTTATTTGCCTAAGGTATGTTTTCGAGGATGAAAACTCTTTTAGTGGGGGAGAGTTGTAACACTCCATATTTTCATAAATTAATTTAAATTAATTTAATTGAATCATGGGGGAATTATTTGGAATTATTGAGTATTATGAAGAATTAATCAGATGGGCTTGAGTCGTGATTAGTAAAGGAGGGTGGTGCATTGGTAGGCCCTATTACTAATTAAAATAATTTTATTTTATTTTTAATAAAATAGAAGGAGTTGGGGGAATAGAAAAGGTTACAGTATTTGGAAAAGAGTCTGAACGTGAAAAGAGAAGAGGAGCAAGAAGTGCAACAAGAGGAAGAGCGAAGAATCAACCTACAGGTAAGGGGGGACTCTTCCGTTTATCTTCTATTATGGGATTATAGGTAGTATGATATAATTGATCTTGTTATTCGCATCAATTGAGTTATGCTTAGGTTGTAGAAATGTTAGGTTTTAGGGAAATTGATTGATGATGATTGTGTTGATCATGTATGGTGTTAATTGGATGGTTTAAATGTATTATAAATGTGTTATAATATATGCTTGTTTGCTACGTAAAATCTGGTTGAAATGGAATTGGTTTGGTAATGATTTGGTGAAGGAAGGGCAAAATCGCAGGCTGTTTTCTACGATTTGGAGTTCTGGAAATCGCCAGTTGGCGCCGCGTCCAGGGGTTGGCGCCGCGAACTGCTTGGCAGTAAGCCAGGAAGCTTGGTTGTGTTCAGTACGTGTCGCGAATCTTTGTTTGCGCCGCGAAGGCGTAGTTCCTTCTCGTTCCGCGCCGCGAACCTTTGTTTGCGCCACGAAGGCTTGCTTCCTATTAGTTTCGCGCCGCGAACTGTGTGTGGCGCCGCGTGCTGTTGGCTGTTGGCGACAGGCCATCTTGAAAAGTTTAAAGAGGTGTAACTTTTGAACCGTAAGCAGGATTTTGGTGCCGTTTCGAGCATAGTGAAGCTAATCAAATAATTTATATAATAAAATGGTGTTTTGAGTTGTGACTCGAAATTATTTTCAAACATTCGATTTTATTTGGTTGTGGTGGTTTATGCTTACAAGTACACTACCGAATGCTTTACCTGTATGATGTTGTGGTTGTAACTGGTGTTTGTTACACATGTATTGTTGATATAAAATATGTGTTTTACTATGGTTGAGGAATAGCATGATTGTGTGTGGCTATTTATTTTGTAATTGGTGATTATGACATTTGGTTGATTTATGTGGGTGATGAGCATGTTATGGTTGATGTATGCATTCATAATCATTATCTGGCTGGTCCTTGACGATGGTGGATCAGTGGTAGCTAATTCCCATTGTGTGGAATTAGTGAGTGGGTGTTACCTTATCCTTGACGATGGTGGGTCGGTGAGTTGGGTTATCCTAGATTTTGGTACCACATGCATGTAGTTGCATTGTATTAGGCTACTTGTGCTATTATAACATGAATGGAAGATTGTCCAATGTTATAATATGTGTGATTGTTTGATTGTTTACTGTTTGTGTGGTTGTGAATCCGATCATAACTGTAATTGGGTGAATGGCATGTGATTTGATATTTTATTATCTATATCTTATAACATTAGTTAAATGTGAATGAGACTCACCCTTACTGTTGTTATTTTTCAGATTGAGGAGTAGATCTTGTACTTGGTGAGGATTAGCTCGTCAAGTAGTTCGTTAGAGTCAGTTGGGTCCTTGTCATGCTCTGGTCGTGTAACACTGGGGACGTTGTTTAGGGTTACTTGTTAAACTCTTTTATTTGGGTGTTTTATTATGGTGGTGTTTTAAGTCTATGACTTTGGATGTTGCATTGTTCAGATGTTAAATATAATTCCGTTGTGTTAACATGATGATCTGAATGATATTTGGGTTTAACGTTCTCTTTTATGGCATGACATGAGTATTTGTTTGATTAATGGAAGTTGTAATGCCGTTTTTCATGTTTTACTCTGATTATTGTTTAATATTTATGCGGGGTATTAGAAGGGTGTTACAGTTGTGCTCAAAATCAAACAAGTGCCTTGATCACTTTCGTGTATTCACAAAATCAATACAAACGAAAGATTATACATAATAATATCCAGTTAAAACAAGAAATGTCGGACACTCACATATGTACACAATGGAAAGCCACCTCACATTTATGGTAAAAAGGGAAAACTAATTGTGATTCAAGTCATGAGCAAGTTATGCAAAAAGAATGAATAATATGAAAACTGTACAAATGAAAAGTCTCCTAAACATGCTATGCTATAGAAAGCGATAAACGAGTACCTTTCTATGTACAAATTCGATCAATCATTACTGCACAACCGGCATATTGAAACAATCAAATTCAGAAAATTACCAAATGCGACCACAAGCGAACGGGCCAAAATTTGAATCTAAACACAAACAAAGGAATAAAAAAATAAAACTATAAAATACTATACTATAGAGCCTTGGTGTAAGTGGGAAAAAGGCGAGTCGAGTGAACCGTTAAAAAGAGGTCACTGGCCAAAAGCAACACAGCGCGCGACGCGCGCTACACCAGAAATACAAAACCAGTCTAAAAAGACCAGAATTTCCAATGCGCCGCCACTTAACACCTACACTACTCATTTACAGATAAACAGAAAAATAAAATCGTTGGGGTGCCTCCCAACAAGCGCTTGTTTTACGTCGTTAGCTCGACGCCTTTTATTGTCTCGCGAATGGTTAGAAACTTCCTCGCGGCACGCCACTGCTTTCGCCTCAAACGCAACCTAAAGAAAACTTCCTGCCTAAACACTTAACAAACGAATCAAAAGCAAAAGTATATACAAGTATGTGTAAAAACACCAATTTACAACAGAATGGTGAGATTGACTAAACAAGTTGAAAAGTGAAGATATGTAATTTAAGAGCTAATCCGAGTTCAACTTGTTTAGTAAGTTCACCAAACAAAACGACACATGTATAACTTTACAAGTATGCGTCTATGCACAAAATATATGATATGGACATATATACGAAACTTAAAACATGAAACCATCGCAATGTGATTAATCTCAACCAGTCCCCGGCAACGACGCCATTTTGTTGGAGCGGTAAAGCGGCAAGCAACAAAAGTGTTTGGAAGTATTTATCCTGGAATTTATCGTCTCCACAGGGATTGGTGAGAAGAACTTCCATTGGACTATCTCGCATTCTAAATTTCATGATTTGGGTGCAGAAAGGTAAATGCGGGAAAAGTAAATAAAAGAAATTAAACATTCTTAATAGTCTAAAAGAAATAGTTATGGAATTGCATTTCGTTCTACCCGTCTAATACTGAAATCGGAAGATCTTATCGCAACACACTCACAATACGCATCAAAATCACCAGGCATCAATCGAGACGCCACATCAGTGTCCATGTCTGAAACATCGACGAAAGCTCAACCGTACTATTCACATCAGCGATCTCTCAACCGACACAAACAATACAGAGGCATTAAATTCGATACCCATTACGGTCATTAGCCCTAAATCCATTTCTGAAATCTAGAAACTAACAGTTATCATTCCTAATCAAGATCTATGATGTCTATTTCTAAAACAACACAAATCCAGAGCATTTAAGCAAAAAGATCAAGAACAACAACAATGATGATTTATAAAACATAGGGAAGAAAGAAGATGAACCGGAAAAATCTCACCGTCACAATGAAATCGAAACAAATCCATGATCAATCCACATGATGTAGCATCCAATGGTGTTTCCTAAATCTCTAAACTACCAAAAATGGATCAAATCCACTCCAAGGGGGAAATGGGTGATCAAAAAACTAGAAAAACCTGTCTAAGCTATTTATACAAAAACTGAAATCGCAGAGAACGCGACGCGCCCTCTAACTAAAATGTACTAAACCGCCCTAGCGCGCGACACGAGCTACATAGCGTGCGACGCGCCCAAGACTCTGGCTGGATTATTTCCTTTTCACCTTCAGCGCGCGACGCGAGCTACACCAGAACAACAACTTTATGGATTTAAAATGTGTCTGCAGCCGTGTTTTCGACACTTTATTCCTCGAGGATCCGAAATGCAAAAATACCTACAAAAAGACAACAAAACTATCAAACAGTACATATTTATATAAAAACGTATTAAAACACAAACGATACAAATATACACAAAACGGGGAATTATTCAAACGGTATTAACAAAAAGTATCGATAAGTGCCACTATTTACATACACAAAATAACTACATTTTGGCACTTATCAGATGTCTCTTCAATCATCAAAGAATCCATCTCTTCCCTAAACTGACGCTTCAAATGATGTAGAACAATATATCGGAGCAACGATTAATGGTACATGCACTTCAAGAACTGTTGGAGGAATATAGCCAAAACTAATGCGTCTATGTATGTAGATAATCTAATGGCATGAGCATTAGTTTGTAGGCCTTCACTTCAATGTCCATTACATTATCTACACACATAGCCAATATGGTTGAACAAATCAAAACCTAAAATGGTTTTAATGTTGGTCTTTATAAGCCAAGTTTTGTTTCTGCCTTATTTGAGTACGTATTTCAAAGTGAACTCCCCAGAGGTTGGAAAGTGACTACGTTTACTTAGTTTGAAGGAGATACTAGTGAGTTCCCCGTCGAACATATTGCTCGATACTAGTCAGAAGTTGGTGACTTGGATAATAATGAAAATCTAAATATGAAATACTACTCTAACTCTTTAACCAATAACTCTTTCAAATGGTTCACTAATCTTCCTCCAAACTCCATACATCATTGGAATCAACTAGAAAGGGTGTTCCATGAAATTTTTTATACGGTGCAGTTGAAAATTAGCTTAAAAGAGTTAGCTAGTGTGAAGCAAAATAATTTCTGAATCAATAGATGATTATCTTAATAGGTTTAGGTAGATGAAGTCTAGGTGTTTTACCCATGTGCCTAAAGATGAGTTATTTGAAATGGTTGCAGGTGGTTTAGATTATTCCATTAGGAATAAATTGAATACCCAATACCTAAAGGATATGACTCAGCTAGCAGATAGGTTAGACAAGTCAAACACCTGAAGGTAGAAAAGGCTAGATCAAATCGACACTCTAGGAAAGAGAAGATTGCCTATGTAGAAACAAATGATAGTAATCAAGAACTCAAAGTAGTTTTTGAGAGTGTTAGAGAAAATGAGCTATTTTTAGAGGCATCAGATTGATGCTCAACCCTAAGTCACATAAAACATGTGGAAACTTAATTCTCCGATATTACAATGGATAATGAACTTAGTTGGATCCTTTAACTTAGGTGGAATATTTTTGTGCAATATGGAATTGCACTTATTTGCTACATCGACCTGCTCACCTATCGTTTCCTTCTTTTTACCACATAGAAACGCCTTCATAAACTTAGCATATTTAGGCATTAGTTGTAAAATTTCATTAAAAGAAATATTTACCTGAAGCTTAGTAAGCATCTCCTTAAACTTTTTAAATAGCCTTGCTTCGTCTTCCTCCTTTGGTTTCTTCTTGAGGATAAGATAAGGTGATTTGATTTAAGGGTAGCTCGGGACTAAAGTAGTTTAAAATTTGTTTCTTACTCCTTCCCATGAGTGAGTTGTTAGAGCAATATTTGGTTTTGCACTTCATCTCTAAGTTTTGATGATAACAACACATATATTTTATATGTAAACAATTTTGTTTCTAATGTTTTCTTGAGTGTGCAGATTAAAAGCTCTGTATGATTTATGACTGTTGTCTAAAGAATCATCAGATATGATGTCGTCAGAAAGACTACTCTCTTTCACTTTTGAAGAAATATCAGTAGTTCTATGAAATGCTGAATGTTAATCAGAAATAAGATCTCTTGTGTACTTCTTAATGAGCTGCTGATTTAGAAGTCTAAAGTATCTCAAGATCAGAAAATAAAGTCTACATTAGATACAAGTTGTTGCTTCAATAGATCATATGTCAAGACATGTCTTTTAGAAGAGATGTTGCTCGTCTCTCTGATGACATAGTCAAGATGAGCTCATAAAGATCAAAGATCAGAAATACAGATTAGTTGTTATGACTCTATGTTCAGATATCAAGACGTGTTCCTCAGATACGTTGTTGCACTCTTATCTGAAGACATTGTTCTATTCTGAAAGACTCTGACACTACTGCTCATATTGTTCATGATTTCTTTCTCACTCTCAAATCTATTATCTTTTCAGATACATATTGGATCTAGGAAGTCCTTCGTCGTACTTCACAAAGATTGTTGCTATTATTTCTAAAAGACAAAGTTATGTTCCTATTAGTTCTGATGTTCTCATTCTATCATAACAAAGTAGTTTATGAACTACTCATTAGATAAATCATCAAAAGAGCAAAGAAAAGAAATTGATTTCTTCCAAGCTTACTACTTCAGATAAGAGGTATATCATTTGAAGATAAGATCAAGAAACTTTCTCAAGAAGATTTAGTATAACGGTCTTCTTAACAACTCACAATTATCAAGACGTTTGTACTATTCAAAAGTTGTCTTCCATGTTATCATGTCAAAGATGCAAGCTACAGGCTAAGGAAATAATGTGTTGTACTATCCAACATCTACATTTCTATCCGTTGGAAAGTAACCATTGACTTTTAGAAAAGAATCTTCTATCCTCACAACGTCTCTTTCTCTGAAGACTATAAAAGAAGATTAAGACTTTAGAAGAAATGTTATTGATTGCCACTACAATAGCCAAAGCTTGTTGGCCGCAACAGGAAGAGCCAAATATGTTGCTGGTTGCAAATGCAAAAGCCAAAGATGTTACTCATCGCCAATGCTAAAGTTGCAATGCTACTGTCTAATGCGAAAAAGCCAACGCTCATGTTTTCAAAGCAAAGCAAAAGCTGTTGCAAAATTATGAAAACTGAAGCTGAAGAGGATAATGAAAGAAGGGAAAGAAGATTACTACAAGATGCTACTCAACAACTATCAAATACATCTTTGTAGAATCTTGTAAAAGCAATGAGTTGTTGCTCATATCTTACTCAACACTTTTGTGTTGTATTTGTACTTAAACATTTGTGTAATCTGCTTATTAGAATCAATCTTTTAAAAGAGGAAATCATAATATTTCTTAAGTATTCAAATACTCTCTCATTCAAACACCACTTTATACTCTCAAAATACTGACTAAAGTGTTGTAGAGTTAACTTTGTAGGCGAGTCTCCTTTCCACACATCGAAAACTCATAACCGCTGTAACAAACTCAACGTTCTCTCTTTTCGATCAACTCTAGTTCTTCTACGGAACCGAAGACTTGAAGAGAGATAATATTATTTATTTAATATTTTCATCAAAATATTTTTAAAAATTGTTTAATATTTTCAGCAAAATAAGAGAGATAATTTTTTGTCTCTTAGTATAAAAGGATACTAGTTGGCAACGTGTTTATCATCTTAACCATTAAAATAATAAATTAATATTTATCAATGATTTAGGTGGGAAATCCTATTTCCCATTTTAAATACCACCCCACTTGTAAGTTCTATGGGGAAATTCTATTAGTCTTTTTCCTTTAGTCAAGAAAACAGAAAATTTGAAATAAAATTTTACCACTAATTACATTTATCTAGATTTCTTAACTAACACGCATACAACTTTATCAAACAAAATTCTTGCTAGCTATTAACACACAAATAAATGCCATTATAAATATTACACGATAGTACAACAAACAAGGAGTATTATTGTTGAACTTGAATTTCCACTTTCTATACACTTTCGACTTAAAATTCTGATCACTCTCAACAACAGCATCAATCTTTATTCATTTCAAGATCCAACAAGACCTTTGCGTCGAGCATAAGATACTATGGACAAAAAGAATGTTCCACAAGCCATTCCCGTAAGAATCACCACCTAATGTTGAAATTTCAAACCAAAAAATAAAAAAAAATAAAAATAGAAAAAACTATTTATTTTTGAAGGGTCATATTCGTAAGTAAACTATTCAAATTTCCCGAAAACTTAAGACGACTCTGCATACTTACGTACCCATTTAAATACATATCCATGACCTTCTCTCCATGTATATGGAATATTCATACCAAATATTGCAGCCACCAGTGAATATATTGATAAACAAACAGTCCCAGAACTTAGGAACAACTCTAGCTGCATAATGCACATGTCATTAAGAATAAGGATATAAAATGTTATCATAGTTTTTTTTAATACATAAATTATGGCTTAATTATACCTGAATCAGTTGATTTCGGTGATTATCAAGCTGCATACATTATAATTACAAAGTGTTGTTAATACTTATTCTATAAAATTAATGGTGTGCAAATTTTTTGGACCATGAAACTTACTTGTATGTTGATGTAATCTTCTGTATCGTCGATGTATTCTCGTACCTAAAATGAAAAACAGGAATGTAATTATGATCAAGCAAGAATAATTACGAGTAAATGAATTTTAGTTTTAGTTGATCATTGTTATTACCGTGGTTAATTTATTTAATGTACCATCAATTTGTATGAAATAGGCCTGCAAAGAACAACATTTTTGGGTTTAATGCACCATCACTACTAGAAAAAGATGAATTTCGCACAAAAATTAGGAATGGAAAAAGTAAAACGAAGAATTTAATAACCTCTAATAACATTTCAAGCTCTTCAACGTCATTTTCTCCATGAAGTGTTGCAGCGCTTCCTCTGCTTGATCTGTGTATTTTTGAACCTTGATTTGGACTATGATGCCAATTAGGACCTTCAGAGCTACTCGACGGAGAGGATGAAACACATAACTTTCTTGATAAGTAAAGTTCAGCCATGTCGTCATCATCATCAAGTAGATTTTCTAATTCCTCTCTAATCTACAAAACAGTTCTTACATAGGTAAGTGCAAGCTGGAAAATAACACACTAAATTAATTCGGAGCACAATTATATGTATAGATAAACATACCTTATGAACCCGATTTGTTAATCTAGTCATTGCACTTTTTAGTTTCCGAACTTTATCCAAATTACGACTACTGATCTGTTACACAAATGTTGATCAACTAGAGTGATGTTTTAATGGGTAGAATGGGAGAAAAGTATTATCTATAAAACATAAACATAGACATGGACACGAAACTGACATAACACAAATACAGACACGACACTGACGCAGATACAAACACATGGACACAACCCAGACACAATTCTTAATGCAAAGTAAAATTTGATCACCTTAGATGTAAGTTCATCCAGAGCCGGATAAACATTAGTCTCCAACTCTCTTGTCCTTGCATCAAGAAAACTACAAGTTGCCTCTAATACAACTTCCAACGCCCGAAACTCAAATGGAAATTCTACAACACAAATAAACACTCTTGAAGTTGAAACTTGAAACTATCCAATAGATAACTCTTGTGATCACACAAAATAAAATAAAATAAAAATCTCCACCGCTAAGACAAACAAAAGAAAAGTTACCATTTTCTTCTCCACCGTCTTGAGCACACGACTCTTCTTCTCCTTGTCCTTGTCCTTGACCAGTAACACTTACTTTCACTGGTAACCTTCTTCGTAGCTCTTCAACAACAGGCACAACTTCCTCATCCATTGGGTCTCTAACCAATACTTCTTCAGCAGTGATAATAGCTTTTATATGCTGCAAAAAAAAAAAAAGTTATATACAACTTATGGTATGATTGAAAGATGAAACAGATGTGTTACTGTTACCTCTAGATTGAGAACAATGACTTTCTCTCTGCCAAGAATGGTAGAAGGATAAGAAAGAAGAGGATCCATAATTCGAAGATCTCTTGCGTGAATTTCAACCAGACGCATAATAGCATACTTATCCACATCCAATACCATGTCTCTTCCATCACGATCAAGTAAAATCCAGCTTCTTGAAATTGCGGTTTTCTTGTTGTTTATAGCTTGAAGTTTAAGCTCTATTTCAGAACCAGCAAGAGCCATTTGAGAGAAGAATAATTGTTGGTGTGTGTGAATTAATTTGGAGAGAAAGATGGTTTTGTTTTTTGTGATAAAAGAAGAGAAGACAGTGAAAGCAATAAATTTAAGATGTTTTGTTTGTTGATGAATTGAGTTGGTGTTTGATAGGTTTGTGGGGTAAAAGAAAGACAGAATGACAGTGTGTTAACATGGTGGGTTTGAACTTTGGAAGTAATATGACATGATGTATACGTTTGAGGAAATTCATGGTTGCAAAACTTTGCACACTTGTTTTTTTCTTCTTTAAAATCTTTATTGTGATTGCTATAATACAATAATTACAATATGGGTGGAAATTCATGGGTGTGCACTTCTACTTTTTTTGGAAATAAAAAACAATAATTTAATATTGGGTGTTAGTGGTGAGTGTTTGAGCATTAGATGATGGGTCTTCTAGACTAAATTGTTAGAAAAATAAAGTTTCAAAACAAGATCTTCCACTAAAATGAATGTTAAAAAATATCAAAAGATTGAGTAAAAGATACTTTGGTTAGAGAGATACACTAAAAATATATGATCAGACCAGAATCGATGAAGTTTTTAGAAACTTGAGTTTGTAATATATATGACAAGTTTGTAAAAATGTATTTTATATCCTAAATAACTTTAAGGTTGTGTTTGGTAAAACTTATTTTGAATATATAACTTATAAGGTTCATATGATAATAAAAGATCTATTCGATAAGAATTTTTTTATCACAAGCTTATAACTTATTTTTATTAATTTATAATTTATTTTTCAGATGCTACTTTAAATAGCGTTTGTAGCTTATCATTTTATTTCATTATTATCTTTATAAATTTTAATTATTTTAAATATATATTTAATTATTAATTAATATTTTTATATCATTTCACATTTATCAGCTAGTTAAACCGCTAATTTTACCAAACACTTTAATTAGTTTATCAGCTATCAGTCATTAGTCATCACTCATCAGCTATCAGCCATCTGTCATAAGTTATAAACTATCAACTAACTTTTCACCTAATCGTTAATTTTACCAACAGAGTATTTCTTCTCAGACTCGATCAAAAGAAGTTAATTTTAAATAAGAAAGGATGAGTATCTATATTTGAATGGTTAACTATTGTGCTTAGATGTAATGACTATGGTTCACACAATGTGATCATGTGTTTCTAAATGTTAGTTTTTACTAAAAAAAAGACAAGAAGAAAAAGGAAAGTGCATATTCAAGAGAATATATTTCGAAAAAGTCTTCAACAAGTTGTGTGTGACGATAAATCCTTTAAGTATGAGATATATTAGAACTTATTGCCAAATTGGTCCATTGGATCTAAAGGAAAAGAAATGTAAAAAAAATTGTTTGTCATTAGGAAACTTCTTTTTCCATCTTGTAATGGTGAACAAAATTTCTCAAAATCTTAAAATGTTTTTCGGAGATGCATCTCCGAACGCACCACGAAAGATATATTTTTATAGATGTATCTTCAAAGGTACCCTTAATGTGTGAGAAATGTATTTCGGAGATACATCTCTGAAATTACGCCTGACAGTGTCTTTTTAAAAAAAATTCAACAAAGTTTGATACAGAATTAGATTTAAACGATAATAAAAACACAAATGGAAAATGTAAAGAAATAAAACGATAATAAACACAAAATGTTATTTTGAAAATAGTAAAATATAATACATAAATTGTTCTGGAATAAAAAAAACATAGCCTACTACGTATGCCTAATTCTCATCCATAACCCCTTATTTGCCTCCTGTATCCCACCGCAGTCGCTGCCTCACTAACCACCATCTGCATGATGGCCACCACCTTAGGTCCGCCCCTCTCAATGATTCCTAAATCCAAATCCTCCTACCTAGTCATCTGAATCCGCTGACATATCGGCAAGATATCAGTGGCATGGTCATCCTCAGCCTGCTGGTTCTCCAAAATCTCCTCATGAGCTGGCCTAGGTGGACATTCAAGAGCATCCAGTGTCATGATAGAGTATGACACTGTATAGAACCATGTCACATATCCCTTTACACAATGTTAATAGGTGGATGCCTGCATCAACCGATAGTCCTATGGCACCATATGATGCTCCCAATCCTCAAAGATGTCATCGAGATCCCGTCGGAAAATAGTGTCGGGAGCAGCCTGAGATGTTGATCTAGGTATGGTTTAGACATAACCAAACTGCCACATGCATCGCTTCAACAGATACTTGACCATAGTGTCGGCCCCACATGTCAGCCACACGGAGTACAAAGAGATAGATTCGAATGGGATAATCTCTCTGTGATCCTCGAACGACGTCCATAGGATGTCATCATGAACAATCCGATCAAGATACACCCGGAATGGAAGCACAACATGATTCCCTTTGTGGGGAGATACATGGCAGTCCTCGGAATCTCCTCTGTATAGTCAAGATCAAGAGCATATCTATGAATGCGGTGGAAGTGAGAAATGATCGATTCCTGAAAAATGAATTAGAGACACGTAAGAAAAAATTATTAATAGTAAAATAAGTTTAATAATAAGAATGAAAGGTATCGTCAGCAATGTGCAAGAGCTTGTAAGCTGTCTCGTTCTCTAGTTAGAGGCTTCATTCAGCTTTTGGTATAAATATACCAAACAACTGGCTCCCTAGTTCTACTCTCTCACCGCATCCAAATCTATGAAGTACCGGAGGTATGTTACATCTACTTAGTTAGCACTTTTGTCCACAAAAAAGGACGTGTCAACCAAGAACATTAGGTAACACCTCAAAGTACACTGGCAGTGATATTTAACAAAGAAGTCATCGCCCTCATTCTCAGAATTAGCTTCCGCAATGAGATGGTTGTGATAAAGGTCCTTCAAGAATGAGAACTTCACATGTGCCCCATTAGTTGAGGAACACTACTTAACTTCCTTTTCTAGTTAAACACTCAAATACTCAACCATCCACTTAATGGCAACATCATGAGTGATTCCGGAGTGGTTAAAGAGCCTCCCTCGGATAGGAAGGTGTAGTAGGCATGCAACGTCATCTAGAGTGATCGTTATCTCTCCAACCAAAAAGTGGAAAAATGATGTTTCCTGCCATCTCTCTAAGAATTCCCCCTGCAGTTCGGGGCTAATGGTGTTGTAGCCGAAACAACAAAGTCCAGAAAATCTGGACGCAATAATGACATCTTTAAACCAATTCGCAGTAGGATGCTGCAAAGTGGATATTTTGTGAGCATGGTTCACGGACTTTAGTACCGCCTGTTCCTATAAAATAAAAATTAATATCAAGTTGGTGGTGTAATAAAAAGTGTAATAAAAAAATTAAAAATGTTATAAAACAGTGTAGTAAAAAGTATACCTCTCTAGTGGAAACATGTCGGGCAACATGATCGGAGTAATATATTAAGAGGAAGGTGTCAGAGGGCCCTCCGGGATAAGCCAGGGTAACATGCACGGGTGTCAGAACACGAACCTCCTCGAGTGCAGGAAGATGTACCTCCTCCGGTGCCTCCTCATTATCCCTAGATGAGGACGCACGGGATAAACAACTAATGGGATAAACTGCTTCTGCTCAGCTTTCCCCCACTGAGCGGAAGCAGTTTGGGTTGGCTTGTCAAGTCTAACTCTGTTCGGGTTGTCATCCATGTTCTAGAGAAAAATAATCATTACTCAAAGGGAAGGAATTAGAAGAGCATAGAAAAAAAACAAAAAAAAACAACTCAGGCATCATTTGGGAGGTGTTTTCGGTGATGCACTTCCGAAAACAACTACGATGACCATTTTTGAACTTCACCCTCAATCAACAAAAAACCTCATTTTTGACACCAAACAACCACATTATACCTTATACCTGTTATACTTCAACCTATTAACTCTAAATGAATCGAAACAACTTATTATAAACATTCAAAGTAGAAAAAAGTATTTTGATAAACTTAATCAAATTTGGAGCTTCGTGAGTTGTTGAAATGAGTTGATATTAGGAGTTGAAATGAGTTGTTGCTTGTTGGAATGAGTATAAATCAGTTGAGAGTTTTGAAATTTGACATTTTGGGAGTATTTGGGTATTTGAGAGTGAAGATTTGAGAAAGATAGAAATGAAGGGGTTTCTGTCGTGAGTTTAATCTATATACCCTAATTCAGAGATGCATCTCCAAAAAACTTAAAAAATATGTTTTTTCGGAGATGCCTATATACCCTAATTCAGATATGCATCTCCAAAACACTTTAGATTTTGAAAAAAATGTGTTTCGGTGACGCATCTTCGAAAAAACCCTAAAAAATGAATTATAGTGCGTATCGATATGCATCTCCAAAAATAGGGATTAAAATAAGAATTTTGCCAAATACCTTTAAGAAGGTTAAGGGGTCTAGAAAGATATTCCCTTCAAATAAACAAAACCATTGCTGAAAGCCTAAAAGAGGCCCAGCCTATCAAACACATTAAAATGAAGAATTCAAATAGGGAATTTCTCTTTCGACCTGGTAATGGTGAAAGTCACCCCTAAAAATTCCAAAATGCCTTTCGGAGATACATCTCCGAACGCACCTCATACCAAATTTTAAGGCATTTTGGAGACGCATCTCCGAAAACACCTTGTTATCATTTGAACCTTAAATTTAAACATTCAGGTTTATTTTCGGAGATGTATCTCCGAAATAAATCAATAGGGTATTTTCAGAGATGTATTTCCGAAATAATTAAGTATATACCACCTTGCTTAAGAACTATTTCATCTCCCATTTTCACTCCACAACCAAAAACCATCCAACAACTTCACCAATCCTCATTCTTTTTCAAATCAAATTTCAAGTGGTTTATCACGGCAAAGAGAGTATAAAAAGCTTCAATTTCAAGTAAGCTTTCACCATTTCATCCAATATTTCCTTGCATTGGTGTTGAATGTTGGATCAAAATACTGCATTGCTTCAGAAATGCATTTTCAAACTCACCTAAATTATTTCAGAAGTGCATTTCTGAAACTAATCTCTGTTACATAAACATAATTCTAAATAGATTTTCTGTTTTTCTCGTTTTGCCTGTTTTAGATATGGTTCACCCCGACATGTATCCCAAAGTTGTTTCGGCTAAGTTGAGGTGAATGACGATGCCAAACCGATTGTTGTCGAGATAGATGTTGGGCAACAATTTTCAAATGATCAAGTTTTCAAGACTCGTCAACATATGCTTGACTGGATCCGAATAGAAGCTAGCAAACTCGGATTTGGGGTTGTGATTTGAAGGTCCGACAATGACACTAGTAGAAAGCAAGCATTTGTAACGATGATATGCGAGATGGGTGGAAAATATGTTTCAAGATTTCGGTAGTTAAAACATGGTGAAACCGGATCAAGAAAATGTGAGTGTCCGTTTAAATTGTGCGGATCATGTAGGGTGGATGTTACGTGGCGGTTTAGTGTCGTTTGTGGTAAACATAATCATGCGTTGGAAACCAATCTACAAGGTCATCCAATTGTAGATCGACGTAAGATGGATATGAGAAACAAATAATTTCGGAATTATCGATAATCAAAATTATGTCAAGAAACATACTTACAAATTTGAAACGGAAGAGATCATAAAATTATGTGTCAAATATCAAGCAGGTATACAATGAGCGGTTTAGAGGGAACATTGCGAGCAGAGGTCTGAGATCCGAAATGCAACAACTTTTGAAACTTTTGGACGATAACCACTATGTTTCAAGGTACAAAGTGTGTGATAATAAAGTGTACGTGATATCTTTTGGACTCATATAGAAAGTATCAAGTTATTCAACACATGTTCAATTGTCCTTATAATTGATTCCATGTATAAAACCAACTAGTATAACCTTTCTCTTCTAGAAATTTTTGGTGTCACTTCTACGGAGAAGACATTTTCGATTGGATTTGTATTTCTCTAATGTGAGAAAGAAGACAACTTTACATGGGCGTTGGACATATGCAAGAGTTTGTTGAAGGATTCATAAAATATGCCTAATCTCGTTGTAACCGACCGAGATAACGCCCTTATGAATGTGGTTGATAGTGTGTTTCATATATCCTATGCATTACTATGTCGGTATCATATAACAAAAAAATGTAAGATCCAAACTCAAACCCGCGGTTGGCACAAACAAAATCAAGGATGAAGAAGGAAACAAGGTCAGATCTAGTGTCGTGTTGCAGAAGATAATGGATGCATGGACGAATATTATAAATTCTTCTACAGAAGAGTTGTATGTTGAGAATGTTGTTGTACATTTCAGGAGCTTGTGTGTCAAGTATCCAAAATTTCTGAAATACGTGGAATAAGGAAGGATTAGATAAAATTCACAATGCTCTTGTTCTATATGTTACTGGTTCCGCACCACTTGAAAAGTGGATGTGCTTCCCTGGAATGAGTCATCTTATAGCAAGTGCATATGATAGGGTGTGTACCGATTTGACGATATATGGTTTTTTGGAGACATTTTTCCCACTTCGGAGTCGTCCACCTCAAGACCCATCCGGCCGCATCATTTGTATTTGATATCTTAGATCGCTCCATTTTGTTCAAGTTTATTTGAAATCAGGGTGTCCTATTCCAGCTACGTCAGTGGAGTGGACGACACATTCCACAAAAGAGGCAGAAAGTTGGTCAGATCATTTTTGGAAAGAATGGAACAATTCACGAAGTTGACAGATATTGAAAGAGAATCATATAGGGAGATGTCGAAGAAAGAACCAGTTTTAGATTTAAGCGATAACAATTCGTTTGGTATATTTGAGAATGTAATCAAACCATTTTTTGTATGTATTGTCTTGTTCAATGTAAATTCTATACGATTCAATACATATATAATATATCTATTCAACATTTTACCACTGATTGCTTTTACCGATTTAATTGATTTTACGTTTCAATGTTGCTGATTCTGCCAAATTAGTTTATGTTTCTAGTTCTGCATAATTTGGAAATGCATTTTCAAATTGTTTAAAAAAACCATCAGAGAATGTTTCGGATATGCATATCTGAAAACACCTAAAAAAAATGAAATGTGATGCGTTCGAAAATACATCTCCGAATTCTAGAGTAAAAAAAGAATTGCGCTAGAGGACATTATCTCATCTTAATCTTAATATATATAAATCCAAGGTTGTCATGATGACAACCCTAGCTACATGTCACCTTGGTAGTATTTCTAAACAAAACTTAGCCACATGCCATCTTGGTAGTAACTCTAAACAAAAATTCTAATTTTGACAAATGAATTGTGAAAATCCCAAATTAATTTCTCAATTAATTGACAAAATTTCAAATTAATTAAGTTCATGAAATCTTACGTAGATGTATCTACGGAAGGGGTTGAAAAAAGAAGTTCATGAAATCTTCTATAGATGTATCTACGGAAGGGGTTGAAAAGAGAGTGTTATGTAGATGTACCTACGGAACATTCTGATATTCCCAATTAATTGAGAAAATCCCAAGTTCCACTATGTTTTAACGCTTCCGTAAATGCATCTACGGAAAAATCCATTTTTTTTTAAAAAAAAGGTGCTTCCGGTGATACATCTACAAAAATTGGGGGCATTTTTGAAATTTCGCGCGGTGTATGAGATATTCATGGGGAGGATTGAGAAATCGCCTAATTTTATATGTTAATAAAAAATTAAGAGTGAAGGTCCATTTTAGTCCCTCACAAAAATTGCAGAGGTTAGATTTGTCCCTAAGAAAAAAAATCCCAATTAAATTCCTTACAAAATTTAACCGAGTCATTTTAGTCCCTCTACTAATATTTTTTTCAAACCAGTTTTTTTATTACTTTTGAACCGTGACTGGACTGCTAGTAAAGACGCATTTTAGTATCTCACAAAAAAGGGAGAGTCCAAATTAGTCCCTAAGAAAAAAAAGGTCTATATTTAATCCCTTACAAAATTTAATCAAGCCATGTTAGTCCCTCTTTTTCGTATTTTTTCAAATTTATTTTTTCTTATTTTTAAAATGTGACTGAACTCCTATTTTACTACAGTTGATTTGATTTTTTTGTAAAAGGATTGTAGATAAATCATCGCGATACCACGGCGTTCTTTTCTTTGTTTGGTTTATTATCAATTTTATCGGTGGAGGACAATGGTTTTTCTTGTTAAGTATTTTTGTGTATTATGTGTTTTATTGTTTTTGTTGTTACTGATCTTTTAGAAAGGTTTAGCTCTGCTACTGAGGTGATTTAGAATAATTTCTCGTTTCTGTAAATAATATTTGTGGCCAAAATAATACACATGGCTTGTTGGAACAAAATTGGCTTATACCATATCCCTTAGATTTTAATGATAACAAATTATTTAATGAACAATTATGTATACTAACATATGTTCAAGTGTGCAAGATCATTAGTCAAAGAATTTACCGGACTCTGACTCTAATAGGAACATATGAAGAGAAGCTTGAGACTCATATTATAAAAGATCAGAATTCGATGACTCAAATTTTGAATGATAAGCTTTTGATGTCTCACAACTAGGTAACTCAGCTTCTGGTGGAAACTCAGACTTTGAATACCATGGGAAAAAGGAACTCAACTCTATCCTATACTCAATTTCTAAAATTAGGTCTATCTTGTCAAGTCAAGTCACAGTTTGAAAATAGGAAAAAATGGTTTTAAAAAAATATTAAAAGAGGGACTAACATGACTGAGTTAAATTTTGTAAGGGATTAAATACAGACTTTTTTTTCTCAAAATTAATTTGGACTCTTTTCTTGTTAGAGACTAAAATTGATCTTCACTGGCAGTCCAGTCACGGTTCAAAAGTAAGAAAAAAACCGATTTGAAAAAAAAAAATTAGTAAAAGAACTAATATGACTCCGTTAAATTTTGTAAAAAATTTAATAGAAATTTTTATTTTTTTCAAAGACTAATCTGACCTCTGAAATTTTTTGTGAATGACTAAAATGAGCCTTCACTCAAAAATTATATTATAAAAAATGTGGTTTTATTTTTAGTATACCCGATGCGACCTAGTAGATGTGAAAAGAGAAATTCCCTTTGAAAAAATAACCCTGATTCTAACATATAGAAATCCTACTTCTCCAGGTTTCCATCGCAAAGCTACACTCACATTCAGCGTCTTCTCCATAATTTGGGTTTATTCTTCATAAAAGTCATTATCTAAACCCAAAGCATCTCACTTTAATCTTCCAGAATTTGTGTTCGCTAAGGTAGGCGTTTATTCTCGTATCTCAATTTTCTTTTGTAGCTTCCAATAATGATTATTACACGCTGTTAATTGAAATTCTAAAGTTTATTCATTAGTGTTTTCATTGCAGCAACAATGAAGAGTGAGTCAACCGAGTTGCCAGATTCTGTTATATCACGTATCTTTTCCAAGTTAAGTTTGAAGAATTTGGTGAAAACTAGTGCATTGTCTAAACAATGGTATCACGAATGGGGATTAAGGAAGGACCTCACGTTTGATCTCCATAACATGTTTGACTATAATACAATTCCAGAATTACCAAAAACCCTTCCACACTTTCAACAACTTCAATCTCAATTTGCCGCAAGTTTGGATAATTTCATGCAGAAATATCCTGGTGACATGGTCCGTTCAATCCGAGTAAATTTTCCGTTAGGTGTCGATCATACTTATGCCATTGATGGATTGATTCACAAAGGACTTTTTAAGGGTGCCAATCGAATTGAGCTTCTGTTCGCATATAAAACTGATTTTAAAATAGAACCATACAAATTTTTATTTCCTTTCTTGTCTGACACTAATTCTGTGACATATCTGCACCTACAGAACTGCCACATAGCAGAACCTATGGAATTTTCTCTATTGAAGAATTTGACAACTCTTGTGTTGCATCTAGTTCCTGTGAAGCAGAATATGCTTCAGGATTTGTGTGTTAACTGCATCTATCTTGAGAATCTCACTCTTAATGAATGTAAGTTCTTATCTGACTTAAGAATAACTAGTCCAACATTGCTTCATTTGTACATTAACTGTGGGCTTATCGTATGGAAGAAGAGTAATATTGATATCACTGCATCAAATCTCTCATCCATTGAATATTCTTCGTGCTGTGTCTCTGTATTACATACCGTGAACATTAAGTCTCATATGTTATCCAAGTTTAGCTACAGATGTGCTAAAATTTCTAATCTTATTGATTTTTCTGGACTGAAAAATATGACAACATTTGTGTTGGATGGACTCCGCCAATGTCTCCAAAGTGATGTCATAGTTCATTTGTTTTCCAAATGTCTCCAACTTGAAGATGTCACCTTTAAGAAGTGCCGGTTCACTTGTGATTTGAAAATTATGAGTGCAAAGTTGCTTCATTTGAGCTTAATTGATTGTCTCTATAAGAATCATGGTTCTCATAAGATAGATATTGATGCTTTGAATCTCTCATCATTTGAATATAGAGGTCACACTGTCATGAGTCCCTTAATATCTGTCGCGGCTCCAAAGTTATTGAAGGTTTTCTGGGATGCAGGTTTGAACAAGAGAAATGTATATAACTTTGCTACAATTGTAAGATTACATCAGATTGAGAATTTAACTATGAGTATGAGCCTTTCACAGGTGAGTCACTCAAAACCCATACATGCTTGATATTTATGTGTTTCTAACTCTTTGGTATCCTTTAATTAATTGCTTTTAATTCACTTTAGATGTTTCTTGTGTAAACAGATACGCAAGTTAACGAAGGGTTTGGTTCGATTTCAAAATCTTAAACAATTGAAATTATTTATTGCGGGAGCATATAATCCTAATATGGATTACTTTTGGATTTTAGATATTGCAATGGCTTCTCAACATCTCCAAAAACTTTCTCTAACAGTGAGTTATTCAACCCTAGTTGTCTATTTTCTTAATATGTTATAGTTTACCTTTTTTTATACCTAAGATTTTTCTAAATAGTCATAAGTAAATCAATTTATGAAATCAAATTTGACTTGAACTATAAGTTTCATTTGCCTTTTTTGAATATTTACAATATGTTAGTCTACAGATATAAAAAATTTACAAAGTGAATTTTTTTTAATTATTAGAAGATAAATGTAAAATCACATGTAGATAATTTAGTATTGTTCATGCAAAGAACATCATTGTATCTCGCCGGTGTGAGAGATCGGTTGAGACTCAGTTTTTAACCCCATTGGCAAGGGCCAATGAGGACCTTCTATGGTGATTTTTGCATATGAATGGTCTGTCTATTTCTTTTTGCTAGGTTTACTTCTATAGTGGCTCTTTAGACTTAGGAATCAATATGTTGGGAACATCTCCTAATGATGATCAATAGACTAATTAACATACATTAAAAGTCCTTTAATAGGGTGTTGCCTAGGCCGGCATTTGACATTACCCGATCTAAGGCGTCTTGCCTGAAATGGTATGTTCGTGATATCATTCCAATTCCTTATTTGTGACAGACATCTCGGACTTTTAAGTCTCGGCATTTTTGGGATGTACTCAGCCCCCAAGTGTGATTTACAAGCACGCGTAATAGCTAATGGTCGTAACTTTTCTTAGCTGCCAAAATAAATTTTCAGAACTAATTATTATTTTTATGTGTATTATAGATTAAAGAAATTGGAATTTATAATTTAATTCAGTTCGAAAGTTCCGTGTTGTTAATTACAAGGGCATAAAATAGATTTGTACTCTCACTTTTAGAGTCATAAAGTGAATTTCATTAATATGTAACATAGGTGCAAAGATATTACAATTTGTTGAAATTTGCACGCGGGGTGAAACCCCTCTATATGGATTAGTCGATCTGACTGGTTGGATACGCTCTCTGCTTGATCTGGCACTACTACTAAAAATTCGGGTGATAGACGAAGGCCACATATATTAAAAAAAAACTATTTTAATTTTATGTGTTTATACACTTTAAATTCTCTGAAATAAGCAAGTGTTTCATCTTATTTCAACTAAAATAATAAGTCCTGCATTTGTTTTATATATGCCTGATGGAATATTAAAATAAAATGTTTGTGTTGTAAATTATTCATTTTAATATTATGGCTATTATTCAATTTTCAGATTAGAAACGGAGATACAAAAAAATCACATATGGTTGGATCGCAGAGACAAAGAAGAGAATATGTCAGGTTTTTTCACAATGATTTACGATATGTGGAGTTACATGGTTGTGTTTGCTCCATAAATGTAATTGAGTTGGCAAGTCATCTACTGAGGAATGCAACTTTGCTTAAGCAAATTACTTTCAGTTCTCGTCGAAGTTTCTATATAGGTGCTGGAAGATGGAGTAAGGGTTTCGATAATTGTTGTTGGTTTGAACGGAATCTTATTCATGAGCATCTACAAGATGAAGTAAATGAACAATGTCAGCTCATAATTTTGTAATGTTATGTTATTTGTTTATTGGTTTATAATGAATTATTCATGTTCCTGATATTAGTTAATTTTTTCTACCAATATTTTATGATTTACATTAGGGGTAATTTTACATTGATATGAATTGCAATATTATTGAAAGATTGGATTCAATCACACGTGTTGTTTTTTTCTCCCGGGTTGGAAGTTTACGAGAATGTGGGCAATGGAATGTGTACCTGATTGGTAAAGTTTTTATTTTTAAGAGAAAGGGTGTAGTGTTACTATGGAGTTTAGAAACATAAAAAATATATTAGAATAGCACTAAGCATAAGACATGATTGGTTTAATATGAATAAAATAGAGAATAAGTTCATAAAAACCAACAACTAAAAAGTATAATATCACTCAAACTAAAAACAAAAGCACTTGAGTTGGGTCAATTGACTAATAGATCGGAAACTAAAATTCCTCATCATCAAATATCCAAATAAATAAAATATCTCGAGTTCTTCATGTTATGACTACAAACCTTCTTCCAACAAATTATTAATTTTATACAAGTGGTCCCTCAATCAGAGCTTTTATCATACCAAATTCACAAGCCAAATAAAAAATTTAAGAGGTTAAAATTATGAACCAAATAGAGATTTTAACATGTTAATCTCAAGAAGCAAATTGAGATTTTAATTGACTTATCTCAATAATCAAATATTAATTTTGACAGGCTAATCTCAAGAATCAAATAGAGATATCACTAAAAAAAAATTACATTTTTGAAGAAGACCAAACAAAGCACGGCACAAATACAACCAAAATTGTAAATGTATTTTTCACTCATAGGACATTAAGGCAACTTTAGTGAAAGAATAGAAAAAGAGTATAAAGTGAAAAAGAAGAGGTTCAAAGTGAATTATGGTGTGTAAAGAAGTGAGGAGAACAACTCTATTTATAGGAGAAATTTTTTCTCAAAGGGAAAAGCAATCCATATATTTTTTAATGCTTCTAAATTCTAATCGATTAACCTTAGTTGCAAATCGATTAAGAGACTAGAAGAGGAAAGTTTTTGAATCTCTCGTCACTAATCGATTAAAGGTTGCTTTAATCTATTGGAAGACATTGCAATAGTGTTAATTGATTAACTCCATAGTGGTAACCAATTAAATCATGTAAAAAAACATTTCAAATTGATTAAACATGTCTTTTATCCATTAGATACACGTACAAACGTTTTCTGATGTTTAAACATTTGTGTGTAAGAAAAAGTTGTTTTAACATCTTAAGAGTTACTCTTATACCTTACACTAGAATTGATCACTGAGACACTCGTTAAGCACAAAACTATTCAAGCTTTCACACTTCCTCTATTTCACAACTATGAAGCTTTAAGTCTCTTTGCTAGATTCATCACTAACTTAACACTTCATCTAAAACTTAAAATCTTCTAACAGAGGCTTGAGATATCTTCATAATCGGACGTCAACATCATAGATTTATGGATATATGATACAAAGATATCACTGAACGCCGTTTATATAAGATGTTGTCTACATCAAAACCACCATAATCAATCGGCAACTGCAGATAATTGTACCTGAAAGCACATAGATCCATATTCTCCCCCTTTTGAAGATGACAATACATCTCTAAGGGAAGTGGTAAAAGAAAAAAGCGATAGATAAAATATTGGATTTGTTAAACTCCCTCTCACATAAAATAGAGTATATTCTACTCCCTTTTAAGAGTATAATTTTTCTCTTTTGACATTATCAAAAAGGTGGATATAAACTCTTAGCATAAAACACATAGATCACCTAAACCATTTTGTGAAAGGGAGGACGAAAAAGGAGAAAAAACAATTAGAAAATTTAATTCATGCATAATTGTTTAATTCACCTAAACAATTAGAATATTTAGATCACCTAAACCATTTTGTGAAGAAGATGTTCATCATCTATTTTAATTTAATTTTGATGAAGACAAAAGTTTATCAAAGACGAAATATAAAAATAGAAATATCAAAGAAGAAAAAGCTTGGAATCAAGAATGCACAAGCTTATGAATATTTTGAAAGTAAAGGAAATTAATCTTAATACTAAGGTAATCAATTGCAATTTATTACATATACATTTTAGATGCTCTAAATATTTGATACATTTTCATCTCTAAAATTTTTAAATTATCATGCATAAAAATATTTAAAGCAAAGGCATAAAAAAATTATTTTTTAAAAAGCTGCCAAAACTTCTTAATTCAAATGGTTTGCACCTTTTAGGTCCGGCTAGAATAATCGATCTAAGAAAATCCGATACTGTTTGAAATTTGAAAAATTATTTAAAATTAGAAAAGCGTTGCAAACTTGTTAAAAAGGTGATCGTTTAACCGAATTAAGAAGTCTTGTACATAATTGAAAAATGTGTGTTTTCATGAACCATTGTCATTCTAAACTATTGCTAACCTTCATAAAAAAGTCTCACATTTTTGCATTAATTCATAGAGTTTTCTTAGGATATATTTAAGGTAAAACATATTAGTTTTCATATCACCTCTTTCATACATAATTTTTACATAATTCAACCAACTTTTTCAAGTGTTTATATTTTCATCAAAAATGAAACTTTGCACATAACATTCATTTAATTGAAAAGAGTTTCATTCATATTATTTTGAGCGCTTAAGTATATATGTTTGAATTGTGATTAAGAGAGGAGAAAATCAATTTGTCATATTCTTGAAATTCAAGTCAAGTCCACCATAATTATTGGTGTTGTTGGAAATCAAGGAATTGGTGTGCTTCTTTGTTGTTGATAGAATATTGGAAGAGATGTCTTGGTGTGAGGCTTGTACAAAGATCTAACAATAGTGGAAATCTTTCACTGCTGTGAGGAAACTAGATGTACCATTGGTTGGAAATGGGAACTAATATACATCTTTGTGTTCTTTACTTTTTGCACTTTAATTTTATGTTATTCACCATTCTAAACAGCCCATGCACTTTATTGTAAACCAAAAAATTGAAAAAGAAATGGAACTTGCATAAAAATCAGAAAAATTCAGCAAACCTAATTCACCCCCTTCTTAGATTGTGCACTCTCAATACTAACAATTAGCATCAGAGCATGTTATAGGTTACATGTTCCTAAACATTCAAAATGGCTTACGCGGATGCAAATCCAATTCTCAAAGACGGCAGTAGCAATAACAAACCTCCATTATTTTGTGGTGAATATTTCAATTTCTGGAAAATACACATGAAAGAGTTGTTGTTGATGTTGCGTGATGGTTGTCGAATGCGCGGTTGTGTTTTTTGCTCGGTGTAGACAAATTTGAATCTCTTAAGGAGCGTAAGAAATAGTGGCAACACTGGGTGGCATTTTGTGTGGTTTGAGATGTGATGTGGTGGTCGGTGAAGCTATGACGGTGAAACAATGATGATGCTTTAAGTGTTTGAAGTGGTGTTTAGATATGGAAAAGGGAAAGAAATATGAAGTGTTGTGTCATGGTGTTGAAACAGTTGGATCGGTGGAAAAGGGTGTATATTTGTTTTGGTCGGAATTATGGAAGAACTTGTTATGATGTGATGGTGCAGAAAGAGTTGGCAGCGGATTCGTTCAGAAACACTATAGTTTGAAAAGCTTCAAAGGGAGAATATGTTGGTTTTAATGGAGTTACATTGCAGTGGTGGAGAGATACAACTTAGATGTTTTTGTTGGAATTAGACTCTCAAAACCTTTGAGTAATTCCTTATCATTAAAGATGACAATGAAGAAAATAAGAACTAAAGTAGAATTATGGTTTGCGTAAATTAAAAGATAAGAAGAAAGTATTTTCTACAGAGTTTCTCTTTGCCCACAAATTGTGGAAATTCTGTTATTCACTTGTAACTGCAACTTCTGTGAATACAACTCAATTGACTTGATTACAAAATAATGAGGGTTACTCCTTATTTATAGATTTAGGTTAGCTTTCTCCCTAAGCCAAAACCCAAAACTATAAAAGCCCAAAATACCTATTTTGGAACTAAATCAAATCTAATATATTTTAAATCTAAATTAAATCTATCTAGATCTAAAACAAATATGTGTGTAACAAACTGTTTCCACACTTCTAAACAAAATCAAATCTTTTCGACAAAAGGAATTATAATTTAACATACCGCCTAATTCATTGTGTCTAAGCTATTTATGTTCATCATAGCTCTTAGTCTTTTGAACACTTTGACTTGCAATCCGATTCTCTGTTCTGCAGTGTTCCAACTTCATCTTCTATTGTGACCATCAACAACATCTCTTCTTCTTCTTGTTTTGCAAGCTTTGCATCACTTTCTTGACTTTTATTCTTTTCTGGACAAACCGTCGAATAGTGACCATACTTCTGACAGTTGAAACATTAAATGTGACTCTTGTCAGGTTTTTGACCACCACCTCTTCCTCTACCTGCAGCACCACCTCTTCGGCTGCCTTGGTAAGAGGGCTTTCTCTGATTCGACCAGTTTCCTTCTTGCTGATTTCGACTAGTCGAATTATTGTAGCCACCTCTACCTTTATTTCCAGTCTAGCTTCCTTTGCCTTTCTTTTCGTTTGCTGACTGAGCCTGTAGAGCCACATCGCTCTTCGACTTTCCTGCAGCTCTTTCAGCCATTCTTTGTTCATGAGATTCAAGCGTCCCTTGAAGCTCTTCTTTTGTTAATTTTGACAAATCTTTCGATTCCTCTATGGCTACCACGATTTGGTCGAACTTAGGGGACAACGACCTTAAGATCTTTGAAACAACAACTCTTGTTGTTAATACTTCTCCACATGTCTTGATTTGATTCACTAGTTTCGTAACCCTGGTGAAGAAATCAGTTACGCTTTCACTATCTTCCATCTGAAGCAATTCATATGTTCTCTTGTGAGTTTGTAACCCCACCTCTTTCACCCTTTCTGCACCTCCAAAAGATTTTTCAAGAATCTCCCAAGCTTCTTTTGAAGATTCTATATCACTAATCTTTTCAAAATTGTCTGGACTCAAACATTGATGGATTATAAAGAGAGCTTTATAATCTTTCTTCCTCAATTCTTTATGTGCGGCCTTTTCTTCCTCCTTCGCACCTTCTGCAAGTGGTTTTATCCCTTCTTTTACAAGATCCCAAAGATCTTGACAATAGAATACAACTTTCATCTGCTTGCACCAATTCTCACAGTTATCTCCTTTCAGAATTAGTAGTGTTGCTGAAAAATGCCCATTCGGGTGATTCATTGCCATCGCCATTCTTTTTGCCTTGAATCGATTAATCGGAGCTCTAGATACCAGATGTTGAAATTAGACTCTCAAAACCTTTGAGTAATTCCTTATCGTTAAAAATGACAATGAAGAAAATAAGAACAAAAGTAGGATTAGAGTTTGCGGAAATTAAAAGAGAAGAAGAAAGTATTTTCTGCAGAGTTTCTCTCTGCACACAAACTGTGGAAATTCTGTTATTCACTTGCAACTGCAACTTCTGTGAATACAACTCAATTGACTTGATTACAAAATAATGAGGGTTACTCCCTATTTATAGATTTAGGTTAGCTTTCTCCCTAAGCCAAAGCCCAAAACTATAAAAGCCCAAAATACCTATTTTGGAACTAAATCAAATCAAATCTATTTTAAATCTAAATTAAATCTATCTAGATCTAAAACAAATATGTGTGTAACAAACTGTTTCCACACTTATAAACAAAATCAAATCTTTTCGACACAAAGGTTATAAAAAGGTTATACTATTATTTTAATATTAATTACTCCCTCCGTCTCACAATAAGTGTCATCTTTCCAATTTTTATTTGTATCAAATTATTTGTCCATTTAGAATATCAATTTAATATTTATTATTTCTTTCCATTAACTTACCCTTATTTATTGTATTTTAATTCATTTAAGTACTCTACTATCTATTATTAATAAAGTTAATTTAGTAAACGAGATTAATTTTATTATTGAAATTAACATAATTAATCATTTTCTTAAAAATTGTGAAAATCTCAAAAAAGACATCTATTGTGATACGGAGGGAGTAATTAATTAGTTGAAAGTGGATGAGATATTTTGTTGAATTAAGAAATAAGAGAAGTATAAATAAATGCCTATAAAATAGAGTAATTAATGGGTGAAGAAAGCTACTTATTATACCCAAGAGCACTTGGGTGAGATGGCAAGGATCTCTTCTAGTTTAACCAGAGGTCCTGGGTTCGATCTCTGCCATGGGTACCAACAGTGTTAAATCTCTTGAGGGAGAGCTTTACCGCCTATATAGTCCTACCCGGCTCGAGGGATTAGTCTCTGCAGTTGCGCGCAGAGGATACCCCGGTTTATACCAAAATAAAAAAAAACTCTTTACAATTTGGTGCTTTCCATGGCAACTAAGGCATTTTCAATTAAATAAATATAACATTCTAATAAGGATTCTTGAAACTGTGTGATAAGTTCTTTCTTCACGTTGGCCTGAATTTTTCCATACTAAAGTGGAAACGAAAAATGAAAATGCAAAAAAAAAAAAAAAATCAACATATCAATATAGATTGTAAATATTATTATGGAATAAAAAAAAGTAAAATATTTATACCTTTTTATCAAGAAAAATCATCTCCAAACTATTTGTCTCAGATAGATTTTTGAATTCAGGTTGAATCCACATCAATCTTATCCATATCATACTTAATTATAATCCTATACTGTAACTTTTAAAAGTAAATTTTCCTGCCAAAAATATATAATAATAATATTATTAATTAATTAATAATTAGTTAAGAATTAAAACTACTATAATATTAATTATAATTAATAGTTTAATGATAATAATAACAATTTACCATCCGTCCGCGTTTTTTTAGAGTAAGGATCCACTTTATTTTTTAAATTCTATTTTTTTATTACTATAGTTTTGTGTGTATATTACACGTATATCTAAGACATGTAATACATATTTACTATTTATTTAACTTTATACACACAAAACTATAGTAATGGACCATCCATTACTATAGTTTTTTTAAACTTTTCCACTTACTATAAGCAACTGTTTTCTATAATAATACTCCATGTTCTACCACTACCTCTCTTTCATCATCAAATAATAATAATATGAATTAATTAATGATATTTCTTCCAATAAATAGCTAATAATAATAATCATACTATAATATTCAGCATGAAATCAATCCAATTTTTTTAAATTTCTCCACTCCATGTTCTACCACTATCTCTTTTTATTATTAATAGAAATAAGGCTTAAAGCTTAAATACATTTTTTTTTGTGTATATTGCACGTATTTCTAAGACATGTAACACATATTTATTATTTATTTAACTTTATGTACACAAAACTATAGTAATGAAAAATAAATGGAGGGTAAGAAATGAAGTGGATTCTTACTCGTTCTGAACACAGGTATTCAATCTGAAAGAAGATTTAACTACAAGGCTGTGAAGAGGCTTCCCTTAGTTGAGTAGTTCCATGTTTGCAATGGCTGACAACACATTTACAACGGTTATGGAGTCATAGTTGAAATGAGGTTTTTTGTCTCATTAAACATGAAATTTCCTTAGACCTTTTGAAAATGGTCACATCTCATGGAACAATTTAATTGCTTTCTCATCATTTCCATGATTATCATGTTGTTCGTGAAGATGACGTTGTTAATGACGTTGATGTTGTTGTGTGGTTGAAGAAGAATGGTAAAGTAGTGTTGTTATTATGTCCCACATTGATTGTTGTTGAACATCTCTTTAGAATGGAACCTGGAAATGCTAGATATTATATATCATTGCGAGGACTAACAATCATCACTGCCACTATGAACAATCGTCACTGCAACTATGAAAATTTGGAGGGGGACTAACAAAATTTTGAGCAAGTTAAAGTTTAGGGACCATAAACCGCTTTTAGAATAAGGGACTAAAAATTGAAAAACTTAAAAATAGGAAAATCAAAAGTATATTTAAGTCTAGAAATAATAAATAATTTTATTTTAATTTAAAGTATTAATAAATATTAGGGGTGCTCAAAACCAAATCAACCCAATAGAAAACCGCAAACCAAATCAAACCAAACTGAAACCGCAAAAAACCGCATTTAGTTCGGATTAGTTTGGGTCATTTTTTAACAAAACCGCACGGTTTGGTTCGGTTTGCGGTTTGTATTTTGTAAACCGAACCAAACCGAATCAAACCGCATTATGTTACAACCTAAATTTTACTTAACTCACATCCAACCCAAAATTAAACCTATTATACATTAGCCTTATGATTACGAACAATTTTCTCATCTTTACACATATAATTTCAGTCCCGATCTTCTCAAATCTCTAATAACATTATTTCACCTTCTTTGCCACATACATCTTCCCTCTTCTTCTATAATCTTTACTCTCCTATATTCTTTCTTTTTCACCTTCTCATTTTTATGTAAATGTTCCGTATTTCAGTTTCATTTTTATCGCACATCTTCTTCTCTAATCTCTCGACACTTTTTCTTTTTCTTTTTCACCTTCACTAATCTTTCGTCTCTTCTATTTTTTTGTTTCATTATAATAATTTTTATATTGTTTTATGCTATTATTTTATGTTTAATATTCCACTTTTGTCTAATTTAATTTTTACATATTAAATGGAAAATCATTGTCAAAATATGACGAGTTTTGTTGTTATTTGTTAGTGTATGAATGTCTAAATATAAAATTATGTTGTCATATATATGTGTATGTATGGCTCAATAAAATATTTGTAAAAAACCGAACCTACCGAACCGAACCAAACCGCATTAGTTTGGTTTGGTTTGGTTCGGATTTTTTTTAAAAGCCAACCAAACCAAACCAAACCGCACTATTTTTTCTATTGCGGCTCGGATGATTTTTTTCGACAAAACCGCCCAAACCGCACCGCGAGCCCCTCTAATAAATATGACACATATATCTAAATAAGACACTTATTAATAATAAATAATTCACTTATTAATTTGATTTTAAAAAATTAAATATGACATATATATCTAATTAATTAACTAAATAATATTATAACTTCTCCATTATGTTTTTTTTTTTTTGAGAGAACTTCTCCATTATGTTAGAAACCACTCTCCAACCAATTCCGAGAATCCACTCTCTCTAACCAATCCTCACTATATATATATATATATATATATATATATATATATATATATATATATATATATATATATATATATATATATATATATATATATATATATATATATATATATATATATATATATATATATATATATATATATATATATATATATATATCTTCATTCTTTTTTTTGCCCTTTTTTTTTCATAAACTATAGTTTATTATTTTTTTGGTATATTTTAGTATACTTTTCCTTTTTGCTTTTACAAATTATACTTCCACTTCTTATCAAGGTAATTTTTCATCTATCATATTTAAAAGATACAACATTGTGCAACATTACTAACATTATTATTCTTACTTTTTAGAATTGTTTTGTTTTTATTTTTGGTAAATTCTATTCTATTTGTTTTCACAGGTTGCAACTTGTAAGGTTGTAATTTTTTATATCATGCCGAATTAACTTTCAATTAAAAGTTGGGTGATTTGTTGATTTGATCACAATTGTATTTTAGTTTTTTTAATCCATAATATTTAAGTTTTTCAATCTTTTAATAGTGTGTTGGATGTTATTTTATTATTAATTATTAATTATTAATTGTAGTGTGTGGGATAGTTACTGGATTAGTGGAGGTCAAGATTTTTTTATTTAATTAAAATGAGTTTTTTTTTTCAATCTTTTACTTAATTAAATTAAATAATTAAAAATGAAAGGGACAAATACTCATTGGGAACGTGGGGTAGGCATTGTTTATTTAATAAAATAATTGAAAATGGGAGTTATCATTTTTTTAAGAGCGTTGCTATTTAGTGCAACAAAATATTTCACGAAAATATAACGACATTGTACATAAACTAAATATGCTCATAAAAATCGATAACTTTATCTAAAGTATTGTTTTAATATTATAATTTATTTTTTTTTAAAAAAGTAGACAAATAACCACTCTACTTGCATGGCCTACTACTGTGTTGCTTTACTGCATGTCTACAAAACCATTCTTTAGACAGAAAGAGCCTAGAATGAAATTATAAGAGATGAGAAAATTGATTGAATTCAGGTTTTATAATGTAGCCACTTTTTTTAGAAAGAGATCAATATTATTCTTGAAAATTCCCTTTTTTTAATCATTTCCCTTTTTTTAATGCTAACAGTTGTTTAATTAATTAATTTAATGGGTTTGGATCCTCTCCTTCGACATTTTCTCTACAACCCTCTCCTTTATATTATGTCTCTATTTCTCTCTATCATTTTCTCCCTCTTATTTTATTTATCATTTTTTTAATTCTCTCTATACAATTACATGTGTTTTTGTTGAAGGAGAGGGATGGATGGAATGAGAGGATCCATTGTACATTGGGAATGTGGGGTGGGCTATTTTTTAATTGTTTATTTAATAAAATAATTGATAATGGGAATTATCATTTTTTTAATGCTAATAATTTTTTAATTAATTAACTTAATATTATTTATAATTAGCAATATTTATTTGAATGTAAATATTTGTCATCATGTGAAGCAACTTGGTGAATATTTAGTTTTGACATTAACTATAGAGAATCTTCTGTTGAATGACTACCTTTTCATTTATAAATCAA
Organism: Vicia villosa; assembly: GCF_029867415.1. NCBI lineage: Eukaryota > Viridiplantae > Streptophyta > Magnoliopsida > Fabales > Fabaceae > Vicia > Vicia villosa. Next base: position 609,132 of record NW_026704940.1, read on the forward strand.
CCATATATTATTTACGATGATGTTGCTCCAATTAACAGAGTTATCAATAAGCCAGATATAGAAAATATCAAATTTTTGGCATGGATAGAAGCAAATAAAAAATACGAGGAAGGAAGAAATTTTACATACAATTAATTTCCTATGAAATTTGTTCGGAAAGATTCTGAAAAACAATGGTCTCCCCGTAAAAAAGGTTTCACAGTTGGTAGAGCTTATTTTGCACCACCTGGATCGGGTGAGAGATATTATTTGAGAACTTTGATTAATTATATCAAAGGTTCTCAAACTTACAACGAAATCAAGACGGTAAACAACGTCTTATATCATACATATAAAGACGCATGTTTTGCTATGGGTTTGCTATATGATGATAAAGAATACGTAGATGCGATTATAGAGTCCATTAATTGGGGTACATGTACTTTTTTGCGAAAAATTATTTGCAACATATTATGGACTGGCCCAATTGCTCCCATTGGCCCAATCCTCCCATGGCCTAACATATATTGGCCCAACGCAGGGGTGGCCTTGAGCATGGGCTCGCGGGGCAGGAGCCCAGGGCACCAAATTTTTTTCTTACCCCTATATATATTAAAAGAGAATTTTCTATTACAAAAATACTTGTTAAAACTATTTTTTTTTTTTTAAATTCTCATAAATAAAATATAGAGTAGAATAAAATCAATTAATTTCTCTAAAATAAAATTAATATATATATATATATATGTAATTTTAGCAACTAAAGAATTTAATTGAGACACTAAAATTAAAACAATGATATAGAAAATATTTTATATATTGATCCCAAAAATAAGAGTGAATCAATACTTCAACTAGATGAACAAGATAATGATCCCTAAAATAAGAGTGAAATTAAATCTTTAGAAACTCATGAAATTGAAAACTTTGAATTTTTAGTAGCTATGATTATTTGGTTTGAATTGTTAACTGTTGTTAATGAAATTAGCAAAAGTTTGCAAAAAAAAAAGGACATGTATATTGATGTGGCTATTTGATCAAGTATTTGAAAAAATATAGAGAAACTGGATTTGTAAATGCTAAGACTAGTGCTGAAAAGATTGAGAATGAAATAGAGACTGAATGTGTGTTTATTCAAAAACGTCTAATTAGTAGAAAACAACACTATGATGAAAATCCATCTCAACCCACACAATTGAATCTTGGGTCTACTGAAGAGTCTTATCGAAATCATTATTTCTTATATATTGTATATCAAACAATTGGCTCACTTGATAGAAGATTTGAGCAGTATAATACATATTGAAATATTTTTAGATTCTTGTTTAGTATTGAAAGGCTTAGATCATTATTTGATATGAACTTGAAAGCATGTTGTAAACATCTTGAAACTTATTTAAAACACGACGATTCTCTGGATCTTGATGGTGAAATTTTGTTTGAAGAATTGAAAGTTATTAGAGAAGTCTTAACAGTTGAATCAAAATCAAGCTATATGATATTGAGTTCTTTAAATACTTTTAATTGTTTTCCTAATGCACGCATAGATTATAGAATAATATTGACTATTTATATCAGTGTTGCATCTGTTGAAAAAAAATTTCTAAATTAAAATTATTAAAATCTATTTGAGGTCTACTATGTCACAAGATAGATTAAAATTAGGGGTGTGCATGGTTGGTTATTTTCAATAACCAAACCATAACCATTTTAAAACCATTTAAATGGTTTGAATTTATAACCATAACCACATTTTCTTTTTGGCTTTAAACCACCGGTTTAGTCCGGTTCGAGGGAGAGTTCCCCCTCCCGATCGTAGTTGCGGGGGATCGAACCGTTGTTCTCCCTACCAAGTACAGCGCCAATCACGATTGGTTACCATAACCACATTTTAATCAAAACAGGTTATATAACCGGTTATAAATTTGGTTATGATTATATAACCTATTTTTTAAAAAAAATCACTTTTTGAAAAAAAAAATTGAAAATTTTTTTTCCAAAAAAAAAATTTATTTTGCCAGTTAAAATATTTGGTTTTGGATAATCACCGGATTATAACTGAATCCAAAATAATTTAACCGGTTAATAACCATTTAATTATATCTGGATTATATGAATGAATAACCAAACCATTAATAACTAAACTGGTTAATAACCATTCAATTATATCTGGATATTTAAAAGTGGTTTAGATTTGATTATAGATTTGGTCATCAAAATCATATATTTTTGCACATCCCTAATTAAAATAGTCTTGCATTGATTTCAATTGAAAATAATTTTTTGAAGAACCTTCGTTATGAACAAATTATTAACGATTTTGCAACATAAAATGCTAAGAGGATGATATTTAAATAATTTTAAAGGATTGGTCAATTTTTTTAAAGGAAAAAATACGGGATCAAGAAGAAGAAGAATAAGTTTCTTTATAGTGGTTTGTGTTTTGATGTAGTATAAACATTGATTCAAAGATCTATATTTCTATTCTTTTTGCATAATGTCAAATAAAAATGTGTTTTTTATCCAATTATTTATTTTATCCTTATATATTTATTGTCAAAAAATTATAGGGGCACCGCTCTTTTGATTCGCCCAGGGCACTCAAATTCAAAGGACCGACCCTGGCCCAACGTGCGCTGTCCACAGACAATGACATACCCCCTTCTTTGTCGGGAAAAAGAAGGCGACCAACCAAGCACGCGGGTATCCCGTGCTTGGCAAAGGCTAGCCCCCGGGCACGATATGACAAAGCATTCCTATATTTTGGGCCGTAAAAAGCGCCCAAGTCCACAAAAACTAAGATATTTGGCAACAACTTTTTCTCAGTGACTTTCAATTTGTTGGCAATAACATACATATAGCAACGACTAATTTTAGTCGTTGTAATAAGTTATTACTTTCCTAACAATTTCATTATTGTTGGGAAAAATGGCCTATCACAACAATAAATATTTTTGTTGAAAATAATACAACTTTTTCATATGCATATTGCAACAACTAATATAAATATTACAATAAGTTAATTTTTGCAACAATCTCGTTATCATTGAAAAAAGTTTATTAATTTATTGTTTATTTCAGAGTACTTTTATTTTATACATTTGTCTCAAGGATAATAAACTATATATCAAAAAATAAGAATGTGACTTTAAAAATTATTTTAATTTAATTAGTTTATATTTTTTTTGGAAAAAATTTAATTAGTTTATTAAACATTAGTATAATAAGACTTTTTAAATTACAATTTTTAATTAATAAATTTAATTATTATTGATGTCTTTAAAATTAATTTGATTGGTGCAGCTTGTGCAAACATAATTAATTAATTTATAGTTATGAAATTAATTGATTCAATTCCTATGATTTTCATTAAAATTATTGTCACTATAACCATAATTGTTTAGGAATTTATAGAATTAATTTTAATGTAATTGAAGCTATTTAATGTTTTTATTAGAGACCAACAAATCAGCTTTTTACCATTTAACAACGGTGATGGTTTATTTTTTAGGCATTAAATCAGTATTTATTGTTGAAACAATTTTGCCCAATGAATATCTCTACAATTAAAAGAATGAGAATGTATTATTTTAAAGTTACACGTTTGTTTATGTCATTAGAATTTGTCTACAATAAAAAATTTAATTACAAATTTTCAATAAAAATAATTTATACTTATTTTAAATAAAAATTTTAAATTTAGTTCTTGACCTATACTCCTTCCGTTTCTTTTTAAGTGTCATTTTAACAAAAAAAACTCTTCAACCAAGATAGTGGATTGTTAGAGTTATTTTTCCTATCATACCCTTATTTATTTTTCTCTTTTCAAATAAATTCATTCATACATTCTCTTTTTCCAATAACTAATTGAAAAATGTGAGGTGGAGTTATTGAAAAAATAAGGGTATAATTGACAAATTATAACACTAAATTATAAAACGACACTTAAATAGAAATAAAAAAATTCTTCTAAAAAGACACTTAAAAAGGAACGGAGGGAGTACATGACTTATTTTTTAATAATAAATTTTCAATATGTATCAATTTCGTTAATAGATAATTTTAGGCTAAATTACAGTTTTGGTCCCCTGTTTTGGTATTTTCACGATTTTGGTCCTCCTATTTTCTTTTTAAACAATTTTGGTCCCCCATCCCAATATTGAACCAATTGTTCATGTACTGTTCATGTACGGTCATGTACTGTTCATGTACGGATCATGCACTGTTTATGAACAAAATTGGGATGGGGGACTAAAACTGTTTAAAAAGAAAACAGGGGGACCAAAATCGTGAAAATACCAAAACAGGGGGACTAAAACTGTAATTTAGCCATAATTTTAAAATACAAAAGTGATATTTAAATGCAAATAGAAAATTTTTAAAATTAGTTTCTGAATTAGAAACATTTCCTTTTAATTTAATGAAAAAAATAAAATAAGGAGAAAAAAAAAAAAGAAAACCCTCCACTAACTTGTTATGTTTTCTTTTTGTCTTCTTAAATTGCATAATTTTTTAAACTACCTTTTATTATGAAACCATCCACCATTTTTCATGGATTTTTTCTCTCCATTTCTTTTGACATTTTTCTTATTTGATTGTTTTTTATTGTTCTTGAAGATATGTTAAAGAGGCGATTTGTTTCTACTTTTTCATCAACAAATCTATAAAGGTTTTTCTTTTTATTCTTTTTTTCTCTTTATACTTATGTTATCATTTTTCTATTTCTTTCATCAACAAATCTAGAGGTTTTTCTATTCATTCTTTTTTTCTCTTTATACTTATATTATCATTGTTATCTATTTTCAATTCACACATTTATGTTACCATCTTTGTATTTTTATTGTAGATTATATTAATTCAACAAAGTCTTGAATGCAAAAGAATAGTGTATTGAGGTTGATCTTGCACAAAAGTAATTGATATGGTCAAAAGACATTATGGAAAGATACAAGTAAGTGTAGTTTATATAAAATCATTATTGTTCATTATATATTTATTTGCTTAGGTTGACAACAAATGTTTAATTATTTTATGAGTGGAGTTTGGATCATTTAGGTTGTATGAATAGATAAAGGATTCTTGGTTTTTGGATGAGTGGGATTCAATTTGAGTGTTGTTCTCTTTAATAGATTCAGGTTCTCTTAATTTATGAATTTTCTATTTTCAGTATTAATTCTATTTAGAATGTTACCAATGAGACTTATGTTATAATTTTGTTATTAAAAATATACATATTATTAAGTTATAACTCTTAATTGTGTTTGAATTGCACATCCATCAAATACTCCATAAAAAAAGTTTCAAAGCAAAGTTATATGAAGATAAATTAATATTCTTACGGAGAAAAATTAATACTATCGTGGGATAGAGTCAATTTTATTTGTTAATTATTTATTTTTTAGGTTTAGATGTTGAATAAGATAAGTTATGATGATCCATTAATATAATGTTATATTAATTATTTTTATATTTCTTGTTAATAATGTTATATTAATTATCTTTTATGTTTTTTGTTAAAAAATTGCATTATTAGTATTATGATTTATACTTAAAACTAATTTATTTTTAATAGTTACAACAAATAAAAAAATGTGATTCATACTAATATATATATATATATATATATATATATATATATATATATATATATATATATATATATATATATATATATATATATATATATATATATATATATATATATATATATGGGACGACTCAAGTGAGAACATTTGGTTATTAAGAGAAATGAGAACAATGAATCACGACCATTAAATTTGATTTTAATGGACTGGATTGGTTTCTCTTTCTAAGATCCAGTCCATTAAATATTAAGGATCTTAGAAAGAGAAACCAATCCAGTCCATTAAAATCAAATTTAATGGTCGTGATTCATTGTTCTCATTTCTCATAATAACCAAGTGTTCTCACTTGAGTCGTCCCCTATATATATATATATATATATATATATATATATATATATATATATATATATATATATATATATATATATATATATATATATCGGGAGCGTATCCGGTGTGAACTGATATCTTATATGAGAAATGAGAATTATTAATATCAATTGTTAGATTTAATTAACGCTTGAGATTGTAATAAATAAAATAAGTTGGAATGTACATGATTATTTCTAAATAAGTATAACACTCATTTAATATTAGATATTATTTTTTAATAGGCTTGATATTGTTGATTATCCAAAATCAAAATTGTATTTTTCATTAAATATAATAATCACAATAATAGAAATTTATATAATAGTAGTAATTTAATATAGATAGTTTTGGTTAATATATTAGTTTTTATTTTTTAATATAAACATTATATATGCTTAAATATTAACTATAAATAAATACTTTTATAAAAAAATATAATTTATAAAATACATATAAAAAGCATATACAAATATCTAAAAATAACCTATTATTATTAATATTAAAACAAAAATAATTCTTTTATAGTTAATACAATTCTATTTGTCATATCCATATATATATATATATATATATATATATATATATATATATATATATATATATATATATATATATATTTTCTTCTTTTTATAAAATTATATAATGATATTTATAAATAAATATTTATATTAGTTTCTATTCTTTGAAAACAACAGTATAATATATATATAACTATTTAAATTAGTAAACAATTATTAGAAAATTGTATAATGATATAATATAATATAACTATGATTTTATATTAAAAATTAAATATTGTAAATATGATTTTATATAAAAAATAAAAAATTATGAATTATTTTTTTGGATACAACAACATATAATTATATTAATCATAAAAAGAAAAATGTTTTAAGATTAAAAATAACATGGTTTTTTTTGGTATATTTTTTAGTAGGTATTTTAAAATAATTATATTAGTTATAAAAATATATTAATAATTAATATTTATAAATGTATTACCGTTATTATAAAATGTAATAATATATTAATTAAAATGTCAATGTTATTATGTATTAGAAAAATAATTGCTATGATTATAAATTTATTTTTTGGGACACTAATAGAATAAGGGACGTATAAAAAAATTGGTTGCAATTATAGGGTAGGTCTTATAGAAAAATTTCTTGAAAAATATCTTAAAATAAGGGACTTAAAAAGGAAAAATAAAATATTTTTTATTTTCGTTTAAGATAATCAACAATATCTAATATTAAATGAGTGTTATACTTATTTAGAAATAATCATGTACATTTCAACTTATTTTATTTATTATAATCTCAAGCGTTAATTAAATCTAACGATTGATATTAATAGTTCTCATTTCTCATATAAGATATCAGTTCTCACCGGATACGCTCCCTATGTGTGTGTATATATATATATATATATATATATATATATATATATATATATATATATATATATATATATATATATATATATATATATATATTAATCGAAAATATAAATCAAATCAATTATTTTAAAATTTGAGAAATAATTGATATAGCAACAAAGTTGTATGTTCAATAAAAATAATTTATTACAACCACTTTAGATATCAAAAAATATATATTTTTGCAACAACTATAGTCATCGTGATATGTCTAATAAGACAACAATATTTTGTTGTTGTAAAAACAATAGTTACGACAGCGACATTGAATATTGTTGCAAAACATTTCGCAACACTTATACCAACGACATGCAACGAAAATGTTTTTGCTGCAAAAAATACATTTTGCAACAATTTTGTATCTTTCTCAACAACTTTTGTGGTTGCAAAAACTCAATTTTCTTGTAGTGGGGACCCAATCCAGTCCACGAAGACTGTTATAAATAGCTCTCTATCCCTAGAGGGCAAGGTAACTTTCTCTCTCATCTAAAAACCTGATACTTTCTGTTTTACCTTCTTGGTCCTTCATTGACTTTGGCATCAGAGTGCTTTGCAGGTACAACCCCATTTTTTCTCTCAATCATCACTGAAGATCAAGCCTACTGTTGTTGGCCACCTGTTTGACCAGAAAGAACAGTGGCGTTGTGTTAGTTACCAAATCGTGTTAATATTTAGGGTAATTTTTGGTAACTTTCAAGTCTTTTTGTGTAAAGTATTAGTGTTTCATTTTCATTTGGTATATATATATTCGCATATTTATTTTATCGTCGAATAGTTCTTATCTATGCATTTTTTGTTGAGATTTGTAGTTTTGTTGGATAGATGAAAGCTTGAATCATGGAAAATGATTAGAAGACATTTCAAGACCAAAAGCTAGGAATTCTGGAAAAAAGGTACCGCGCTAAGCACGGTAGTATCGTGCTAAGTGCAGTTTTGAGGAAAAGATGGAAGTTCTGGAAGAAACTTCTGCGCTATGCCTGGTCTAGAGCCCGCTTAGCGCGGTTGGGCGGTTTAGCTTTTTTGGGATAACGCGCTTAGCCGACTTCATGGCGCTAAGCGCGATCTTCGTTTTTCTGTTTTTCTATTTAAGGAACAAAACATAAATTGTGTTAGGTTACATCAGTTTGAGAGCTAAGAAACCCTAATTTCAGTATTTCAACATAGAATCGAAAAATCAGGACATTGATCATCGAGAAATTACCGTTGATGCTTGTTATTCTTCCTTCCTTCCTTCTTGTGCAAGCTACCATGTCAATGGATAGCTAAACACTTTTGGTGTCAAGGCTTTGATGTAATCTTCCTTACCTTTTATATGTTTTTCTTATGAATATTGTGTATGAACAAGTTATTAATCAATATAGATGATCTAGTTTGTTTATTCTTGAATTTCTATGGTTTAAATGTTTGTGAAATACAATATTTCAATCTTGATCTAACTCTATCATCTATCAAACATTAAGTCTAGACATAGAATTAATGGTTGTTAATCACTTTGTATCAGTTTATAAATGTTATTTGTATTGTTCAATCGGTTGAGAAATCGTTGGTTGAACAATAAGGTAAATCTTGCTATTGCGTTGCGGAAACGAGCGGTATAGACGAACGATACGTGAAGTATTGGTTGATAACGAATTCATACGCATGTTTGTAAGAAGACATACAATTTTAGGTCGATTTGATCAAGTCTTGATACTTTTCTTTAAACTTATAACTTTCCTCATTTTAATCTTTGCTACTAAATTTGTGAATAATCTTTTACCAAACCAAACCCAAAGTAACTTTAACTCAAGACAACATAAACTATAGAACGGCGGTGATATCACACTAATCCCTGTGGAAACGATAAACTAAAAGTACTCCAATATACTTTCAACACGTCGTCTGTGGGAACACTGCTAGCTTCCCCGTCACTTTCTGTTGACTTTGGCATCAGAGTGCCTTGCAGGTGCAACCCTTTTTTTCTCTCAACCGTCAGCGAAGATCAAGCCTACCGTTGTTGGCCACCTGTTCGACCAGAAAGAACTGTGGCGTCGTCTGTGGGAACGCTGCTAGCTTCCCCGTTCCTCTTTCTTAAACCTTCTCGACCGCTTCTTGCGTCATCAAGAACTCAGGAGACAAAAGCTCTCACTCTCCACCCATGATCCCGTGCTTACGGGAAATAATGACGTTGGATCCATCATACCTCCCAACGCCACCATTTCCCATCCGCGTGATGGTCACACAGTTTCTCCTTCCCCGAAAGACGGCCAAGACAATGCCACCTTCAATTACGGAGACCAGGGGAAAAGATCATCAAGAAACTCTTCTTGAGAACCCTTTATTGGCAACAGAATCAACCCCCGCTGATGCCACTATGTCTGCCATTTTCGCCGCCCTAAATCAGACTAACACCCTGATTCGACATCAAAATGATTGGATTGGGGCATTAGAACAGCAACACCGCGCCAAGACTCCTCCTCGCATACATCAGCGACTCGACCATGACACTATGGCGACCAAGAAACGCCACCATTCCCCTTCAAGGAGGGACCAGCCTTCTTCTCTCGCGAAAAGGAACAAAGAAGATCACGGCGTGGATGTTATCAATAAAAGTAATCACATGAAGTGTCATTGAGTAAACTTTGATATTATGTAATGAAAAATAATGTCGAATATTGAAGAGATGAATTTATACCATTATGGTAGAGGAGTTAGGAATGAAGAAAATTATTTTTATGATTATTATTATTATTATTATTAATTAATATGATGATTTGCTATTGGTGGAAAATTTGGCGGGAACATTTTGGAGGAAAGAAGTTGTAGGATTATTTTTTTAAAGGTGGTTGTGTATTGACTAAAAAATAAGAACTAATAAGTGACTTGTGGGTTTATTATTATTAGAGATTTTTTTAAAAGAACGTGGCCAGTGGTGTTTTAAATATTTATTTATTAATTATTAATTATTATTATTATTATTTTAAAAAAATAGAAACTAATAAGTGGCTTGTGGGTTTATTATTATTATTATTATTATTATTATTATTATTATTAGAGTTTTTTTTTAAGGTGGTTGTGTATTAACTAAAAAAATAGGAACTAATAAATGGCTTGTGAGTTTATTATTATTAGAGATTTTTTTTTAAAAGAACGTGGCCTTAGGTTTTATTATTATTATTATTTTTATGATTATTATTTTTTGTGGTTTTATTATTATTATTTTTATGATTATTATTTTTATGATTATTATTTTTATGATTATTATTATTATTATCAATTAATATGATGATTTGTTATTGGTGGAAAATTTGACGGGAATGTTTTGGAGGGAAGAAGTTGTAGGATTATAATTTGTATGATTATCAATTAATATGATGATTTGTTATTGGTGGAAAATTTGACAGGAACGTTTTGGAGGGAAGAAGTTGTAGGATTATAATTTGTATGATGATATGTAATGTATTTATACATGTTCAAAGAAACTAATTATTCTATTTTTTAGGAACTAAAGAATAAGATAATATATTAAGTGCTATTGTCATCTAATACTCCCCCAGATGGATGATGAATGGATAGAAGACCCAGGTTGGAAAAGAAAGAAGATAAGGTTGGAGTAGCAAGTGATTTTGTAAGAACGTTGACTATTTGCGTAGAAAAAGGTATTGGGAAGAGTCCAATTTTCCCCGCATGATGTGACAGTCGATTTCGATGTGCTTAGATCGTTTATGGAATGTGGGGTTTTGAGTAAGATATATGGCAGATCGGTTGTCACAGTAGATAGATGTTGATTTGTTGAATGTGATCCACAAATCTTTGAAGAGGTAGTGCATCCATTGAATTTCACAAGTAAGAGATGCAAGCGTGCGATATTCGAATTTGGAGCTGGAGCGAGAGACAGTTGTTTTCTCCTTTGATTTCCATGAAATGAGTGATTTTCCTAGAAAAACAGCGTATCTAGTAACAAACCTTCGTGCGGTGGGGCAATTGCCCGATCACTATCTGCAAAGCCAGACCAATTTAAATCAGAATCTAAGGGATAAAATAGTCCCCGAGCAGAATTAGTTTTTAAATGTTGCAGTATTTTAACTGCTGCCCTGTAATGAGTGTTAGTGGGTTGGGAAACAAATTGATTTAATTGTTGAACAACATAAGCGATATCAAGGAAGGTGGTAGTGAGATAAATTAATTGACCAATGAGGCGACAATATTGTGTGAGGTCATGGAATGAGGCAGAATCAATGCAATATAATTTTAGTGAAGAATCATATGGTGTGAAGGATGGTTTAGATGCCAACATACTTGTGTTGCTTAGTAATTCAAGTGTGTAATTACGTTGATTAAGCAGTATACATGTTGGGGATCTAGCCACGTCAAGGCCAAGAAAATAATTAATGTATCAGATAATTTAGAATACCTCATCAACAATATGGGTTGATTTTGTGGCGACTACCTCATCAACAATAGGCATTTGTATCGGTCACCTCATCAATAATAGGGGCCACATCTGTCTTGGCCACCTCCATTTGGTCAATAACAACTTGACCCTGCACCACCTCAGCATGAACAACCTCGGCAACGTGCGCAACTACATCACCTTTGGACTGCTCGTCTAATCTAACAACTCGGTGTTAAGTTCTACATGGTGCGCAAAACTATTAAGCCAATTGTTTCTATTGAGAACCAGTTGGAGCTACCCTCCCAGCCTGTAACTACGAAGATTCTTCCCTCAACAACCCTATTTATCCTTGATTCGACTTGCAATAGTGTCTTCCTTACCCCTGGTCTTCACTGCAAAATTAAAAAATTAAAAAAAATCAATGAACTACAAGCAATTTCAAAATTTATGGTATTCTGCATATTTTGGCGGCATTTTTAAAATTTCCAATACAACTTTTAAAAATTTAAGCTGCCGGAATTTCAAAGTTCCCGGTATATTTTTTAAAAATTTAAACTATCTGGATTTTCAAAGTTATCGTATGAGTAAATACCTATGATTATAAAATTCTCGATAAAAATTTATACATTTATACCTAGGGGTGTACATGGGTCGGTTTGGATTGAATTTAGCCAAAAATATAATCCAACCCGTACATGGTACACTGGTTTGGGTGAGGTAAATAACCACTCACAGTACCGTCTGTTTGGGTAAAACCACAAATTTGTGGGTTGGATTGGCTTGGGCAGTGGGTTACCCAATTTTTTCATTCATTATATAATTATTAATGATGTGTCACATTTTTTCTTAATAAATAGTTTAACATATTACTGCTATTTTTTTAAATATCAAATGTCTAAACATACAGTAAAATTTATCATAAACATATTTGTAAAAACAAAAGTTATATTACAGTAAAACCTAAAATTGTATAAAGTACTTGCAACTTACTAGAATTAACATTAAAAAAAAAGAATCAAAGTGTGGCATCCTAAATAAGTTAAAATCATTACTTACTAAATAAAATATGTTTAAAAGGTTGAAATTGAAGCAATCAAAATTAAAAACATCAAAGTCATCACTTGTCAAATTGCAAAAAAAGAACAAAAATATAGTCCTCAATAACCCATGAATTTTGTGGGCTGGGTGTAGGTTTACCCATAACCCAATTAATTTGAAAGGGTTTTCATTTTTGAAAATTGTATTCATCCAATAACACAATTCAAACCACTTTTTGGGTCGGTTTGGGTGGCTTTTATTGGATTTATTAGGTTTACACAACCCTTATACACCCCTATTTATACCAGCATTTTCAAATTCACAGTACAAAGACAAACGATTTAATCGGAATTTAGAAATTTCTGATAAAAACTCATGAAATCCAAAAAAACAAAAAATATCATTGAATTTTTGGCATTAACCGTAAAATTTATGATATCTGATATCGCTCTGGAACTTTTGATAAATGTAAAAATTTAGAATAGATTTTAAAAAATAGTTTAAATTCTCAAATAAACCGGCACTGAAAGCCCAAAAGAGGCCCAGCCCAGCAAACATATAGAAATCCTACTTCTCCAGGTTTCCATCACAAAGCTACACACACAATAAGCGTCTTCTCCACAATTTGGGTTTATTCTTCATAAAAATCATTATCTGAACACAAAGCTTCTCACTTTAAGCTTCCCGAATTTGTCTTCGCTAAGGTAGGCGTTTATTCTCGTATCTCAATTTTCGTTTGTAGCTTCTATTTGGAATATGTAATTTTACTTCCTGTTTAACAATAGTAATTACTACATGCTGTATTATCATTCTGAAATTAATAAAATCTCATATAGATTCGTTTAATTGATTATGCTGTTAATTCAAATTCTAAAGTTTTTTCATTATTGTTTACAGCAACAATGAATACTGTTAAAAAACTCAAGAGTGAGTCAACTGAGTTGCCTGATTGTGTTATATCTTATATCTTTTCCAAGTTAAGTTTGAAGAATTTGGTGAAAACTAGTGCTTTGTCCAAACATTGGTATCACGAATGGGGATTAAGGAAGGACCTCACTTTTGATCTCCTTAACATGTTTGATTATAATACGGTTCCAGAGTTACCAATAACCCTTCCACTCTTTCAAAAACTTCAATGTCAATTTGCCACAAGATTAGATTATTTCATGCAGAAGTATCCTGGTGATATGATCCGTCTAATCCGAGTAAATTTTCCATTAGGTGTTGATCATACTTATGCCATTGATAGATTAATTCACAAAGGACTTGTTAAAGGTGCTAATCGTATTGAGCTCCTCTTCGCAAATGAAACTGATTTTAAAATAAGGCAATACAATTTTTTATTTCCTTTCATGTTTGGCCCTAATTCTCTCACATATCTACACCTACAGAACTGCCGTATAACACCAACTATGGACTTTTCTGGATTGAAGAATTTGAAAACGCTTGTGTTGCATCTCGTTCCTGTGGAGCAGAATATGCTTTGGCATCTGTGTTTTAACTGCATCCATCTTGAGAACTTCACTCTGAATGAGTGTAACTTCATATCTGACATAAGAATTACTAGTTCAACATTGCTTCATCTGAAAATTAACTGCGGACGTATCATTACAGAGAGGAATATTGATATCATTGCATCAAAACTCTTATCCATTGAATATTCTTCGGACTGTTTGTATAACCGTGCATTACGCATAGTGAACATTAAGGCTCATATGTTATCCAAGTTTAGCTATAGATGTGTTAACATTTTTAATCTAGTCGATTTTTCTGGACTGAAAAATGTGACAACAATTGTGTTTGATGGAATCCGTGAAAGTCTCCAAAGTGAAGTCATAACTCATTTGTTTTCTAACTGTCTCCAGCTTGAAGATGTCACCTTTAAGGAGTGTCAGATCAAGTGTGATATGAAAATTGTCGGTGCAAAGTTGCGTCATTTGCGAATAATTGATTGTCCTTGTACGAATCTTTGTTCTTATAGGATAGATATTGATGCATTGAACCTCACATCCTTTGAATATATGGGTTGCACTTTCATGACGCCCATAATCTCTGTCAGGGCTCCAAAGTTATTGAAGGTTTTTTGGGATACAAGTTATAGAATTGAAAATGTATATAACTTTGATACAATTGCAACAAAATTACATCTGCTTGAGGATTTAACTATGAATATGCATCGTTCACAGGTGAGTCACTCGAAACCCATACATGCCACTTGATATTTATGTTTGTCGGTCTTAGGTATCCTTTAATTAGTTGATTCAATAATTGCTTTCAATTCACTTTAAGTTTTTGGTGTTGACAGATATCCGAGTTAAGTAAGGATTTGGTTCGATTTCAAAATCTTAGACAATTGAAATTGTTTATTGTGGGAGCATATAATCCTGATATGGACTACTTTTGGATTTTAGATATTGCAATGGCTTCTCCGCATCTCAAAAAACTTTCTCTAACGGTGAGTTATTCAACCCGTCTCTAACTTAAAATTCTCTCAAATAAGCTAGTGGTTTGACTTTTGTATAACAATATACAATCACTTATTTAAACTAAAATAATAAATAAGTCCTCCATTTGTTTTATATGCATGATGGAATTTTAAAATGTATGTAAATTATGTATTTTAATATTATGATTATTATTCAATTTTCAGATTAAAAATGGACATAGGGAAATATCACATATGGTTGGATCTCAAAGGCAAAAAAGAGAGTATGTCAGGTTTTTTCACAATGGTTTAAAATATGTGGAGTTACATGGATGTGTTTGCTCCATAAATGTAATTGAGTTAACAAGTCATCTATTGAGGAGTGCGCCTTTGCTTAAGCAAATTAGTTTCAGTTCTCGGCACAATTACTATATAGGTGCTGGAAGATGGACTATGGATTCTGATGGTTGTTGTTGGTTTGAACAGAATTTTATTCATGAGCATCTAAAAGAGGAAGTAAATGAACAATGTCAGCTCATAATTTTGTAGTGATGTGTTATTTATTTATTTATAATGAATTATGTCCTGTATTCATCGTCTGAGTTCATTCGCTAAGCTTTATTTTTTTTCCGGCTAGATATTGATTTATAGCACTTAACATATCCGATCTTGAAAAACACGCAAGTAAATAATGTTTCTAATCCAACCAAACAAATATAACAAAATTCTATACACACAATTTACAAGTTTAAAACTTTTCGCAATTACCACTATAAAACACAATTTATATATAAACCGACCTCAAAACATTTATAGCAGAAGCTAAAGAGAACAAATTAATGGTCGTGAAAACCAACTTAACTATATTTTTTTAGATTTTGATTTGGAGTCTATCGTAGCACCATCAAAACAACTAATAAGGTTAACATTGTTTAGAAAATTTTAATTTGTATCCCTACTTGTAAAAGTTTTGGACCATAATACCTTCGTATAAATAAATAATTTTTCACAATTTCATTTTTCCATCCACTTAACAAAAAA
This sequence comes from Vicia villosa, assembly GCF_029867415.1. Classification (NCBI taxonomy): domain Eukaryota; kingdom Viridiplantae; phylum Streptophyta; class Magnoliopsida; order Fabales; family Fabaceae; genus Vicia; species Vicia villosa. The sequence goes on from NW_026704940.1 coordinate 625,385, forward strand.
TCTTTGAGAAAACAAAGCATCTTCAAACTGAAACACTTCTCCTAACACTTCTGGTTTACAATTTTACCAAATCAGAACACTTCACCAAACTCTTCCGATTTGTAGTAACACAATTTGGAAGACATCTCCAAACTCTTCCGGTTCATAGCAAAACACACTGGAACACTTCTCCAAACTCTTCAGGTTCACAACAAAACATATCAGATCAGTTCAAGTAAGTCTTCCGTTTTTCACTATCGCATGCCAGAACACTTTATGTAGGAGTTCCGGTTTGGTTCATATTATAAACCGGAATATTTCCCATAGGAATTTCAGTTTGGATTTTTTTGTTTTTTTAATTTCATAGTGCGAAGACGAGGATTAGATGGGAGGGTTGTTAGCCGCACTCTAGAACGACGCGACGTTGTAGATGATGCTGGTCCGTCTGCACCAGTTCCACAGTCGCCACATCTGCCAGCTGGATATCCTGGAGGGCCTTCTGACCTGTTGTGAGATACGAGCAACATATTGCTCGACATTTATGGTTCGGCGAGGTAATTAAAATAAATTTATTCTACATTGATTATTTTAGAATAAATTTATTATTTTACATTTTATAATGTGAATTTTTATTTATTTTTAGGAAAGATGTCCGAAAAAGGAACTTAAAGTTGCAGGACACAGGCTGAGGCTGAAGGATAGAGTTCCTCATTTGCTCCCACCAGAGATGGAGCGTTGGGTGGATAGGTCAGGTCTGACTTCTCTCCAGAGAACCAGCCTGACCAAGATAGACACAAATCTTGTTACACAATTTGTGGAGAGGTGGCACATAGAGACATCGTCATTTCACATGTCATTTGGTGAGATGACGATTACATTAGATGATATTTCCTGTCTGCTGCACTTGCCCATTGAGGGTGTGTTATGGTACCCCGATCATGTCACTGAGGATATGGCTCTTGAGCTTGACATTCAGTATTTGGGAATAGACAGGGGTGTGGTTACCCGACATATCCACGAGTGCAGGGGCGCTTATTATTCACTACAATGGTTATATGATAAATTTGTGGAGCATCGAGCTGCTAGTAGTTGGCCATTTGCGACCAGGACATGTCTTATGATATTATTGGGCTGCACCATATTTGCTGACAAGACTTTTACTCTTGTCGAGACACGATATGTGTTGTTGTTTAGAGACCTAGAGTGACTTAATGCTTACAGTTGGGCATCTGTTGCATTGGTCACTTTATACCGACATCTTGAAGATGCATTTATATTTAGTTGTAAGTAGCTTGGTGGATATCCTACTCTTGTACATGTATTTATGTCATTTAATTTTTATACTTTCCATGTTAATTCATATACTTTTATTTATATCCTTTAATATATGTATTTTAATTTATATCATATCATTTATTTTGTAAGAGTGTTGGATTCACGAGTACTTTCCCACAATTGGAAAGAGAGGAGAGAACCGGTATCCATCTGAGAATCAGGGCTTCCCAGGGCGATGAGATGGGCGTCCAAGCAAGAAGCCCTGAAGGTGGATGAGCTGAGACCCGTCCTGGACGCGTTAGCACCTACAGACGTTGTATGGCGCCTGTTTGAGGATCATAGACAGCACCGTCCTTTTGACGAGGCATCTATGTACATGGGGTTTCTAGTTTGGGGTGACTTACATGTTCCATACTTTTTTGAAAGACGTTTACGTCAGTTTGGGTTCTATCAGTATATTTCACCCCCACCTCCTGTTGATACATTGGGTGATGATGATATTGCTGTGAAATGGATTACTTGCGACCAGAGTGTGGTGGGGTGATTAAAGACACTGCACCAGTCAGATTCCCATTTGAGACTGTTGATGGATATCTATAGTGGTATTATCGTGTGTCTCATCCTCAGTTGGTGTCACTACAACTCATGCGCGTAGAGAGGTTCCAATTCCTGTCTTTGATGCAAGAACCACTGATCTGGATTGGGCTCATGTTTGCACATTGGTTCACCATTTTCTCTGACAAGATGATGCTGACGAGGATGATTTAGTGTATGTTGATTTATTCAAGGCTTTACGCAATTCTCATGAGCATTGATTGTCGCTGTATTTTATGATTTATTTTGTGTTTTGTTTTGATGCACTTGGAGATTTTGTTTTATTTTGACACAGTTACAACTTATATGTTTATTTAATGTTTAATTTATCTACTTGCTTTTAAATGGATAAGAAATCACTGACAGTTATACGTGGATAAGATTGCACTGACACTTTGAATGGATAAGATTGCACCGACATTTTTACGTGGCTTATAATGAATCCTCAATACTATAAATAGGGGCTCTATGTTGTTGAGAGAAATATCTGATTTTCAAAATGCTTCTTTATAATTTTATGGTTGACACAGTTGTGTACTTCACTAGAAATAAAGATCTCGTGAAGTTTTTCATTCCTGACGGATGCGGGAACCTTGAGGCATTGACATCTTAGTTGAATGAAAAATTACCTAAAACCGATAACATAGTGGTGAGTAAGATCTCGTATCATGAAAATTGGAGCATGGACGTTAATGGGAGGGTAAGTTATAGCGTTGTTGAGTTGAAGTGCGATGCTGATATGAAAGACATGTGGAAATCACACACCCGTAAGATAACTAAGGGGGATCAACCAAGTGTTTTTCACGTAATCGAGGAAGTCACTACAAACAAAGAATGCTTGCTCAATATGTTGCAACCGTTGACTATACTCAACCTCATTACTAGCCCATACAACATCTCTCCACAATGTGTATATCGTCTCTTACATGTCTGTCACCACATATTCCTTGCATTTCATCCCAACATTTTTGTTAATGTGAAATCGACATAGCAAGTTATGTGTCGTAGGAAACACAACTTAAACTGATTTCATCAAAGTAAGATCTCTATCCGTCAAAATCACTTGTGGACCCACATCTTTCTTCATAAACAATTGCTTCAGCTTATCCAAGACTCAACAATAACTCCTTGTCTGCTCACACTCCATATAAGCAAATGTAACAACAAATGTCAACTTGGTCGATGTCATGTCAACTATTTCAAACAGAGGTTGTCTATATTTTTTTGTCTTATATGTTGCGTCCATAATCAAGACAGATGGAAAAAGATTCAGTAACTTCACCGAATCTGGATGGACCCAAAAAATATCTCTCACAACTTCCGAATAATCTCTTTTCCAACTTCAGTAAACATAGTTTGTCTACTCTATAAGCTTAAGCAAATGTTGTATCTCACTTCTTGGACCTCTTATCTCTGCTTCTATCATACTCTTATGCTTGTATGCTTGCATGATCTGAGTGATATTTTTGGGATCTCGCTCTTGCAAGAAAATCAATATGTGTCTAGGCGGTCAAATCAGCAACATGCTACTTCTCCTCTTTGTGGCCAACCTACCAACAAAAGAATGATCTTCTAATCTATCTGGTAATCCATGATTATGAACTCCACATTTTACATCAACCTTCCATCCTAACCCATCTTTTACCGGAGTCGACCTGATTTTGTATAGATATCTACGTCTCTTAGTCGTACTTTGAGTATCACTTTTTTCCTTGTATTTCCCCCTTTATCGCAACCAAATATCACTTTGTTGCTTCTTCCTCTCTTGCCTGTTTCGGTGTCCGAATGGGTGATAATAACAACCACTTTATTGTTGATTCTAGTCTCTTTAATCCATCGGATAACGCATCTCGTGTGACGAATCTTTGAGAAGTTGTGAATGCATCAGTGGTATCTATAACTGTCTCGTTTTTTTGGCAAATCTGGAGCGGAATTTCCATACCTGAAAAAAAGCGAAAAAATCAAAAAGTTCAAAAACCATTCCGCAAGAGTTAAGAAAAGTGTTCTGGTATGCATCAAAAGTGTTTCGGAAGACTTTAACAAAGTGTTCCGGTTTGGTTTGAACCATTCCAGAGCACTTTGTTAAAGTCTTCCGGAACACTTTTGATGCAAATCGGAAGTCTTAAGGAATGAGTTTCGGTTTGTTATATTTTACATACCAGAAGACTTGCAGAAAGTGTTCCGGGAGTCCTGCGTAGGCGTGCAATTTTCTAATTTTTTTTGATGAATAGTAAAGAGTAAAATGATAAAATGGTTAAAAGTTTTGAAAGGTAAAACTGTCATTATTTAAAAATTGTAAGGGTAGAAAGACAAAGTAGGATACAAAGTCAAAATTTCAATTATTTAAGCTTAACAATCTCTGTTTAAACTTTAGATTATGTCTCAACCCAATATTAGACTCGGGCTTTCTTTCCTAAAACGCCTAAGTTTGGAACCTTCCAATTTCTTCCCTAGTATTACTCTAGGACCAGAATGCCTAAGCACATTGTCAACATTATCATATACTAATGGCTTATGTAGATTTGTGATACGTAATGTCCTAATCAAGCTCAAAAATACCACAAATTTTGTCAATTGCTAGTGTAACTTAATCACTAGTTTTTGATCGGATGGTCAATGTTTAACCATCTCACTTTCACATAAAATAAGCTCTTTAATTTGAGAAGATTCATAGACAATCAATGAGTAAGACTAAAACACACAAATATAGGTTGTTATTATGTTCTCTAATTACAAACGAACCCTTTGGTGTTTTCTATTAACATAAATAAAGCCTTTGTTAAGAGATGATTAACCATATTTTTATTAAGAGGGTGTTCAAAACCAAACCAACCCAATAGAAAATCGCAAACCAAACCAAATCAAATCGAAACCGCAAAAAACCGCATTTGGTTCAGATTAGTTTGGGTCATCTTTTAACAAAATTGTACGGTTTGGTTCAATTTGCGGTTTATATTTTGTAAACCAAACCAAACCGAATCAAACCGTATTATGTTGCCGCCTAAATTTTACTTAACTCACATCCAACCCAAACTTAAACCTATTATACCTTAGTCTTATGATTACCAACAATTTTCTCATCCTTACACTTACAATTTTGTCACATACATCTTCCTTCTTCTATAATCTCTACTCTCTTATATTCTTTTTTTTTCACCTTATTTTTATGTAAATGTTTCGTATTTCAGCTTCGTTTTTATCGCAGATCTTCTTCTCTAATCTCTCAATACTTTTTTTTCTTCTTCACCTTCACTAATCTCTTGTCTCTTATATTTTTTTGTTTCATTATAATAATTTTTATATTATTTTATGCTATTATTTTATGTTTAATATTTCACTTTTGTTTAATTTAATTTTTACATATTAAATGGAAAATTGTTGTCAAAATATGACAAGTTTTGTTGTTATTTGATAGTGTATGAATGTCTAAATACAAAATTATGTTGTCATCTATATGTGTATGTATGACTCAATAAAATATTTGTAAAAAACCGAATAAATCAAACCGAACCAAACCGCATTAGTTTGGTTTAGTTTGGTTCGGGTTTTTTTTAAAAGTCAACCGAACTAAATCAAACCGCACTATTTTTGCTCTTGCAATTCGGATGATTTTTTTCGTCAAAACCGCCCAAACCGCACCGCGAACACCCATGAGATGATACCACTACTTATTCCAAATGTTGTTTATAACACTTCATTTAAGATAATCGTTAATCATGTTTTCGACGATGATGTATTGAGAAAGGAGAACTCCGATCTTTAGTTGTCTGGAAAAAAAGCTTGGAAATGCATGAGAAATAAGGAACAGGGCATGAAGATGCATGGTTGGAATTAAAAAAGAAAAAGCACGATGGACATTATGATATGCATGAGGAAAGGAAAAATTCTAGAGCTCTCTCACTAACTCCCAACTATATATTTAGTTCATACATCTTTCTCTCTCTCTACGTTCTAATATTTTTGGAACAAGCAACCTCAAGAATGATGAATTTACAATATGAAGAGGAAATAGAGAGAGAATGAAAAAGAGTAATTATTGACGGTGAAAATGGTGATAATCTATTATTATTGAGATACCAAGGATTATATGTACATTTACATTGAGTTAGGTATAAAAAACAAACATAAAAACAGAAAAATCAACACTTGTAATCGATTACACTCCCGCACTGAACGCTTCTATATAAGTTGTAACCGATTACAACCAATGTGTAATCGATTGCTCAACGATTCTATTTGAGTTGTAATCAATTACACCCCCGCAATAACCAATTACATGCACTTGAATTACACTTCTCACTTAATACACCACCTTAATTCATGTGCTCCAAGTCTTCCATGTTTATATGCTTCTTGAATCTCTTGAACACTTCAATCGACATTACTTTGATCACAAAGCTACACACACAATAAGCGTCTTCTCCACAATTTGGGTTTATTCTTCATAAAAATCATTATCTGAACACAAAGCTTCTCACTTTAAGCTTCCCGAATTTGTCTTCGCTAAGGTAGGCGTTTATTCTCGTATCTCAATTTTCGTTTGTAGCTTCTATTTGGAATATGTAATTTTACTTCCTGTTTAACAATAGTAATTACTACATGCTGTATTATCATTCTGAAATTAATAAAATCTCATATAGATTCGTTTAATTGATTATGCTGTTAATTCAAATTCTAAAGTTTTTTCATTATTGTTTACAGCAACAATGAATACTGTTAAAAAACTCAAGAGTGAGTCAACTGAGTTGCCTGATTGTGTTATATCTTATATCTTTTCCAAGTTAAGTTTGAAGAATTTGGTGAAAACTAGTGCTTTGTCCAAACATTGGTATCACGAATGGGGATTAAGGAAGGACCTCACTTTTGATCTCCTTAACATGTTTGATTATAATACGGTTCCAGAGTTACCAATAACCCTTCCACTCTTTCAAAAACTTCAATGTCAATTTGCCACAAGATTAGATTATTTCATGCAGAAGTATCCTGGTGATATGATCCGTCTAATCCGAGTAAATTTTCCATTAGGTGTTGATCATACTTATGCCATTGATAGATTAATTCACAAAGGACTTGTTAAAGGTGCTAATCGTATTGAGCTCCTCTTCGCAAATGAAACTGATTTTAAAATAAGGCAATACAATTTTTTATTTCCTTTCATGTTTGGCCCTAATTCTCTCACATATCTACACCTACAGAACTGCCGTATAACACCAACTATGGACTTTTCTGGATTGAAGAATTTGAAAACGCTTGTGTTGCATCTCGTTCCTGTGGAGCAGAATATGCTTTGGCATCTGTGTTTTAACTGCATCCATCTTGAGAACTTCACTCTGAATGAGTGTAACTTCATATCTGACATAAGAATTACTAGTTCAACATTGCTTCATCTGAAAATTAACTGCGGACGTATCATTACAGAGAGGAATATTGATATCATTGCATCAAAACTCTTATCCATTGAATATTCTTCGGACTGTTTGTATAACCGTGCATTACGCATAGTGAACATTAAGGCTCATATGTTATCCAAGTTTAGCTATAGATGTGTTAACATTTTTAATCTAGTCGATTTTTCTGGACTGAAAAATGTGACAACAATTGTGTTTGATGGAATCCGTGAAAGTCTCCAAAGTGAAGTCATAACTCATTTGTTTTCTAACTGTCTCCAGCTTGAAGATGTCACCTTTAAGGAGTGTCAGATCAAGTGTGATATGAAAATTGTCGGTGCAAAGTTGCGTCATTTGCGAATAATTGATTGTCCTTGTACGAATCTTTGTTCTTATAGGATAGATATTGATGCATTGAACCTCACATCCTTTGAATATATGGGTTGCACTTTCATGACGCCCATAATCTCTGTCAGGGCTCCAAAGTTATTGAAGGTTTTTTGGGATACAAGTTATAGAATTGAAAATGTATATAACTTTGATACAATTGCAACAAAATTACATCTGCTTGAGGATTTAACTATGAATATGCATCGTTCACAGGTGAGTCACTCGAAACCCATACATGCCACTTGATATTTATGTTTGTCGGTCTTAGGTATCCTTTAATTAGTTGATTCAATAATTGCTTTCAATTCACTTTAAGTTTCTGGTGTGGACAGATATCCGAGTTAAGTAAGGATTTGATTCGATTTCAAAATCTTAGACAATTGAAATTGTTTATTATGGGAGCATATAATCCTGATATGGACTACTTTTGGATTTTAGATATTGCAATGGCTTCTCCGCATCTCAAAAAACTTTCTCTAACGGTGAGTTATTCAACCCGTCTCTAACTTAAAATTCTCTCAAATAAGCTAGTGGTTTGACTTTTGTAAAACAATATACAATCACTTATTTAAACTAAAATAATAAATAAGTCCTCCATTTGTTTTATATGCATGACGGAATTTTAAAATGTATGTAAATTATGTATTTTAATATTATGATTATTATTCAATTTTCAGATTAAAAATGGACATAGGGAAATATCACATATGGTTGGATCTCAAAGGCAAAAAAGAGAGTATGTCAGGTTTTTTCACAATGGTTTAAAATATGTGGAGTTACATGGCTGTGTTTGCTCCATAAATGTAATTGAGTTAGCAAGTCATCTATTGAGGAATGCGACTTTGCTTAAGCAAATTACTTTCAGTTCTCGTCACAATTACTATATAGGTGCTGGAAGATGGACTATGAATTCCGATGGTTGTTGTTGGTTTGAACGAAATTTTATTCATGAGCATCTAAAAAATGAAGTAAATGAACAATGTCAGCTCATAATTTTGTAGTGTTATGTTATTTATTTATAATGAATTATGTCCTGAGTTCATCGTCTGAGTTCATTCGCTATGCTTTTTTTTTTCCGGCTAGATATTGATTTATTGCACTTAACATATCCGAGCTTGAAACACACGCAAGTAAATAATGTTTCTAATCCAACCAAACAATTATAACTAAAGAGAAGTTTTAAACTTGTAAAACACGCAACCAAACATATCCGAGCTTGAAAAACACGCAAGTAAATAATTCTAAAACACAATGTATATAAGCCGCCCTCAAAACATTTATAGCAGAAGCTAAAGAGAACAAATTAATGGTCGTGAATTACTACCCTACTATGGCTATTAGTTACCAATCATCTATTTAAGAGGAGATCCCACCGAAACAACTTATAAGGTTAAAATTGTTTAGAAAATTTTAATTTGTATCCCTACGTGTAAAAATTTTGGACCATAATACCTTTAAGTAACTTTTCACAATTTCATTTTTTCATCCACTTAACAAAAAATGCTCTGAGAAAACAAAACATCTCCAAACCGAAACACTTCTCCTAACACTTCCGATTTACAATTTTACTAAATCAGATTCACCAAACTCTTCCGGTTCGCAGTAACACAATTTGGAAGACATTTCCATACTCTTCCGGTTCACAGCAAAACACACTGGAACACTTCTCCAAACTCTTCAGGTTCACAACAAAACATAGCAGACCAGTTCAAATAAGTCTTTCGGTTTTCACTATCGCATGTCAGAACACTTTATGCAGGAGTTCCGCTTTGGTTCATATTATAAACCGGAATATTTCCCATAGAAATTTCGGTTTGGATTTTTTTGTTTTTTAATTTTATAGTGGTGCGAAGACGAGGATTAGATGGGAGGGCTGTTAGTCGCACTTTGAGACGACGCGGCGTTGTAGATGATGCTGGTCTGTCTGCACCAGTTCCACAGTCGCCACAACTGCTAGATGGATATCCTGGAGGGCCATACGAGCAGCATATTGCTCGACATTTATGGTTCGGCGAAGTAATTAAAATAAATTTATTCTTCATTGATTATTTTAGAATAAATTTATTATTTATATTTTATAATGTGAATTTTTATTTATTTTTAGGAAAGAAGTCTGAAAAAGGAACTTAAAGTTGCAGTACACAGACTGAAGCTGAAGGATAGGGTTCCTCATTTGCTCCCACCAAGGATGGAGCGTTGGGTGGATAGGTCAGGTTTGACTTCTCTCCAGAGAACCAGCCTGACCAAGATAGACACAAATCTTGTTACACAATTTGTGGAGAGGTGGCACATAGAGGCATCGTCATTTCACATGTCATTTGGTGAGATGACGATTACATTGGATGATGTTTCCTGTGTGCTGCACTTGCCCATTGAGAGTGTGTTATGGTACCTCGATCATGTCACTGAGGACATGGCTGTTGAGCTTGACATTCAGTATTTGGGAGTGGACAGGGATGTGGTTGCCCGACATATCCGCGAGTGCAGGGGCGCTTATTATTCACTGCAGTGGTTATATGACAGATTTGGGGAGCATTGAGCTGCTAGTAGTTGGGCATTTGCGACCAGGACATATCTTATGATATTATTGGGTTGCACCATATTTGCTGACAAGACTTTTACTCTTGTCGAGGCACGATATGCGTTGTTGTTTAGAGACCTAGAGTGACTTAATGCTTACAGTTGGACATTTGTTGCATTGGTCACTTTATATCGATATCTTGGAGATGCATCTATATTTAATTGTAAGTAGCTTGGTGGATATCCTACTCTTGTACATGTATTTATGTCATTTAATTTTTATCCTTTAATTAATTGCATGTTAATTCGTGTACTTTTATTTATATCCTATAATATATGTATTTTAATTTATATCATATTATTTATTTTGTAACAGTGTTGGATTCACGAGTACTTTCTCACAGTTGGAAAGAGAGAGGAGAACTGGTATCCATCTGAGAATCAAGGGCTTCCTAGGGCGATGAGATAGGCATCCAAGCAGGGAGCCATGAAGGTGGATGAGCTGAGACCCGTCCTGGACGCGCTGGCACCTACAGACGTCATATGGCGCCCGTTCGATGATCATAGACAACGCCGTCCTTTTGACGAGGCATCTCTATACATGGGGTTTCTAGTTTGGGGGGGACTTACATGTTCCATACTTTTCTGAAATATGTTTACGTCAATTTGGGTTCTCTCAGTATATTTCACCCCCACCTCCTGCTGATACATTGGGTGATGATGATATTGCTGTGAAATGGATTGCTTATGACCAGAGTGTGGCGGAGGTGATTAAAGACACCGCACCAGTCAGATTCCCATTTGAGACTGTTGATGGATATCTACAGTTGTATTATTGTGTGTCTCATCCTCAGTTGGTGTCGCCCTCAGCTCATGCGCGTAGAGAGGTTCCAATTTATGTCTTTGATGCAAGAACCACTGATCTCGATTGGGCTCGTGTTTGCACATTGGTTCACCGTTTTCTCTGGCAGGCTAATGCTGACGAGGATGATCTAGTGTATGTTGATTTATTCGAGGCTTTACGCAATTCTCGTGAGCATTGATTGTTGCTGTCTTTTATAATTTATTTTGTGTTTTATTTTGATGCACTTGGAGATTTGTGTTTTATTTTGATACAGTTTCAACTTTTATGTTTATCTAATGTTTAATTTATCTACGTTCTTTTAAATGGATAAGAAATCACCGACAGTTATACGTGGATAAGATTGCACCGACACTCTGAATGGATAAGATTGCACCAACATTTTTACGTGGCCTATAATGAATTCTCAGTACTATAAATAGGGGTTCAACGTTGTTGATAGAAATATCAGATTTTCAAAATGCTTCTTTATAATTTTATGGTTGACGCAGTTGTGTACTTCACTATAAATAAAGATTTCGTGAAGTTTCTCATTCCCGACGGATGCGTGAACCTTGAGGCATTGACATCTTAGTTGAATGAAAAATTATCTAAAATCGATAACAGAGTGGTGAGTAAGATCTCATATTGTGAAAACTGGAACATGGACGTTAATGGGAGGGTAAGTTATAGCGTTGTTGAGTTGAAGTGCGATGCTGATATGAAAGACATGTGGAAATCACACCCGTAAGATAACTAAGGGGGATCAACCAAGTGTTTTTCACGTAATTGAGGAAGTCACTACAAGTAAAGAATGCTTGCTCAAGATGTTGCAACCTTTTACTATACTCAACCTCATTACTAGCCTATACAACATCTCTCCACAATGTGTATACCGTCTCTTACATGTCTTTCACCACATATTCCTTGCATTTCATCCCAACATTTTGGTTAATGTGAAATCGACATAGCAAGTTATATGTCGTAGGAAATACAACTTGAACAAATCTCATCAAAGCAAGATCTCCATCCGTCAAAATCACTTGTGGACCCACATCTTTCTTCACAAATAATTGCTTCAGCTTATCTAAGACTCAACAGTAACTCCTTGTCTGCTCACACTCCATATAAGCAAGTGCAACAACAAATGTCAACTCGGTCGATGTCATGTCAACTATTTCAAACAGAGGTTGTCTATATTTGTTTGTCTTATATGTGGCATCCATAATCAAGACAGATGGAAAAAGATTCAGCAACTTCACAGAATCTGGATGGGCCCAAAAAATATCTCTCACAACTTCCGAATAATCTCTTTTCCAACTTAAGTAAACACAGTTCGTCTCCTCTATAAGCTTAAGCAAATGTTGTATCTCACTTCTTGGACCTCTTATCACTGCTTCTATCACACTCTTATGCTAGTATGCTTGCGTGATCTGAGTCATATTTTTTGGATCTCGCTCTTGCAAGACAATCAATATGTGTCTAGGCGGTCAAATAAGCAACATGTTGCTTCTCCTTTGTGGTCAACCTACCAACAAAATAATGACCTTCTAATCTATCTGGTAATCCATTATTATGAACTCCACATTCTACATCAACCTTCCATCCAAATCCATCTTTTACCGGAGTCGACCTGATTTTGAATGGATATCTACGTCTCTTAGTTGCACTTTGAGTATCACTTTTTTCCTTGTATTTCCCCCTTTATCGCAACCAAATATTACTTTGTTGCTTCTTCCTCTCTTGCGTGTTTCGGTGTCCCAATGGGTGATAATAACAACCACTTTATTGTTGATTCCAGTCTCTTTAATCCATCGAATAACGCATCTCGTGTGACAAATATTTTAGAAGTTGTGAATGCATCAGTGATATCTACAACTGTCTCGTTTTTTTGGCAAATCTGGAGCGGAATTTTCATACCTGAAAAAAAGCAAAAAAATAAAAAAGTTCAAAAACAATTCTGAAAGAGTTAAGAAAAGTGCTCTGGTATGCATCAAAAGTGTTCCGAAAGACTTTAACAAAGTGTTCCGGTTTGGTTTGAACCATTCCAGAACACTTTGTTAAAGTCTTCCGGAACACTGTTGATGCGAATCGGAAATCTTAAGGAGTGAGTTTTTGTTTGCTATATTTTACATATCGGAAGACTTGAAGAAAGTGTTCTGGGAGTCTTGCGTAAGCGTGCAATTTTCTGATTTTTTGGATGAATAGTAAAGAATAAAATGGTAAAATGGTTAAAAGCTTTGAAAGGTAATAGGGATACAAAGTCAAATTTTCAATTTTTTAAGCTTAACAAAATCTGTTTAAACTTTAGATTATGTCTCGACCCAAGATTAGACTCGGGCAGTGGCGGTTCTATAGCCCGGCGAGCCCGGGCACGCGCTCGGGCTCAACTCCTATTTTCTTTGTATTTCTCCCAATTTAATAGTCTAATTCTAGACGAAATTATGGGCAAAATTAATAAAAATAAGGGTGTGAAAACTAAAATATATGAGTACCCAATGGTCTAGACAAGCCCAACCCAATTAATTATATATGAATTATAACAAAATAAAATAAAAAATTAATTATGCTACAGTGTTATAGACCGGCTGGTGTTTCATCTTTCACTTTTTTGTCTTTAACTGTTGGTGTTTCATCTTTCCCCTCTTTGTCAATGGGTGCTTCAAGATATACATATTTAATCATTATTATTAACCAACATAAAAACTAAAGTGGAAAAAAACTATTTGAATTTTTAGAGTTTTTTAGTTTCCTCTAGGACACACACGTTTACAATTGAACATTTACTATTGTTCACTATAAATAGATCTAACAAAAACTAAAGACAATTGTAATACTCTTTATTTCCTTATTATTTTTTAGAGTATAAGTTAGAAAAGACAAGGTACTCGAAATCATGGGCGGAGCTATAGCCCAGCGAATTCGGACACGTGTCCGCGCTCAACCCCTCATTTTGTTGTATACTCCTCACTTAATAGTTGATTTTTAGACAATACCAGAGGCAAAATTAGTAATTTTTAGACAAAATTAAGGGTAAAATCTGTAAAAATATGGTGTGAAATTTTTGGACAAAATCAAGAGAGTTTTTTTAGATAAAATCAATAGAAAAACTAGTAGAGCCATGATGTAAAATTAGTAAAAACAAGGTGTAAATTTTTTGCTCAGGCTCCCTAAAATTCCTGACTCCGCCACTGGACTCGTACTTTCTTTCCTAAAACGCCTAAGTTTGAAACCTTCCAATTTCTTCCCTAGTATTACTCTAGGACCAGAATGCCTAAGCACATTGTCAACATTATCATATACTGATGGCTTAAGTAGATTTGTTATACGTAATCTCCTAATCAAGCTCAAAAATACCTCAAATTTTGTCAATTGCTAGTGTAACTTAATCACTAGTTTTTGATCGGATGGTCAATGTTTAACCATCTCACTTTCACATAACATAAGCTCTTTAATTTGAGAAGATTCATAGACAATCAATGGGTAAGACTAAAACACACAAATATAGGTTTTTATTATGTTCTCTAATTACAAACGAACCCTTTAGTGTTTTCTATTAACTTAAATAAAACCTTTGGTAAGAGATGATTAACCATATTGTTATGAGTAGGGGTGGCAAACGGGCATGCC